>NC_139080.1:31648288-31671904 GCF_965140915.1 Aythya marila | reverse complement strand
ATACACTTTGTGCCATGATGTTTTTTAGTTTAGAAAGTCCACTATGAACATTTGTCTGACTTCTTTCACCACTGTTTTAAATGAGTATTTGAAGATGATAATGCATGTGAAGATTTTTTTTTTTTTTTTTTTTTTTTGTCATGTAGCTTCTTGTAGAGAAAAACAAATTAGTCCTGACAGATTTTTTTTTTCAGGTCACCCGTGGTTTTGGAGGAACCCTGCTGTATTCCTTCTGTATATTTTCAGAACAGCTGTCACTGTATTATCTCCTTTTCAAAAGTTACAGACAGAAAATCTCTTTCACCTACTCACTAAAAAAAATGCAGCCAAGTAATTAAAAATCTCACATATGAAAATCGGTTTATAGAACCTTTTACATGTCTATCTAAGTATATGGTCAACATGTGTAGAGATGAAGTGCCTTTACATGTTTGGAATATGAATAATATTTTTTTTTATTTTCATTGTCATTGACAAGGCATTCTAATTTAATAGGAGTCTTCAACTTGAAACACCCCTTTTCTCTGCATTTTGCCTTTCAGTGTAGCCAGAGAACCTCAGGCTGTGAATCTGTATGAATCACGATCTCTTATAGAAGTTGATTGTAAAATATGGTATACTGTTAGATTTTATAGAAATTTCAAGCTTAAAATTCAGGATCAGCTCTTGTGATATCAGTTTGAACCATAGTAAGGTTAAAATCAGAATGTGCTCAAATGTAATTACAGGGGAATGCAGTGATACTGATTAAATTCACAAAGCCTGATAAAGAATCTACAGGGGAAGAATAATATCAGTAATTAGAGACAAAAAGAAGTTCCTGATAAAGATATGATCAAGGAGCTAAATGTGCTGATCTATGATTGTGCACTCTGTGCAGTCTGATCACTGCACAGAAGTTGTAATGAATATGCTGTATTCCTGTGTTACTATGCTGAAAACGATTGTTCTCAATAACATTATAATTGTTTTCCAAGTCCATATAGGGTTTGGTTTGGTTGGATTCTTTTTGTTTTCCTTTTTTTTTCAGCGTATGGAGAAGCACTCTATTTGCTGGAGGTGCTTGCTTGGGATGTTTTATTATATTGATTTGTGTGGAGAGAAAAAGCACATATTGACACAAATTACCATCAAAAATATGACCTTTGGCATTAAAACTGAAGATGAAAACTGACCTTTAAAGGCATTAGAACCTTAGTTCAGAACATGTTTAATTAAATATCTTCCAAAGTAAGAATGAGATATTCTGGAGAATATAGCAATGTGTTACACTTACCCAAAAAAAATTGAGCTGTTGAAATATTTTTCAAAGTCAGTCTTGGACAGTCCACATCCTTCCCCAGGAGAAGTGTCTTTCCTTAACCTAGCAGGAAACAAAAGAGTCATTAGTGTAGACAAACCACGAGGTAAATGGGATCAACAGATTCTGTTGCCTGTTACCAACTGGAGGTAGGGTTACCCCAATAATGTCTGTCACAAAGCCTATAGTTAATTTGGTGATGTGAGTTACAGTAACGTTTTCTAAGATATCTGGGGGAAAAAAAAATCCAGATTTTTAGTGTTATGTCAAATTGAGTTAATTGGCAAGAAATGTTGAGGATTTTAAACCAGATGAACTACTTGAACTCTTGTATCTCACAGGGAAATTTCTTCACTGAGAAATTCAAGAGTTCTTATTTTTCAATTGCAATGCCTTTAGAGGTCGGTTTCCATATCTTGGGAAAAATTGAGATGCTTCAGCCCTGATTCTATCGATGTTTTGAATGAGATTACTGTTGAGAGGTATTGAGTGGTAATTTGAGTGAAAAGCTTAGATAGAACACATTTATTTCACATGTATGAGCAATAATTAAGCAGAGAATATGATTTTGTTGTTGTTGTTTTGTTTTGTTTTGTTTTGTTTTTCCTTGTGATAGACCAGCTGGCTGTGAAAATGAACTACAGAGCTATTTGATAGATTCTGAAAGCGTTTCTTAGTGCATGAATTGTCTTTTGATATGAATTCAGATTTTGTTTTGCAGCATTGCCCAATGTGTTTTTAAATTTATCTCACGGTTTGATTCATTCCTGGCCATTTGCTTATTAAAGGGTTATTTTTTCATAGATGTTGGTCTTTAAACCAGTCCAGGATAGAAGTCTACAGGACTCCTTGGAAATTCTGCCTAGCCAGAGTACAAAATACAGAAGCAGATATCCTTGGCTAACATCTGCCATGCTAATGAGAAGTTCATTTTATCCAATCTGAATATTTTTTTCCCAAAATCCAGTCGGGGAAACTGTCAATTTTTTTCCATCATCCAGTCCTTTTTCCTTACTTTAAACTCAACAGCAGTCTACATGAAGCTGATTTGTTTATGTGATTGGGTGTACTAAGTGCTGGATAGAGAACCCCATCCTTTCTAGTATGTAGTTTCTCTACAGACTGTTAAATTGGTCATCAATCTTTCAGTTTTTTCTTCATTAAAACAGTACTGACATACTGACTTTCAGAAGTCAGCCCAAAGTATAGTTAGCTGCTTCTAGGATACATTTTTTTATTTTCTGAATATTTTTGAAAATCTCTAATACTGTTTCTAGAAGGATTTTTTGCTCTGTGGAGATGATAAATAAAGAAATAAATGAAATGTATTATCTATAATGTTCTGATTTAAGGTGATTAGTAACACTAATCTTCTATATGATTCTATAGGTTTATATATCAATTTCTGTGTTCTTGTAATTTCTGAGTTTCAAGTTCACAAACAGTAGTCTGTGCCTGAATATATCAAAAACAGCGTTTCCCCCAATATATAACACTAATTTAGGGTGAACATGAAGCATGTTAAGAAATAATTCTAGAAATCCTGGAATGTGACTTCGGAATATATATATATATATATATATATATATATATATATATATATGTTTTCATTTTGTGGCTATCTGATGATCATTTACAAAGTTCTTCATTAAGATCACTGAAATGAGGTGTCACTGTCTAGCATTTAGTATACATTTGTATACAAGAGAAAGAGAATGCAGCACTTGTTCATAATTTTCTATTACTAGCTAGATTAAAAAAAAAAAAAAGTGGAAAAAAAAAACACACGAAAATATGTTTTCATTCAATTTGGGAATCATAGCATGACAACATCTGTGAAAGTTATTGTTCTCATATTACATTCACTGCTCAGAAACAAAACTAAGGTTTTTTGTTATTTTTGGTTTTGTTTGTTTGGTTGGTTTTGTTTGGTTTGGTTTTTAAGTGCCATATATGTCTTCATCGTGTTTAAATTTTTGCATTTGCATCCAGATGTAATCATTAGGTTGGTTTGAGTTTGACTGCAGGTATCTCACATGTGTAGTCATATTGCAGATGTTGAATCTTTGTCAGTACTTCACTTGGAAGTGCATGTTTCCAATTCTTCTAAGAGTTCTATTCACAGTCCTTTAACTTATATATTGTGGTGAGCTGGCACACACCATTATTATTTATTTTTTTTCCTACCAAATAGTGAGAGAACATAGCTGTCCCACATGAAGAACATTTTTTAGAAAGGCAGAAAGCATAGGTGGTGTTGTAATTATTCTGTGTACCTACCTCTTACAATTCAGTGTGCACCCATACAATTTCTAACCATCTTCAGAGGTAGGAGCTTCATTATCTTCATGCCACAAATAGGCTAAGAAATGGAAAAGTGAATTGTCACACTTAGAGATGGTAATGGTGCCACCAAATTCAGTGCTGTAAATAGAGAGTTGGGCTATCATAGTTAAAGCAACAATGAAACTGAGAAAGCTGTTGTCTTGGGAATAAAGGGATCCATCCTCACCAGAACTTCATAACCTTCAGTAAAATCTTTGTTGAGTCTTAATTTCTTCTGGTGCTAAGCACAAACAGTGCATATACTAGCAGCAAAGCTTTCACCTCAACACACTAACAGAAAGTATACATCAGCACCATACATTTGAGTAGAAAGTGTACTGCACTGGCAGAGTAGTCCTCAGTAGCTAAAAAGCCTTGGAGCCTCCAAGGTTCTAGGCAAATAACCAAAAAATGAAAGCAACAGCAAGTTCAAGAGAAATTGTTTCTTACCAATGTGAGAGAGAAAAAGAGTTAACTTTGCAGCTAAAACAAAGGAAGTACTTAAAATTCTCATCTTTGCTTTTGGGAGATTGACAAGTATTTATAACTCTCTGGGGAGGCAGGTTTGAACAGAAGACCAAACACTGATGGAAGGATTCCTCTACTGAAAGCAATGAAATAAAACAAAACAAAACAAAACAAAACAAAACAAAACAAAATAAAATAAAATAAGGAAAAGAAAAAAAGGAAAACAGGTTCTAAAAAGATAGTTATCTCCAGAGTAAAAATATGAAGAAGACCACAGCATAAAACTCAAATAAGTCTCTTCTAAGAGTCTTATAGAAAAAGGCTTCTATCATAAATAACTGGTTACACTACTATAGAGAAAAATATGGAAAGGTAAAACAGAAATTTACTATAAGAAAATAAATTCACGTACAGACGGAACACCAGAAATCACTGAGAACACTAACATAGTAAAATAAAATCAGTAAAAAATGAATGCTTTAGTTTTAACACAATTAATAGCATTGATAAAGGTGCTATTCAATTTATAGAACATTAAAACTCATATGAAGTGTTCAAATATTTTAATTTTAACATAATTAATAGTATCAATACAGGTACTATTCAATTTTTAGAGCATATACATGTAAGTTGTGTAAGGGGTTCTTAGAAGCAGGTGTTATACTGTTTTCATGTATTAAAAATGAATTCTAGGTTTTACAATATCTATTTTTTGATGCACTTCTCCAACTCCTTAATTATGTGCACATCACAAGAAGAATAGAAACAGTACGTGTTTTGTTCTCATAATTATTAAACTAACATCTCATACTCACTGAGAAAGTATTTGTTTGCTTAGTTCCCTACAATATCCAGCTGTGAAGTTTTGATCTTACAATCTCTTAATAACAAAGTTAGACCAACTAACACATAGCTCCTAAAGGAAATGGTGATACTAGGTGCTAATCTTCTGATTAAGATAAAACAAATACATAGATATCTATCTGAGTATTTGAGTGGACCCTCAGTAAGTCTGCAGATGACACCAAGCTGGGGGGGAAGTCTCTATCTGCTGGAAGGTTGGAAGGCCCTGCAGAAGGACATGTACAGTATGGGTCAATGGGCAGAGGCCAATGGGATAAGGTTCAACATAGCTAAGTTCCGGACCCTGCACTTTGGTAAAAACAACCCCATGCAATGCTACAGGCTCGGAGCAGAGAGGCTGGAAATCTGTGCCGAGGAAAGGGATCTGAGGGTGATGACTGATGCTCAAACGAACATGAGCCAGCAGTGTGCCCAGGTGGCCAAGAAGGCCAACAGCATCCTGGCTTGTATCAGGAATAGTGTAGCCGGCAGGACCAGGTGATCAACCCCCTGCCATACTCAGCTCTGGTGAGGCCACACCTCAAGTACTGTGTTCAGTTTTGGGCTCCTCACTACAAGAAGGAAATCAAGGCCCTGGAAAGTGTTCAGAAAAGGTCTATGAAGCTGGTGAAGGGCCTGGAACACAAGTCCTGTGCGGATTGGCTGAGGGCACTGGGGTTGCTTAGTCTGGAGAAGAGAATGCTCGGGGAAACCTTACTGCTCTCTACAACTACCTGAAAGGAAGGTGTGGAGAGCTGGGGGTCAGCCTCTTCTTGCAAATAACTAGCAATAGGACAAGAGAGAATGGACTCAAGTTGCACCAGGAAAGGTTCAAGTTGGAAATAGGAGACATTTCTTCTCAGAAGGAGTAGTCAGACATTGGAATGGGTTGCCCAGGGAGGTGGTGGAGTCGCTGTCCCTGGCGGTGTTCAGGGAAAGCTTGGTCATGGTAATTAGAGACGGTTTATATTGGTGGTAGCAGGGTGGTTGGACCAGATGATCCTGTTGGTCTTTTCCAAACTTAATGATTTTATAATTCTCTGATACGTGCTAGAAACTTGGTGCCATTTGTGAAGGAGAGTTATTAACCATGAGGGTTGATAAAATTCCATGATAATTCTAATCAGAATTTATGTGTATGCATGCTAGTCTGTCTGCACAGCCTAAACATCAACTCGAAAATTAACTTTGGTTCTTTCATGTTAGTCTTGCAGTAACTGTTTTTCATTGTTGCCTGAATAAAGCAGCTACCTGTTCAAGCTCTAAGAAAGTTGATGCTTAGTGTTATGAATATGCATTAAATGACTTTCATGTTCTACCTGTGACATTAGAAAGTAATCATTTACTTCTCTGCAGTGCTGTATCTGTTTAGGATGAGAGCTAGCCCAAATAGCACAATGAAATTAAGTGTTCTTGATGATGTATGTCAAAATTTTTGTAGTATTCACCATAACATCTAAACAGTGTTTTATGAATCTTCAGGCAGATAGCAAGACAGCATATAAATGCAAGTTAATCTCACTGATACCCATGATATTGATATGGATATTGCACATAACATTTTTTGGGGGGAAGGAGGTTTGTGAGTGATCTGATTCATTTATGTAGCAGAAGAAAAGCACTATATAAAACAGCCCATTAAAAAAAAAAAAAAAAAAAAAAAAAAGCAATAAATAGAGAAAATATGACATTTCAGGAACATGAATGAGTATATAAGTAGTTCAATTACAGTGATTTTTCTTGGTGAGACTACTCATTTTCTTTAAGATAAATCATGTCATAAAAATAAATAAATAAATAAATAAATAAATAAATAAATAAATAAATAAATAAATAAAGCAAGCCATGGGCAGCCAATCAAGAAATAATTTTCTGAATGTGATTATTTGATACAGACTGCCTGGTTTTATGATCACTTGATCAATATTTTTTTTCACAATTTCAACAGTTAGGCAATCTCACTGTATCAATCTTACAGGATGATGCAAAACTGAGGTTGAAAGTTCTTATTTTAATGTGCATTGATTTTATCACATTATCTAAAATGTTTTGGAGCAGGTGCTTTTTGGACTCAAGTGTACAACATGAATGCTTTTCCTGTCTTTCATACAATCAAATTAAATAATGAAAACAAAAGCAAGGCAGTTCATTATGATATTTGAAAAATCTTCTCTAATTATTTTGAGCTGTACCAATCTCTAATTGTACCCCTTTTTCACTATAATGGAAAAGCCTGATTCTTTTCAAAATCATATTACTTAAATAATATGTATTAAAATGTTTGCTGTTACATTCGTTAAAAAGAAAGACAATGATATCTCTGAAAGCTTCTGTAGCTAATTCTAGGTACTCAGAAAAAATCACAGAATTTACACAAGTTACTTTGAATTTGATATTTGGATGCGTTTTTGCTTTTCAGAGACTAATGTCAGAAATTTTCTAAGGAAATTTTATGCAGTTTTCTGGAAGTACAGAATTTGTACCTAAATTTATGTGTGAAATATCTTAAATATACTACATCTGGTGGTCAAGATTTTTTTATTTTTTTTTTCGGAGATTTAGTAGTGAGAAAGATGGTCTATGTAAGTTTATTTAAAACTGATAGAAACACCTAGGTGTGCTTGCTGTCATTTGTTTGAGACTCCAGTAGGAGAGAAGTCTGCAAAACCATTTTTTTTTTTTTTTGAAGATCTAAGCTATCATCAGTAGTTCATGCTATCCTACTTACTGTATGAGTGTCACAGATGGAATTGATATGCATTTTATTTAGAAGAGAGAAGCAGCAATATGTTTTATTGATATAAAGTAGTGATTTATCAAAGCTTACATGACTTCAAGATCCAGTGATGACACTAGGCTATTTACTGTGTAGAAGAAAGGCTAAATGAGATGCACAGGGGATACCCTCTTGTTGAGTCACAAGGTTCAGAGAGGACCTCCCTGCTATCTGATCTCCTCCTTAGAGGATCCTAGGTGTGGCTGGATCCAATCCTAGTCCCAGACTTGGCCAGAAGTTGTATCTAAAGGATTATATGTGCACAATTAATTTCAGTAATAATCTAAGTGAAGCTTACAAAGTTAAGCAAGCTATTAGTCACTCAGTGAGGATCTGCTGTGGCAAGGAATTTCTCAACATTGAAGAGTAAGGGATCCATGCAGCAGGTGTAACCTCAAGAAGAGTCCCTAACCAAGGGAAGATCCTGCCATGCAGCCCACTACCAGGCAGGAGACCTCTAAGGGCTCTTGGGCTGCTTACTATTTATGGGTAAAGTGATTGACTTATAGTCATATTTGAATGTCAACTGCAGATGTTAATTTCTTCCAAATTTGGCTTGAGTTGCACATATACCAGCACGGTGGGTAGGTGGGTGCCTTGCTTAAATTAGCCCTTGGGGGAGCCCAGTCCGTCTCCCCTGAATCCGCTTTGATCCAGATGCAGCCATCACAACTAGACATATCCATTACAACCACTACTGGAGATTGTCACTTGAGAAGGGCTACAGGACATAAAGATCATATTAGAGGCTAGGGGGTGTCATAATGAGGTGGTAAGGACGATCACAGTCAACAACAGAGATATGGGAATTTGCTGGGTACTTGCTGATAGTTTCTAAAAGCTTCAGACACTCTGGTGCAGGAGAAGATTCCCCTCATGTTTAGGCAAGAATTTTGCAGAACTGTTCCTTCAGCCATGATTTCAATGATACTGACAATTATGCAAACCTAGCTACTAAATACAAAAATATTACATTATATAGTAAACTCGAGTATGTATCTTGGAAAATTTTGGCCTAATGGCTTACAAAAATTGAAAACTAAAGAAAGAATAGTCTTTTGCTTTGTAGAAGCATAAAGATTTTTGAAGCCCAAACTTAAGAAAATGGTTTTGTTAAAGGTTTTGGTGGTTCTCTTCCAGGGGAGCTTATTTGTGGTTTTCTAAAGGGAATTATGATGGTAAGGTGGAGCTATGGAGATAAGAGTGTTTATGGTCCTGTTTATTACATGACCTCCATGCAGGCTTAGATGCATCATACTAAACATTGCTTCCTCCCCCTCCACCCCGCCTTGTTTTTTTAAGAATCATTTTAATACATCAGGAAAAACAGTTCAGACAGACTTTTTTTTTTTTTTTTTTTTTTTTTTCTAGGAGTGCAGTACATAAAGCAAGAACACATACACATACAGAAAAAAATATATGTAAACTACATATTAGAAAGAAGTTTTCCCCATTTGCCAAATGAGATAAATTACCTGAAATTCAAAAGCAACCAAACCCACTTTTTATAATCCCTAATATGTTTCAAGGTAAGGTAATACTCAGAGCAGATTATGTCATCACAGTTATTTAAATAATATACCTGAATATGGTTAATTAATTAATTAAAAGCGGAAGAATGTAAAGATTGATTTTTACAGTCTTCCCAAAGTACAATATACCAAAATGCTATTGTGTAGTCTTAAATTAAGACTATATGCTATATATTAATCTAGCTGCAGAAATTTTCTCAGTTACTATAATATCTGACCTACTCCCAAATACTTCAAAAGAGTGCATGTAGTAATCTTCCTGACTACCTCTCCATTCTACAGGGAAATTATTTTGATCCCTTTTCTATAAAATAAATGAGTTTTGTATTTGGTTATATAGCAGATGACCCTTGTTATTGCTAATAAATTCAAGGAAAAACAGTTGCATTGTTGAGCTCAGACACAACCTTGGTACTCTCAGTCAACTGTGTTGCTTATGTGGAATAGTGTCTCTCAGATTCCTATATATGTATTCTTCTTGTTTTTTATTCATCTGCATCTTACTTATATAATTTACCATATGCAGAGCTTCTTGTGCTTACACTGTTTCTTATATCCTCAACACATACATTGCTATGCTAAGCTTAGTCTCTCAGACTGTCTGTTTAAAGGCAGGAACTGGCTCTCTATAGCTGTTTTACTTCATTAATTTCATTAACAGAACAGTTTGTGATGACTTTGCAAATAAATAATTTTCATAACATGAAAACTTTCTATTCCTTTGCATATTTTTACTTCATTTTTCTTAGCCCTGCATGTTACTCCTAGCCTTCCAGCCACCACATTGATCTGCTTGAACATTATCTCAGCATGCATTTGGGCCCATAACTTCCAGCTACACAGAGTATCTAATTCTTTCAGTTTATGATTCAGTCCATTTTATTCTACTGGAATTGATTCACTACTGTACCTGTGTTAACAAAGGACTTTTTTCATTTGTATAAATTTATTTCATAAAAAATAAAGTAAAATAAATACCACCACCTCTCCACTTTTTTTTTTTTCCTTTTTTTTTTTTTTTTTTTTTTTTGGTAGACAGCGCATTTTTAGGTTCATCTTTGATCAGCTAGATAAAAGTTGGTGAGAAAATTTTATTGAAAGAAAAATGAAAAATGGTTACATGTACTATACATAAAAGCAATTTAATATTTAGTAAGTAAATGCTCACAAATATTGCTGAAGAGAGTTTTCATGTATAATTTGGAAGTATTCAGTCTGACTAGATTATAATAAATTTCATTTTATGCTGCCTGTCACAGGATTTGATGTCATTGTATTTTTTAGAGGTAACATTGGATTTCATGACTATTTAAGATGACTATGATGGGATTACGTGTGTTATTCTTGAGCTCAGGCTATAAAACAGTTCTATTAAAAAACTTTTTTTTTTTTTTTTTTAATAACAAAATCTCAGTTCAGATTACTGACAATATAATTTGTGGTACAATTTGTTGACTAAATTGCAGCAAGAGTTGTAGCAAAGCTGAGTGAGTCCTGTTTTGTTCTATGTTCAACATCCTGTGAATGAATCCCCAAGTCATTCCTGATTTACTGTTCCATGAGAAATATTAGCTGCTATTGCCAGACAAATGTGAAAGTATCATCTTTAAAATACATCATCTTTAAAATACTCTCTCTTTCAGTCTTCCAGAAAACCTGCTTGAGCTTGGTTCACAATGGTTCACAATAGGTCTTTAAAAGCCATGTGGTATTGTGAAAAATGCTTTGGAAGAACACAAATGCTAGTTCTGAACAGATCAGAAAGAGCACTGCCTTGGATCACCAAGTGCTCTGTTCCTGCTTCAGAGACAGACTTCTGTCATCCTAGGATGCATGAGTGGATATTGAGTTTTCTTTCACACAATGACTCATGGTACAGACATTGTCAGCTTTGAAAGCAGTACTTCCTATTAAATGCAAAACATGTTAAATCCTAGACTAGTCCCATTTCAATTTCTGGCAGCAGCAGTATTTCATGTAGAAGAAGTCTCTGATATTTTTAGGGTAGCAAAATAATCCTCAGAAAAAGTGTTTGTGACATAGCGTATCTTTGTCTTTTTGAGAAGAAAACCTTAGAAATGTTAGCTTTCATAGGTTTTAGAAATAATCAATGTTTTTTTGTTTATTTATTTTAATGTTATCATTTATATGTTGTAAGCCACATATATATTACTAAGTGAAGGTGTAATGTATTGTATTTCTAAGTAACTCCATGCTCATTAAAGGATATTTATCAGGCAGTAGTAATGATAACCTGGACACAGAATTGTGAGGAAGCTAGTTTTTAAGCAGTGTGTGTCCTCTACACAGAAAGCTCTTCTGTTTTCTTCTGGAATGGAAGTAAATTAATTTGTTTCCCTCAGAAGAAAAATATACCTTTCACTTCCTTTTCTTGACACTTCCTCTGTACTATTTTGACTTCAGTGGTGAAAATCACATGAAGCCAAAAAATAAAATAAAATAAAATCCATATCTTTTGTGTGTGTGTGTGTGTGTGTGTGCACGCGCCAGTTCTTCCGCATTAGTGGATCCCCTCAGTATATGTGAGAGCAAGGGAATATTTTAATAGATGGGCAAGAAAGATGAGGGACTCCTCCCTCATATTCAGAAATATGGGGAATGAGATCTAGAGTACACCCATTCCCTCCACGGCCAGGCCACTGGGAAAAGACTTCACCATCTGCCCATACAAGAACTTATTTTGTGTCCTCCATTCATGTAGGTTCAAAGGTTCCACACATTGTATTATCGCCAGCATTTGGGCTTCTCTCTGCAAATACTAGAAAGAAATTGTAAAGCATATTGCCTTATTCTCCTATATTTTTCTTCTTTCATCTAGGATTTCCATAGTTACAATGCATGTGTTCATAGGGTAGAAAGATTTGAAAACAAAACCAAACCAAATAGGAAATTACTTTATCTAGTAGTAATACTCATTGACACCATTACAATCACCTTTCACTTGTAGTCATATAAGTGTTATGACTGTTTTAAACTTGTTCATATAAGTGTTATGACTGTTTTAAACTTCTTCTGACTAATGAAAGGAATGCTGCATTAGATGCAGAAAAACTGTGCATAGTTTGTACCAGCAATGTTAATGTAAGGCTTAATGAATTTCAAGGGACATGAATCTTCAATCACATCTCCAGTGCTCATTGTCTCTTCTGACATTTATTTATTTATTTATTTTTCTCAGTCTGATGTCATGCTAAACAATACATGTATATAGGGATGGCTAGCTACGGTGGGGTGGGGGCTGTCTGCTCAGGGATAGGCTTGGCATCAATCAGCGGGTGGTGAGCAATTACACTGTGCATCACTTGTTTTGTACACATTATTATTATTATTATCATTATTATTATTATTATTATTATTGTTATTGTTATTATTGTTATTATTATTATTACTATTATTATTATTATTATTATCCTGTCTTAATAAACTGTCTTTATCTCAACCCACAGGCTTCACTTTCCCATTTCTCTCCCCCATCCCAGAGAGGGAAGGGGGAGGGTGAGTGAATGACTGTGTGGTGCTTAGCTGCTGCCTGGGTTAAACCACAATACTTAGTATGAATTCAAGTCCTGCATCCAGATCATTTATAAAAATATTAGGCAGAACTGGCCCTAAAGTGAAGCCCTGGGGGAACCCCACTATTGACCAGCTTGATACAGCTCCATTTGTCTTGGAGCCTAACCTGTCAGCCAATTTTTAACCCATTGTATTTTTCTAGCTGTATGCTGGACACTTTGTTCAGAAGGATGACGTGAGAAGTATTGTAAGCTTCGCTGAAATCCCAAAAGGATATATTACTTACTAAATTTTTATTATTACTTATTGTATTACAATATTACTTACATAGTGTTTATATATTATTTATTACTTATATATAGTATTCATAAAGTAAATATTTTATTTCTATTTATATATTTCTATTTATTATTATTTATATACTATATATATATAGTATATGTGGTATATATGTACTATATACTACTTAGTATTATTTATATGTAACATTTTAGAATTACTTTCATGTGAAAACAAATTTTAAATAAAGCTGATGGTATATCCACTCCAGTTCCATTGTCAGGTCCTTAAATTTTGCAGCTGTGACATTAATGCAGTTAGTATCATTTATGTTTGTCAGCTTGGATTGCAGAGTATGTAGGCTGCATTAAAAACCATTCAGTAAAATTATAGCATAGTGGAAACAACATATCTGAAAGCTGTGTAACATCAGTAACAGAAATGGTCACAATCACAAGCTGAGTTCATCCCACTGTCTTAGGCGGTATTATCATTCCTGTAGGTTTCACACATCTAGTACAAATGGGGCAAAGGAGGCAGAAGGGGACAATATCACCCCCTGATCTGCCAAGTCCTCTCCCAAACCACTCACTTTTGCTCTCTTGTCCTCTTTTGTGAAGAAAGAAAAAGATGCTTGTGCCCCCTTCTCAGTTCAAACTAGTTTGTTATGTGTTTATTGTGATGATTTGTTGTTTTATACTTGAGTGAATATGAGGTAATTACTAATAAAAGTCTCTTGTATTTATTAATATTTTAACATAGAATAATAATGTATAGAAAGGAGAAAAAAACAGAGATTTAAAACATGACTTATGTAATTTGGATCCATCCATATATTTAGACTACTAACATGAGAAGTGAGCCTTGGTGTACATATTAAGCTATTCTTGATCTTATTACTTGCCCACACCATAACATGTAAAATGTGTAAAATACTTAAAGCAAAGGCAGTCATCATAGAACTGCTGTTGTTCTTCCCCCTTCATTTTTAAAATGAAAGGAAGGAGAAGAAAAAAAAAGAATAAAAAAAGGCACAGATACATTAAAAAATGGACTAGACAGGGCAATCGTGTTTTCCTAATCCTTATTCTTGGCAAGCTCCCAGTTTAACCCTGATTTAATGTAATCTAAATCCTAACCATGTCTGGAAACTAGACCTCAAATTAGAAATCGTAATCATTAAAATTCATATTGCTCTCCTTTGCTGTGCACTTGCCTTTTATTCAGCAGTGCAAAATGCGTGGTTTCATTCTTACGACATTTACATATAGAAATATATGGGAGGATGTATCCTCTCTGTTTCAGATGTTTAGTGTTTCTTTCCATAAATATGTGATATTGTGCACTCAAAATACTTCACGTCCTCTGCCTTTGGTTCATTACAATAAATCTGGGTGAATCCTCTCCTTATGTTAAAAAAGGGACATTTGGCAGGGATTCTTGGATTCCCTGCTTTTCTTTAGGACATGACCTCTTCTATTTTCCATTCCCACTAAGCATAACTAATATCCAGAAATTCAGTAACGGACAAATTTGGGCATATGATATTCAGATGATATGCTGTGCCATGGCAATTAGCCTGAGTACAGAAGTAAGAATGACTCTTTATTCTTAAGCTTGCTTTTCTTATATAAGTGAGAATTCTCCAAGTGTTGATTCTTGTCAGCAGGTATTTCACTATTAAAGGTGACCTGTTCACATGAGTGGGACAGGTCATATTGGAAAGAACTTGCTGTGCACAACTTTAATTTAGCAGATTTTGAGAGCTTAAGAAAGTACAAATTCCTTTTCCCTTTTCATGTCATTATGAAAATATCTAATTTCAAAGACTCAATGTACTAATCTGTTAAAACAGAGAATTTGTTTAAGGCTAAATTCTAAAAACAATGAATGCTTACTGTCTTAATGCAATGTGAAATTGCTGCTTCAACATTCATACAAATGGTAGTTCAGGCTAAGTGTCTTTATGTTTTGTTATAAAGACATTACTTTGCAATTTGCAGAGTAATTGCATAGAGCTACTAAACAAATTTGTTTTCTTTTGCATCAAAAATGCTTCATGCATCTTGAAGATATTTTAAAATGTATTTTTAAATGTATGTTTTATAATGGGATTGTATGGACTGCTAGTCTCTTGTTGAATATTTACTGACTGGCTCTGATCGGTGCCTAATTCCTCTTCCTTTGTGGTATAATTGCTTGAAATGTAAGATGAATCACAGCAGCCACCTTATATTCTTAATATGTATTTTCTTACAACACAGCCATTTCCCGCTTTTACTGACCTACGGCACCACTAAATAAAAGTATCCATCTGTATATAACAGCTTTGAACAAAGAACCCTGGAAAAAAGAATTAATTGTCTGTTCATAATTAGTTTTTTGGCAAAGTTTACTTTGTAAAATATTTCAATAGGAATAATGTTTATTAATTGACACTTTTCTTATTCCTCATATCTTTTCAAACTAACTTAGTCTTTTATGTATAATAAGAAACTGCTTTGTTTTTATTATTTTTTATTTTATTGTGTTTTTTTGTGTTTTTTTTTTTTTTTTTTTTATAGTTCTTTATTAGTAGAGCAGAATACCAGCTTTGCTGCAAAATGTTGGTTTTCATCTTTCCCCCACTCTCTTTAATTTTACTGTTTTCAATCCCACTTTCAGTTCAGTTGCAGGAAGAATGATTTTGAATAATATGGTCATGATGTCAAAACAGTGCAAATTATATGCTGCTGCCATCTGGAATAGTGAAAATAAAAGCTTTATTTACACTGTTCTTTGAAATAATAAACTTTATTGCAGCAGTTTATCTTCAGTATCTATAGTGTATTCTGGGAATACTCCATGTGTGTCTTTTTATTCTGTGAGCTACAGAATGAATAAAATTTGCCAGTGGCAAAGCCATCAGTGAATCTTGAAATAGATTAAATAGATTTATTTTTTTTCTTTCTGAATAGAATGTTCCTCCCCCCATTTCCACAAAGAGAATAATTGTTTCACATAGGACAGTGTATTTTAAAAGGCACAGTGAAATACTTTGACTATGCATCTTTGTTAAATTACATAGATTAAACTAGGCAAATTACACAGATTAAATTACAGGTTAATGTGTTTATTCTGAAACACAGGTGTGTCTATGATATAAATAGTTTATATGGAAGAAAATACTTAACACCAGTATTACCCAGTTTTCATGTCAACTATCTTGGACCCTGGTGCTATTATCTTGCCTTTATACTCCATAATCCTCAATCAATGTCAGCACAATTTTCTTTGGGTAATTCACTTGTACACTTCATACCCGTAACATAGCATTACTTTAGTGCTCTGTATCTGAGAAAATTATTCACAGCATTCTGCCTTTCTTATTAAATCACAATACTGATTGTCAAACAGATTCAGCAAGGTAGCTGCAGAAAATTTAGGACTTTAAGATCCCATTTGCTTCTGTAAGCTGCCACTTTTCTTGTTTCCAGTAGATCACAGAAATGATCTGAAAGCAGTTATTTACAGGAAAAGTAGTCAAAATTTAAAGGTGTCATAAATGCTGGATTAAAGGAACAGTTTCTCTTCCTTTAGCTGTATTGATAGATTTATCATGAAGAGTCAAATGTAATGTAGTAGACTTGGATAAAGTCCTCTTCTTTGGATCCTGCTTTTATATACATGTAGACTTGACAGCATACAGACATAGCTTTGGAATTTGCTAGAGTCTTCTGGAAGATTTATATCATTTGATAAAAAGAGATTGCAATAACATGTTTTCCCTTGAAGATGAGACAAAACAATTATAGTTTAGAGCAGAACAGAGCTTGTGATATACAGTTGAGCCACAATTATGTTCAGAGCTTTAGTTTTTGTTTGTTTCTGGAAACTTAGAGTTGAATATGGCTTCTTTTTGTTAGAGCATAATTTAACTTGAAATGGAGGTATTTTCAAAATTACACTCCATCAAAACTAGTGTTTACACAAATGCTGAGTTTAATGTAGGAATCTTGAGAAGACTGTTTACAGATGAGCAGTGTTGAACAGACTAAATACACAAAGAAAAAGTTTTGAAATATTTTCTAAGAACTGTGATAGAAAACAAGGCAAGTAGTTTTGTATCATCCTCTCTTAAGGATTCATGGGATAACTATCCTGTGTTGTTCAGATCATAGATTCAATTAAAATTATTTTTTGTAGAGGCCTTTCATCAACTGGAAATCATACTAGCACAGCAGTAAAGGCATTCTCTTAACACCAGTAATTGAATGCATTGTTTCATAGTGGCTCACACTGTTAACACACCTAACAAATTCAAAGAATGTGCTCTATTTCTAAATGTCTTGCATATGCCGTCCTAAGCAAGATATGTATTACATGTATCACTCACCACGCACAAGGACAAAGAAATCTGCCCTTTAACGGCCTCTCAGATTGACAGTACCATTGACAGTACTTGAGAAGGTCAAGTATGATTAAAATTGTTGATGAATTGGAAGCTAATTCAGTAGAACTGAATATGAATATGAAATATTGGCATATAGCATGGTTTCGAGCCTAATGAGCATATTAATAAGTAGTAAAAATATTTGTCTTTTCACGTTATGTACAAGTTTAGAACTATCAATGTATCAAAAATTTGTAATACTTATTTTTCTCTTACAGTGACTGAGACTGTTCGCTAATATGATGCGCAGCTGTGTTGTACAGTGTTTGATGATTTGTCAAACTTGCTATCATCAAAATGTAAAGACAATTTTGTACAAATCACTGATAAACTTAGGGGAAGAAAAGCAATTATCATTTTAAAAACTAAAACCACTGTGATAAGCACTCCAATTAGAAATTTCATTATTTCCACAGCCCATTTTATGTTGAATGTTGGGTTTTATTGCCAAATACCTGAAAGCCAGATTGGAAACAAGCCACAACTGTCAAAAATATAACAGTTCTGGCTATTTGAATCCGTTACATTGTGATGTTTCTCATGAAAATTTAATGAAGACCATTCATTCAAAGAGATTCTATGCATACAAGGAATGGATGGAATTTAATTATCCTTATTAAAAATAAGACAGGAAAGCTCTTTACTACTCCATCCTATTAGTATTCAAGATAAATTATCTTTGTTGTACAATTGTGTATCCCCAAAAGTAACTCTGGAGTTTTCAGTATGGGAAGGGAAGGGAAGGGAAGGGAAGGGAAGGGAAGGGAAGGGAAGGGAAGGGAAGGGAAGGGAAGGGAAGGGAAGGGAAGGGAAGGGAAGGGAAGGGAAGGGAAGGGAAGGGAAGGGAAGGGAAGGGAAGGGAAGGGAAGGGAAGGGAAGGGAAGGGAAGGGAAGGGAAGGGAAGGGAAGGGAAGGGAAGGGAAGGGAAGGGAAGGGAAGGGAAGGGGTCATAAAAATAGATTTAAATATTTGTTCTGTGTCAGGAGTCAAATCTTGTCAGTTATTCTCAAAGTAAATACTTTGTGTTTATAAACAGTCATGAAACATACCTGTCTTTATGAAAATCCTATGGATAGTCATGCATTTAACACTTAATTACTGCTCAGTGGAGGAACTAGCTTTAACAAATTAAGTACTTACTGAAGAATTGTGTTTGATATACTAGAGCAGTATCCATGTGCATTTGTGTTGCAAGTGGTTAAGGAAACTGTGAGTAACAACAGATCCCAGGAACTACAAAGATTTATAGGGTATACTCGTTTAATATACACTTTTCAGAAAGGTCTAAAGAATTCCCTGAAACAGTTTGAAAAGACTGCATAGTTTCCATGCAAACAGTTGACATTGCACTATTTCTTCTAAGTTAACTTTCTCAATTTATAGTTAGTATTGATCACCTTCCTTGATTTTTATTTTTTTTTAGCTTTCCCTCTTTGAACTGAAATAATAGCATTCATTTTGCAATAAAAATATATTTGCAGACTTAATGGGAGTGTTGACCAAGATGGTGTAATTCAAATAGATTGTTTTACCTGCTTTAATTTATGTTATGATAAATTGTCTGATCTCACTGTGCTTCCAGTGTTACATGCTTGAGCGTATTATCCTAAGGTGAATTGCTCTTGTGTTTAGAATGTCTTACTATTTCAGTATTGATTGGCTGAGGATTTTTGACCATATCTGGGTGTTTTGACTGACAAAGGTGTATTGATTCAGGATCACTATGAGTTTCCTGTTACTTTAACTTTGATATTTGATCATGTTCATGGAAGATGTGCTAATCTGGAGGCTGGAGCACCTCTCCTATGAAAAAAGTCTGAGAGAGCTGGCGATATTCAGCCTGGAGAAGGGAAAGCTCTGGGGAGACCTCAATGCAGCCTTTCAGTACTTAAAGGGGGCCTATAAGAAAAATGGAGAGCAACTTTTTCCTCAGGCAGATAATGATAGGACTAGGGGGAATATTTTTAAACTGAAAGAGGTCAGATTTAGATTAGATGTTAGCAGGAAATTCTTCACACAGAGGGTAGTGAGGCAGTGGTTTCCCAAAAGTGGTTGCCAAAAGAGGTTGTGGATGCCCCATCACAGGAGGTGATAAAGAAGAGGCTGGACAAGGCCCTGGGCAACCTGATCTAGTGGGTGGCATCCCTACCTATGACAGGGGGATTGGAACTTGAAGGTTCCACTTTTAAGATGATCTTTAAGGTCCCTTCCAACCCTTATCATTCTATGATTCTATATTATTTGTAATTCCAAGATCTAGAGTTTCTCAGTGTTTTGAAAACTTTCAGTGCATTCATCCTCACAATATTAGCAGTAAACTGTGGTCCATCCTACAGGTAGACACCTGAAGTACAGCGATATTAAATGTTAAGACCAACAGCACATAGGTAATATGTGAAAAAAGCTAGAATTTTAACTTGAGTCTCCTAAGTCCATGGCCATATTGTACACTGCATGATCACACTTGCTTAATATTTATCTTATGTAAAGAAGATTGTTTTTTTCCTGTTGTTGATAGGCATTCTAATTCAATATTTCACATAAAACAGTAGGGATGCTAGTAAGATAGCAATATCAGTGTTAGAACGTCCCACAGTAGAAATCTAATGATTATGAGCTGCATAAAGTATCTAAGCCAAATTAATACATTTTATGTAAAGTAGCCACTTTTTTAATGAACTTTCTGTTCTGTGTCAACATTTTGATCACTGTAAGTTACCAAAAACACTGCTTGAGTACCTTTTTTTGCATCAGTTCCTACTGTATAGCCTGTTATGGGTAGCTTACACATTAGCCAGGCTGGTGATGGGCCTCTCCTAAATTACTGAATGAGAAATCTGTTGAATGTTACATTTCTTTTGCAGAGGATCAAATTCCCCGAGGTTTCCCCACCATTGATATGGGTCCACAGCTGAAGGTGGTTGAACGGACTCGTACAGCAACCATGTTATGCGCAGCAAGTGGCAATCCTGATCCAGAAATAACTTGGTTCAAAGATTTCTTACCTGTTGACACAAGCAACAACAATGGCCGCATCAAGCAGTTACGCTCAGGTAAGGTATTGTTACTGTTTCCACTAATGCCCAGAGTTGTTCTTTCTCACCTTTTCTTTCTTTTCTCTTCCTTTTTTTTTTTTAAATTTTATTTTTTTAATAGGTAATAATTTATCTTCCTCTTCTCTTCTCTATGTTACTGAGTGTGTTGTCCATGTCTGTGATGTTGTCATAGCCTTTTCTAGAGTCTATCTCTATGTGTTTGCAGCTTCTGTTTACTCCACATTGCTCACTGCTGTGACTGTATTTTTTGATAATTTTTTTCTTTACTGCTTTTTGCAGTACTTGATGGATCCATTTTCTCCTCTTTCTTTCTTCTTTCCTTTTTATTTTTTAACAAATTTATTTCAACATTGGACTTCATTCAGAAATTTCAAGGAGTACCAATGGTTATATTCATCAAAATCAAAACCTGCATTAGACACTTCAATTCAAATTTAAAATGTGTTTTGTGCTCTTTTCCACATTTGACTCCACCAAAGATTAGCCAGTTTGAACACATCTTCTTTCCTCTCACAAATACATAGAACACAATACTTTTTCCCATGCACAATTATACCTTAAAAACATAAGAGATAAAAAAAAAAAAAAAAAGAGAAAATGAAAAATTCTTGGGTAATCTGTGGATTGAAGGTTGTTTTTTTATTTGTGTTTTTTTCTTTTGCCTTTTTTTTTTGTTTTGTTTGTTTTTGTTTGTTTGTTTTGTTTTGTTTTGTTTTACTGGCTGAGCATTTTTCCAACACATTTAGCCACAGTAGTGTGCGCCCACACTAAAGCTTTACAAATACTATATTTTCTGGATCTACAGAAGTCTGCTTTTGGTGTAGAATCCAGCTTTTGCTACTCTCTCTCTCTTTGCCCCTTGCACCTCCCTAGTAGTCTCTTCACTCTTCTCCCACCCTACCTAGCTTATTCTTTTGTTCTCTTTAAATTAAAAAAAAAAAAAAAAAAGCCTCTAAATTTATAAAGTTTAAAGCTTATCCCTAAATAATATAATTGGGATATGATAAGCTTTTTTCTTTGGCAATTTTACTAGATATCGTTATAGAATCTAAGTTGTTTAATCACGTGTCTTCCCAGAATTCTCAGCTTTTGACCTGTCCTGTGATGTTAAATCGTCTTGTTAACTGACTCTTTGCTTGTTGTCAGCAGAACTGTGTAAATTAGCCTTCTGTTAATGTAAATTAAAAATTAATTTTTCACATGTGACATAGATAATTTAGTGTATAAAGCTTTAACTGAAAACTTTGTACCAAATTATAAGGAATATAATAATATTTTTATGCTGTCTTTCTTCTCTCCGTATTTAAATCTCCAGAATCTATTGGTAAGTGCTTAGTTCTGAAGCACACTTCACCCCCACTAATTTCCATATTCAGAATATATTATTATTATTATTATTATTATTATTATTATTATTATTATTATTATTATTATTATTATTATTATATGATTACTATTATTATTCTTAAAATGCATGGCATGCATTTTACTAACAGTCAGTGTAGTCACCAGGTCCCTATAGTGGCGCACACGCACACCTCCACAGAAATGTTGTCTTACCAGTTATAGCAACACCTAGAAGAAACAGTACACATGTACACATAGCTGTAGAACAGTAAATGCCATAATCCAGCCTAATATGAAAGTATTTGTTTTGGAATAGCCTTCAATGTGTCCTCTTTTTTTTTTTTTTATATATATATAGACTTTATATATATATATATATATTTAAATAGAATATCCAATATTTTCCTCAATTATGTCATAAATACAGTATTGTAAATTTTACTTTAAGTATTTGAGGCATATTCAATATATATCTAACCCTAGTTATCTAACCCAAACATCTAAGAACTTAGAAACTACTCTGAGAATGGCAATAAGGCCAATTGTAGCCTTTGCCCTTTGTGGTACAATGCAACCTGCTTTTATAACCTTATAATACTATCTAATTTATTCCTGTTTTAACAGTATAGTAATTCAAGTTTCTCTTAAGACCTTATTTAATTCTGTAAATCTAATTTGATTCTTCTTCCAAAGCCCTAGCCTCCTTCTTCTCTTACTAATGCTTCTTCTTTCTAATCTTATTTGCATTCATATTATCCACCCAGGTGGTACACCAATAAGAGGTAAGAGTGCTGAACTAACATTCACAGAATGATCTTACTCATTCTTTCTGTCCTTCCATCCTTCTCATCTTTGTCTTGTTTTTTTTTTTTTTCTTTTCTTTTTTTTTCAAAAAAAAGGAAAAAAAAAAAAAAAACAGAAATGTTCATCATCTTATTTATTTTTACCTTTGTCCTGTTTGGTTATGATCAGTGACTCTCATATTGTGACCTTTCTTTCTGCACACTCCCCTATCCTTTCCCTTTTCTGTTTGTTCATAAAAAAAAAAAAAAAAAAAAAAAAAAAAAAAAGTTGATATGATTTGTGATATGCTTCAAAGAAAGCATATCCAAGTCTTCTGGCCATAGCCCAGTCACAGCGTACCATTTGTCCCTCTTTTTTCTTTTTCTTCTTCTTCTTCTTCTTTTTCTTCTTCTTTTTCTTCTTTTTTTCTTGTTTTTCCTTCCTTTTTTTTTTTTTTTTTTTTTTTTTTTTTGTCCTCCTGGAGCAAAAAAAGATCATTTTTTTTCTTCCTTAGCTGTTCTTGTCCTGGACCAAAGCCAAGATGGTCTGGAGAACAGTAGCAGACATGCAGAAGACAACATGGACTATCTTCTTTTTGTATTATCTTTCACACAAGGTTTTATTTTTGTTCTTCTCCAATCCTTTTTTCTTTTAAATTTGTAAAGTTGAAAATAATGTGTCCCCCCCTAAAAATTTAAAGAAATGTTTTGTTTTGTTTTGTTTTGTTTTTCCCTTTACTGCTTTTTATTATTTCTTGGAGTTATCTCATCTCTGGATTTTTGGATCTTCTAATCTACAGACTTTGGAAATTAAAGGTTAATAATTCATTCTTGGTGGTATGTGTTATTGTTTGTTTTTTTTTTTGATACTCTAACCAAAGTGTTTACTTCTTTTGTAAATCTTGTTTTGTATTTTTCTTGGGTTTTGTGACACCACACTGC
>NC_139080.1:31228288-31643288 GCF_965140915.1 Aythya marila | reverse complement strand
TTCCAAAAATTACTGAAAATTAGTCTTTAATGGTCATCTGCTTAAGGAACTTACCATAAAAGTCAGTATTGTTGCTTTATATCAATAAACCTTTTACTACAGAACTTGAGATGTTTCTGATAAGTTTCTGGAGATAATCTTAATTGCCAAAAGCTCATGCTGAACAAATCACATGTTCTCTCTATTCCAAATTTCCTGATTTTTTGTTTGTTTGGTTGGTTGGTTGGTTTTTTAAATCTCATAACGTAATTATTAAGGTCTGCTGTTACACAGGGCTAACTGCATTTTTTGATATTTATCCTTAGCCTTACCCAGACCTCCTGGAACACCTGTGGTGACAGAAAGCACAGCAACAAGCATAACATTGACTTGGGATTCTGGAAACCCTGAACCAGTTTCTTACTACATAATCCAACATAAACCCAAAAACTCTGAGGAGCCATATAAGGAAATTGATGGGGTTGCCACAACACGCTATAGTGTGGCTGGCCTAAGTCCATATTCAGAGTATGAATTTCGGGTAGTTGCTGTAAATAACATTGGGCGAGGGCCACCCAGTGAACCTGTGTCAACAAGGACTTCAGAGCAAGCACCTTCAAGTGCACCACGCAATGTACAGGCCCGTATGTTGAGCTCTACCACCATTTTGGTACAGTGGGAAGAACCTGAGGAACCTAATGGACAAATACAAGGTTACAGAGTTTATTACACCATGGATCCTACTCAACATGTCAACAGCTGGATGAAGCACAATGTGGCTGACAGCCATATTACCACTATTGGGAATCTGGTGCCCCAGAAAACATACTCTGTGAAGGTTCTTGCTTTTACTTCTGTTGGGGATGGACCACTTTCTAGTGACATTCAAGTCATCACTCAAACAGGAGGTAAGCCAGCAGTAAAGAGAATTTGTGAGGGAAAAAAAAATGAAAAGAAGAAATTTTGCAGAGCAAAGACTTGATCATGAAAATGTTGGGGGGGGGGGGGGAGAAGTTTTAAGGATTGCCACAGTTTATCCAGGCAACTTTGTAACAGGCAAACAGTTCTCTACACTTTGAATTTATCAAGACAAATCCAACCTGTCCCTAAAAAGAGTAATCCCCAAGGTCACCAATTTCTCATTTTATGTTTACAGTTGTGTTGTTTTGGTTCTGCACAGGAATTTTAAATCCATTAATTATTTTTATTAGCAAAGGGCAAGCAGGCAAGCAAGCAAATCATTGCAGACAATTTTTTTGAAATCAGAAGCCAGAAGTTCTGGTGGAGCTACACTGCAGACAGTGATTTATTGTAGCAATAAGAAATAAAAGCTCACTTTTTCTAGTTTTTAGAGAAAGCTGTATGAAGTATTACTGTAGGTCATTGATTACCTAGAAATATTATGTAACACACTTGAATTTTTTACTACCAGAATGTTTCTTGTTGAAGAATTGTATCTTACCTCAAATTGTTAAAAAATGCACCTCTAATCATAACTTAAGACAGCTCCATTGGTTACAGCTTTTAGTTCTGTATGCAAATCTGTTCATTCAAAGTAGACACTAGTGCACACTTAATGAAAACCGGACATTGAACTGTTTCTGTGGACCATTGTATGCATTATGTCACACAAAAGTCTAAGTGTTACTCTTCAGATTCTCAGCTGAGAAGTTACTAAAATAACTTTTCTAGACCTACTTGTGCATTAAAATGTTACAGAATCAAAGAATCATCTAGGTTGGAAGAGACCTCCAAGATCATCTAGTTCAACCTCTGACCTAACACTAACAAGTCCTCCACTAAACCATATCACTAAGTTCAACATAGAAACGCCTTTTAAAGAACCCCAGGGATGGTGACTATAACACAGAATCACACAGAATCACAGAATTGTCTAACCACTTTCCTGGGTAGCCCATTCCAATGCCTAACAACCCTTTCAGTAAAGAAGTTCTTCCTAATATACAACCTAAACCTCCCTTGGTGCAACTTTAGCCCCTTCCCCCTCATCCTGTCACCAGGCACGTGGGAGAATAGACCAACACCCACTTCGCTACAGCCTCCTTTAATGTACTTATAGAGAGCGATAAGGTCACCCTTGAGCCTCCTCTTCTCCAGACTGAACAATCCCAGCTCCCTCAGCCTCTCCTCATCAGGAGATGAGGTTCTCTCATCAGGAGATGAGGTTCGTCAAGCCGGACCTGCCTTTCGTAAACTCATGTTGACTGGACCTGATTGCCTCTTGCTCTGCAAGTGCCATGTGATGACACTCAAGATAATCTTCCCCATGAGCTTCCCTGGCACTGAGGTCAAACTAACAGGCCTATAGTTCCCCGGGTCTACCCTCTAGCCCTTCTTGTATATGGGCATCACATTTGCTAGCCCCCAGTCGACTGGTACCTTCCCTGATAGCCAGGACTGTTGATAAATGACGGAAAACGGTTTGGCCAGTTCCTCCGCCAGTTCTCTCAGTACCTTCACGTGAATCCTATCTGTCCCCATCGACTTACGTACATCTAAGTGCCGTAGCAGGTCACCAGTCATTTCCTCATAGATAGTGAGGGCCACATTCTGCTCCCCATCCCCTTCCACCAGCTCAAGGTACTGAGCTGGGTATCCAGAGAACAACTGGTTTTGCCACTAAAGACGCAAAGAAGGCATTAAGCACCTCAGCCTTTTCCTCATCTCTTGTCACTGTTCCCCCCCGCATCCAGTAAAGGATGGAGATTCTCCTTCATCCTCCTTTTTATGTTTATGTATTTAGAAAAATATTTTCTGTTATCTTCAACAGCAGTAGTCAGATTGAGCTCCAGATGAGCTTTGGCCTTTCTAATTTTGTCTCTGCACAGCCTTACAACATTCTTATAATCCTTCAGAGTGGCCCACCCTCTTTTCCAAAGATCATAATCCTTTTTTTTTTTTTTTTTTCTTAAGGTCTAGCCACAACTCTCTGTTCAGTCAGGCCAGTCTTTTCCCACACCAGCTTGTCTTTGGGCACGTGGGGACAGACCACTCAGCCATTAAGATTTCCTTCTTGAAGAGTGCCCAGCTTTCCTGGACTCCTCTGCCCTTCAGAACTCCCTTCCAAGGGACTCTGCCAGCCAGTGTCCTGAACAGCTCAAAGTGTGCCCTCTGGAAGTCCAGTACAGCAGCCTTACTGGTCCCCTTCTATCTTCTCCAAGAATAGAGAACTCTACTATTTCATGGTCACTCTGACCAAGACAGCTACTGCCCACCACATCTCCAGCTAGCCTTTGCTGTGTGTGAATAGAATGTTCAGCGTTGCACCTCCCCTGGTAGGCTCACTAACAGCTGTGTCAGGAAACTATCTTCTATGCTCTCCAGAAACCACCTAGACTGCTTTGTCTGGGCTGTGATGTGCTTCCAGGATATGTCTGAGAAGTTGAAGTCCCCCACAAGAACAAGCGCTGACGATTTTGCAACTTCTGTCAGCTGCCTCATTCATCTCCTCATCCTGGTTCGGCAGTCGGTAATAGACCCCCACCAGGATGCTTCCCTTGTTGGCCTTCTTGCTGATCCTAACCGATAGGGACTCAACCTTATCATTCCTAGTCTCGAGTTCCACAGCATCAAAACATTCTTTAATATAGAGAGCCACACCACCACCCCTTCTGCGCTGCCTGTCTCTTCTGAAGAGCCTATAGCCAGACATTGCAGCACTCCAGTCATGGGAGTGATCCCACCACATTTCAGTTGTGGCAACCATGTCATATCTTGCCTGCTGCATGTGCTGCATAGCTTGCTTGTGCACATATGCAAATGTACACCATATTTTAATTTTGTCTTTTGTATTTAATGTTCATTTATTTATTTAGAAACTAGTATTTATATTGGCATTAGTCTGCTTTTAGAATTCATATGCAAAACACTTTTAGTGAACTCCTTGTCTGCATTTTCATTTATAATCATAAACTTCTTTATATCGGGAAGGGTTTGTTGGTTGTTTCTCCAGGGAAGGGTGAAGCAACTGAAATAATGAACAGTGAGACTCGGCTGGACCGGCCCAGTTACATTACTTGTTGATGTCATTTCAGAAAAGCTGTGTTTATTAAAACCTTTAAAGAACTTGCCATTAAAAATGCCCATCTGTTTCTGATTATTGTTGTAATCTGAAGAAATTATGACATGCACTGTTATGTTAACAGTGCAGGAGGGAGTCTCAATACACGTTTTCAACTTTGTAATGGAGTTGACTTGACATTGTTTATGTAAGACAATGTTGAAAATTGCAAGAAAAACAAAAATGTGGTACACAGGCAGCATTTTTAAGCACTGATACTTGTCCATAAAGAATGTGAATATTTGAAGCCATAAGAGATAAACATACAAGAAAGTCTAGTGAAGTGCTCCAATGCTATGTTTCTTTAAAAAACGTGATTCACCCATCTTTCTAGCTGGCAATTTCTCTTCAGTTAGCACTGCAGAATATGATGCCCTTTTCTACCAGATTTGTTGTAATCTAAACCTGAATATGATTGCTTTGGTTTAAGTCTCTCAGGCTGATAGACATCCACATAAATATACATGTGCCAAATAAGTTACACATATAACATGAAAATAAATAAATAAATAAATTGTTAATGGAAAATGGTAAATATGCAGCTTAACCTTTATGCATTATCCAAAAAATAAAAAATAAAAAATTGAATGATAGCTGTGGTTTACAGCCTTTGATAGTTTGATTTCCTTCAAAACGTTCCTGAACTTTGGATCTTTGGAGGATGACTGTAAAAATTGAAGAATTTTTTAAAAGCCTGTTTATGAGAGTCTTCTGTTTGTTAGTACAGCATAGTGATTCCTTGAAAGGGCTCTGTGAATGTCTTCTCACTTTGCTGGTCAGCAGAAACTTTATTAAAATTGCAAATTGAATTTCTAATTAAAATATTAACTAGGAACATGTAATTTGTGGGAAAAAGAAAGAAATATTTATCAGAAAAACAAACATAAAAAAAAAAAAGTTTTACATTCAATTTCAGGTTTAAGTATTCTGCCTAACATTTGTGGAAAAGCCCTGTTCTTTTGCCCAATTGTGGGCAAAAGCAACAGTGTTTTCTTCACTATCAAGACACCATTTTAAGGAATTAGGCATCAGAAGAGAGCTGTAGAGCTGAGCCTTTCACATTAAGAGAAACTCAGTTCCAAAATCTACTCCTAAGAAAGTACTTGTATATCATTATGGGTCAAAGGATTTGATTCTATTGAGGATGGAATCAGGACAAGTGTATTATTTAAGCAAATTGAATTACAAAGACCAAGTTTTAGAACAAAGAATTAACTGTGTAAGCTTTAGTATAAAAATATTTATTATCCTTTATCTTCATCTGAAAACAAAAACTGTGTTGGTTTGTCTCCATTTAGCTGTTCTGGACGCATTTCTTATGAAACTTCTCATACTGCTTTCTTTCCTAAAACTGATCAGCAGTATATGTACTCTCTGAGCAATATACATTAGCTTCTGTGTAGCAGAAAATCTCCTGAACTTTAGACAAGTTAATAGAATCATAGAATAACCCAAGTTACAAAGGACCCACAAGAATCATAGAGTCCAACTCCTGGCTCCACACAAGACTACCTAAAAATTAAACCAACGAGAGCATTGTCTGAATGCTTCTTGACCACGGTCTGTTAGGTAGTGAATTAGTGGAGAAAGAGAGACTGAAAAATATTCCAGATATACCTGGATGTATACTGCAAAATGTATGTTTATTTAAATGTGAAAATTGAAGAATAAAACATATTGCTAGCTTTAAAACAAGGATTGGCTGTGGATTGAAGACTAAGGATTATTACAGTTATAAATATCAAGCTTTTGATCATAGAGAAAAGGACAGTAGTGAGAAGGTCAAGTATCTGACTTGCAGGGCACATAAACAAAGCATTATCTTAAGAAGAATGATTAGAAGTTCAGAGGAAGGTAGTCACTAGCAAAGAAATGCGGTTCTCTGTTGTAATAAGCTTGCTACTTTGCCAGATATTTCTTTCATGAATACATGAAACTCCACAATACTAGTCTCCTAGTGACAACACACTTTGTAGAATTGAGAAATAAAAGGCATGCTTGCTGCACAGGGAAGTTATGGCTTTTAGTATACATTTGTAGACTACACTGACCTCAAAGCAGAAAAAGACAGTACTGAGAGAATACTCACATAAGAAAACTCCATTCTGTGGCTTGATTATACCAGTATGTTCTGTAAGCTCCTCCAGCTTCATTTAGTTTCCAGACACCACCGAAGATATATATATATATATTTTTTTTTTTTAACAGGTGCTGTGTATTCCAGGCAGAAATACTTAATAGTTTAAAAGTTATTATATCACTTTCTTATCTGATACTTTTTCTTTGAATTAAGTATTAGGTTCCCCACAGAATGTATCAGTGATATAGTTTGTTAAGTTTCTGTAAATATGTTTTTTTTCCCTTCTTCCTTATCTTCTCAATCTGTTTGGAGCCATTCAGATTCCCTGTCACTTCTGTTTTTCTCTTGATGTTTTTCAGCTTCAGATTTGCAAAAATGTGGCTATAAAATATCAAGGATAACTAGGTTTTACATAAGTTATTGTTTCAATAAACAATATTTGGTACAGTCCAATTAACCATTCTTTTGTCTTATAGAATTATAGCAAGTAGCAGACCTGTTTTTGAAAAGATTTGGAAGATGAGGATCTTAAAATGTATTACTACAGAGAGACAGGGAATACCCTTTATTTTCCAACTGCTGCCATATTCATTATCATAAAGCATAGATGATGATACAAAGACTGTAGTATCCTCAGGGTACTGCTGGTGCTGGCAGGAGGGGAGGTGTCCAGTGTCATTGTCGTGTCATGTGTTGTTTCCCCCCTCCCCCAGCAGGCTTAGCTGGGGCTCAGGCTGTTCAGGGCTTCACTCAGCCAGGGAGTGAAACGCCCCAGGCCAGAGACTGCCCAGCCTCCCTGGGCCCTGATCACTACCGTCACTACTGTCCTGGTAGTAAAAAGGCTTCTTTCTCCTTGTCTCCAGCCTGAGCATCTTGTGTCTCAGTTTATGCTGCTGCCTCTTGCCCTACTCGTGCACACTACTATGCAGAGACCGCCTGTGTCCCCTCTCTACTTTCCTGCTGGTGCTGGGGCTGCTGCTGCGTGCTACCAAAGCCACACCTTCTCCTGGCTGAACTGGCTGGAGTCCTACAGCCTCTTCTTACTGGTTGTTTATTAAATTTGTCCATTTTTATCAACATCCTTTTTCTGTTGGAGGTCCCAAACCAGATGCAGTATGCAGATGACCGTACACTGACAAGCTCTAAACAGTGGGGACGACCCCTGCCCTCCCCGGCTCTCAAGCCTATGTCCTGCTCACACCGACTGTCTGGCCCTCATTGCTGCCAAAGTGCATCACTGGGAACTGTTCAGCTTGCTCCCTGCAGAGCCATCCCTCTGAGTTACCCCAGAGCCACACCAGCCTCAGCTTCTGTCCCTGCAGGGCTCTGCCTTCCCAGGCCAGGGCTCAGCCTCTTTCTTGCTGAATGCCATGTCCCATCAGCCACTTCCTCCCCATTTTTCAGCTCCCTCATAAGAGCAGCATGGCCCTTGACTATATTGACTATCCCACTCCAGCTTGATGCCATCTGCAGACTTGGCACATGTGCCCTCCATCCCTCCCTCGAGGCCACTGAAGTAGATATCATGCACAGGATGGGCTCCATTTCAGGGCCATTTTTCTTTAAATTTTTAATAAATTACTTGAATGAAGGACCTGAAAGTGTACTAAATTTCCAGGTGACACTAAACAGAGAGGAGACACTGACTCCCTCAAAGTTAGAAGAGCCTTGCAGAGAGATCTTGACAAATTAGAGGGCTGGGCAATTACCAGTTGTGTGACGTTTAACAAGAGAAATCATGGGATTCTGAACCTAGGACAGGGCCACTGTGGATGTACAGATTAGTAGATGAGAGGCTGGAGAAAGAAGGCCCAGCAGAAAGGGATCTGGAAGTTCTGGTAGATGACAAATTGAATTTGAGTCCACAGTGTGCCCTGGCAACCAAAACGGACAACTGTATCCTGGAGTAAATCAAAAATAGAATTGCAAGCCAGCTGAAGGAAGTGATAGTTGCCGTCAGGCTTCCCACCTCTCTCAAGTTCTTGAACCTCTAGGTAGTGGTTGGGGGAACAAAATCCCTCCCACTTTAAGCAAATAGTAGGTCTGACCACCTGATGGAAATGAACAGGTACAAGTCAATGACATGAATCCCAGGGTCCTGAGGGAACCATTGGACACAGCTACCAAGCCACTCTCCATCATACTTGAAAAGTCCTGCCACTCCGGAGAAGTTCCTAGTGACTGGAAAGAGGAAAACTTTTCTCCCATTTTTAAAAAGGGTAGAAAGAAAGACACAGAGAACTACAGACTGGTGAGCCTCACCACTATGCCTGGCAAGATCATGGAACAGATCCTCCTGGAAGCAATGTTAAGGTACATGCAAGACAAGGAGGTGATCTGAGACAGTCAGCACTGTTTCATCAAGGACAAATGTCTGACCTGGTGGCCTTTGGGATGGAGTGACTGCATCAGCTGACAATGGAAGACTGAACAATACCATCTACCTGAACTTCTGTAAAGCCTTCAACATGGTCCCACATGATATCCTGATCTCTAAATTGGAGAGAGATGGATTTTAAAAGTGGACTACTCAGAGTACAAGGATTTAGCTGGATGGCCACATAAAGAGAGTTGTGTTCAACAGCTCTATATCCAGGTGGAGGCTGGTGATGGAAGCTGGTGTCCCTTGAGGATCTGTTTTGGGACTGGTGCTGTTTAATATCTTTATAAATGGTGTAGACAGTGGGATTGAGTGCACCCTCAGCAAGTTTGCATATTAAACCAAGCTGAGTGGTGCAGTTGATGCAACAGATGGAAGGGATATCATCCAAAGGGACCTCACAAGTCCCTTGAAGAAGTGGGCTCACATGAACCTAATGAGGTTCAGCAAGTCCAAGTCCAAAATGCTGCACCTGGACCAGGGCAATCCCAGACATAAATACAGACTGGGAGAAGTCATTGAGAACAGCCTTGCAGAGAAGGACTTGGGGGTTCTGATGGATGAAAAGCTCAACATGAGCCAGAAGTTCATGCTTGCAGCCCAGAAGGCCAACTGTGTCCTGGGCTGCATCAACACAGGAGCAGCCAGCAGATTGAGTGAATGGTTGTCCTCTACCCTTGTGAGGCCCCACTGGGAGTACTACATCCAGGTCTGGGGTCCCCAAAATAAGAAAGATGTGGACCTGTTAGAGTGAGTCCAGAGGAAGGCTATGAAGGTGATTAAAGCGATGGAGCACTCCTCCTACAAAGAAAGGCTGAACAAGATGGGGATGTTCAGCCTGGAGAAGAAAATACTTACATACTTAGAGTGAGCTTATAAAAAAGATGAAGAATGACTTTATATATAAGCAGATAGTGACAGGAGAAAGGGGAATGGCTTTAAATTGAAAGAGGGGAGATTTAAATTAGAAGTCAGGAGGAAATTCTTTACTCAGAGGGTGGTGAGGCACTGGACTCTCAATCCCTAGAGGTTTCGACAAGTCAGATGAGGCTTTGTGCAACCTGATCCAGTGAAAGGCATCCCTTCCAAATGACAGGAAGCTTGGAACTAGGTGACCTTTAAGGTCCCTTCTCACTCAAGCCATTTGATGAATGTATGATTGTATTGCTCTACTCTGGTACAGCCTTACCTCAAGTAGTGCGTACATTTTTGGTTGCCACAATATACAAAGTACATCAAACTATTAGAGAATGTCCAAAGGAAGGCAACAAAGATGCTGAAAGGTCTATAGGGCAAGATTGATGAGGAGCAGTTGAAGTCACTTGGTTTTCAGCCTAGCGAAGACTGAGAGGAGACCTTGCTGCAGTCTACAACGTCCTCATGAAGGGTAATGCAGGGGGAGGCACTGATCTCTTCTGACTAGCAATAGGACATGAAGGAATGGCATGAAGCTCCATCAGATTGTGGTTCATATTGGATATTAGCTAAAACTTCTTCACAATGACGGTGGTTGTGCACTGCAACAGGCTCCCTAGGGAAATGGTCACAACACCAAGCCTAACAGATTTCAAGAAGCATTTGGACAGGATTCTCAGAAATATGATGTTTGATATTTGGTTGTTCGTGTAGGGAGCCAGGAACTGGACTTAATGATCCTTGTGTGTCTTTTCCAGGTCAAGATATTCTATAACTTTATGATATTTTCCTATTTTATTATTATTATTATTATTATTATTATTATTATTTACTTTGTAGTATGCAGAAATGTTCTCTTCTTACACAAGGGATATTTTAGAAAAATTACTGATTACTCTTACCTATCTTTCTGTGAAGAGATTGTGAAGAGACTCTCACTCATTCCCATAGAAATAGGCAATATTTTTCTACACATTTCTTCTATTTTTTCCTATTTCTCAAATGAAAGTGTGAATTGTAGGGAATTGCAAGCTCCACACAGACTGAATATGCACTTTATGTTGACAGGTTATCTGTCTGTTTAAAGGTTAGATATCAAACTTCTACCACATACACAAGGGTATTTTTAATCTACATAGTGAGATTCTGCAGAAGTCTGTGGGAGATAAGAATTACAGTCACAAATTATTTCTACCAGTTACTTAGTGATATTTTTAAGTCTCTTACTATACAGAAGAAATGTACTTGTAATATTATAATAAAAATCTACCCTGAAAAGTGACTTGTGAGGCAATTATTATCACACTGTAGTTGTCACAGCTGTTCTTGATATGTGCTAAGAATTGTATCTCTTTTTTTTTTTTTTATTCAACAGTAAGGACATGACACATTTTATTCTTGAAAATATAGACGTGGTGTGTAAGACTGTTTGATGCATTATCAGCATCATTATTAACTGAAACTAATGTTTTAGAACTTGTACACCACAATGATTGTATACATTCCAGTGAAAGGATATATTTTACCATCTTTTCCCAGTCATAATAAGTTTTCCAGTTATAATAATAACTTTAATATTTAGTGTAGATATGAAGAAGTAAATGAGAACAAAACATTTAGCTTAGGTAATTACTGCAATCATTACACGTGGTTTTAAAACACAATGTTCTTTACTACCAAAATCAAAGTTACATTTTTAGTTCTTGCAATTAGAAAGTGTTGCCACTAGAAATCCAGATGTATTGATAAAAATCACAGTCATTAAAAGTGTGAAAAAATGTCACTTAATGAAGACCTCTTCAGTAGGTTGTGATTTCTTTGGGTAGTTAAATCATCCAGTATTCTTAGAGAGCAAGATGTGTTTAGCATCTTAGTTGTGAGTTAAGCAACCCTTTTTCAGAATTGGAAACACATGTCATGATTTTAATACTGTGTTATTGAATATTCTATCCTATCTTGGGTAATACTAGCATTTCCCACATAATACTTGTATAGACCTCCACACACACACACACACACACACACACACACACACACACACACACACTTGCCATTTCACACATTACAAACTTGCTGGTGTTCAACACCAAGCTTCTTTCAACAATATTTCAGCTCTTTGTATATTATTTGCACTGTGAGGCATTTGCTTGAAATCCTTGATAATTTGTGATGTGCAAATTAAAACTTTGTTCTTTTTCTGAGTTCAGATTAATTTATTTCAAAACACAGTTAATCAATTTGTTTAAAACAGTAAATTCAATGAAAGTAATATTATGTGAAATATTCAGATAACAATTTAAAAGGTTTTAATGATATGTGTTTAAATAGCCAGATAAACAATTGGAAACACTACTAAAATCTTTTTTCTTTAGTGCCTGGACAGCCGTTGAACTTCAAGGCAGAACCTGAGTCTGAAACGAGCATATTACTTTCCTGGACACCTCCACGCTCTGATACTATTTCCAGCTATGAACTAGTTTACAAAGATGGGGAGCATGGGGAAGAGGTAAGAGAAAATATTATACATCTTTTAAGTACTTTTTAATGAGTTAGTTGTAAATGCTACCATTGGTCACTTTCTTCAGTATGAAAGCCTTAATATTAAACAGTTTGTTAATCCCAGCAGTGAGCCTATTTGACTTCAAATGTGTAAACCAAAAATACCTTGATGGTTACTACCAAAGGAAATTTATTGTTGTTCACAGGTGTTCACATGGATATTGCATCCAGTTTCTGATGATACTGATCTCTCCAAGTCTGTTCCTCCACAAAGGCTTGGAAGCAGAGGTGTTTTGTTGAATGTTATAGAGTTACTGATTTACTTTTTTTTTTTTTGCACTTGCACTTTGCAGCCTATTTTCAGCCTTAGAGAATATCTATTTGCCACCATGGAAGAAGCTTATTACCTTTCAGTAATCTTTTTTCTCTCTCTCTAAAGATAAAAAGCTACTATGGGCTTTTTCTATACCATTGTTTCATAAAGAATGTTGAGTTTGAGAGCCTCAGTGCTGTTAGTGTAGAAAAAAACATTCTTACATCTAATATCAAAACCATGTGGTATTGCCAGATGTCCCAGAAAATAAATAAATAAATAAATAAAACAAAAAAGAACCTGTCAGTCTCAGAGGAGAGTGTCAACTTCATTGATTTGTGCTGTATCATCATCTCATTGCTGATGCTTCAGCTGAGTTTATGACAGGTCCACACATACACAGTGAATGTACAAACATGCTTTGTGGACTGTGGGGCAGATCTGTATTTCAGCTTGAGATGCAGGCCGCTGTTTAATACCTTACAATTGGAATAATTTGTTTCTTAAGATTTTGAACACCAGCTTAATTACAGGTTTTCCTAAAATCTAAGATTATTCTCATAACAGATATCTGGACTTCACTGTCATGTGGGGCTGTCACTGTCATGACAAGGCTTTGTTTGTGTGTTATTGTCTTAAGATCCTTTTATGATTTATACACACTTATTACTTATTCAAATAGTCAAAAAATATTTCTGGTTCTGAGTTTAACCCTCTAAGCTGTCTGCTTTAAAAAAAAAATAATTCTTTAACATGTATTTGTTAAAAGTAATGTATTCATTTTGGGTTTGTTCTGTTTCAGTTCTTTTTTTTTTTTTCTTGAATTTATATGTTACAATTTTGTGAGATAGGTTATCATCAGAGTATAAAAGCATTTCTTCTGTGGACAACATATTGCATATGTTGATATGCAATTCAGAGTCTCTAAGTCTCTTACTGAATAGTAATCTTGACATCTGACTCTCATTCCTTACCTGTAGCAACGGGTTTCCACTGAGCCTACCACATCTTATCGCCTACAAGGCTTGAAGCCAAACAGCTTGTACTTGTTTCGTCTAGCTGCACGTTCTCCACAAGGTTTGGGTGCTTCAACAGCAGAAATCTCAGCAAGAACCATGCAGTCAAGTAGGTGTCTTTCCTTGCTAACTTTAATCTATTATGTTATATTTGTCAAATAAATTCATTTAAATAGCCAACAGAGACAGCAAGACAAGAAAACAGAATGGTACAAAACATAGCATTTATGAACCTTAATACATAAAAAAAAATATGTTTAAAATACTGTGAATAACTAATATGTGTGTCTTTTCCATAGCTTCCGAAAAAGATTCTGTAAAGACTTACAGAAAGCCAGTGTCTAAGGATACAATACTTTGCTGTCATAATTAGTTGTTGTTGTTATAACAGGGATAATAGCGTATTATATTTTATTGTGCAATAAGTATAGATGAGGAACATTCCTCCACCCATAAAATACCACCTGCTTACTCTAAAGATTTCATGTAATACTAGGTTGCTCCAGTAGCATATCCTCATAGTAAAAAATGCTGCAGAGTGGGCCAATTTGAATGTTTCTGACTGTATCAAAAATTTCCTTATACCTCTTCTATAGTAACTACTTTGATAGTTACTTCAATAGGTAACTACTCTGATTAGAGAGTTAGTAAATCTCTTAGGTTAGAGATTTTTTATCTGGGCTTTTTTAAATGTTCAGTCATTATTGATGCCAGTGTAAATATTTTTTCTGACTTCATTCTTATGGAAACAATGTCAATAAGCTCATCACATTTCTGTGCAAATATTATGCAAAAATTTGGATTTATTTTACAATATTTAAATTAATACTTAACTAAAACAACCAGGTATGCAAGGATGATATCCAGAATGACTGTGTTTGCTGAATAAGTTATTCATTCCTAACAGTTTATACTGTATGATTTGAAAACTTATTGCAATTCTATTTTAGTTTGTTTTTCATTAAATTACCATTTCTTAAAGCAGCATTATTTAAAAAAAAAAAAAAAAAAAAATCAGATTCTCAGTTGGCATGATTTTCTTTTTAATTTGCGGTCTGTAATAGATATGATTATATAATCATTATTTGATAGTTATATAATTATTAATAGTTAATGTAACAGGAGATGTAGTACTGTAGAGCTTAAGTTTAACCAAAGCTAAGTGTGCTTCTGCAGCATTTCTAAGCTATTTGAATAAACATAAAAGACTACCGTGTAACAGAAGACTAGTAACAATGCCAGTTTTGACCTCAGTAATACAAAATCAATAATTTAATATGGAAAAGGGTATTTATTGGCTCCTGGAGCCATTTCAGCTACTTAGAATGCTCATGCTCTTACGCCATATTGGGTGAAAATTGCCTAAATTATGCTTAAACAATAAACATTTAGGAGCCAAGGTTGTGTGTTCTGCCTATAAGCACATTGCCATTTTTCCATTCTAAAATTCAAAAGTATAGTATTAGATTTGAAAAAAGCCTTATGCATACAGATATTATGGAAATCTGATTTCAGGAGTATATATGCAGACTCCAGTTATTTATTAATAGTTTGCAGCAGTTTTAAACTTTGTGTATTTTAAGAAAAAGTACATACTTTAATAAAACTAATTACACAGGTAGCCTTCAGATTATACTGAGTTACATAAAAGCAACATTTTTTTTATAGTGTCATGGATTAAAAATTAATAAGCTTCTGTGAGTTCATTAGCAACATTCACCAGAATACCCTGTTCTCTTTTATCTTGGTTTCAGAGAAAGATGTTACAGGGATTTATTTCTTTATGTACAGGATCCTTGAGGGACATTATGGGTTACCTTTTACTTCCTCCACAAATCAATGGTAAAAGTGGACCAACAAGTTTTGAGTATTTGATAACTAAATTAGCTTAAAAAATAAATAAAAAAAATAAAAAGGCTCTATTCTCTTTTGTAGCCCCCCATCTGCTTCCTCTAGTTAGTTGAAATGCTGGCACATTCCCTCCTGTTTTCTCTTCAGAAGAGCAAAGTACCATACTGAGTAAAAAGCCATTGATCCCTGTAGAAGACCTGTGGGGAACCAAAACATACATGTGTAAATGCAATAGGTCACAGCAGGGTCCTAGGCCTCCTCTGTTGCTTTAAATTTGTTTGATGTGCCTAGCATAAGTACCAAAAATCCATCTGTTTCTTTTTTTCCTTTAGAATGGGAAGAAAATAGCATACAAACAGATAAAAAAAAAAGTAAAAGACCCATAAAGACCTTGCACTGAAAAATTATGTTTTCCTTCCAAGAGAAATGGCAGAAATGGGGAAGAAGTCCACAACTGCCAGTGAATTTAAATGTTGACTCATTTTTTGGTGCTTTGAGTGTTCAGAGAGATAATTTTTGGTGCTTAGTTACTAAGTACAGACTTCACTAAGGTACATTTAAGTACATGAATGCATACCCAGCTTTCAGTATTGGAATTGCTTCACTGAAAGCAATGGAATGACATCCATGTTTAAATGCTGTGGAGCCTGGAGAAAGTAATTATGTTAACAGACTCTTTTAACTATGAATCAGTAAAGGTGAGCATTTCTGCTCCAGAAGAATGCTGATGAAAAGATGTGAAGTGAGGATCTTTCACCTTTCCGATGACCTCAGGTTGTGAATTTAATTTATAAAATGAATACATGCTTTCTTGACACAGTGTTTGGAGGTAGATATTTGTTTTTGCTATAGAATAATCTACATTACTGGTAGGATTTAATTCTTTGCTAGCGAAGGTGTGTCCAAGAGGAGTTAAAAAAATAAAACTTGACAGCTGATCTAGGGTAAGTACAAGTTAAAGTCAGAGTCAACAACCCTGTCACTTTTTCCGGGTAGGTAAATCTTTGACTAAGACTTTCTATTGACTGCATGCTTCTGGTATGTTGGCTACAATAAATACTTGAGTAAATGCTTTCCATTTAAACAGTATTTTTGGTTGACTTGTGCGAGGCAGACTCAGTTATCAAAAAAAAAAAAAAAAAAAAAAAGTTGGTTACGAGAGTGGGGAGGCTGTTTAAAGCAATTTCTAGCAATTATTGCAAGTTTGGGGGTTTCTGTAAAAGGAGAAATATTCTCAAAGTAAACCTGCTTGAAGAGGATATGTCCAAATTTCTAAATAAATATATGTCATGCATCGTTTCAGATATTATAACTTGCACTAATTGCAATGATTGTAAAGATAGATCAGTAGCCATAGAAGTGTCACGTTTTTCTTTTATTTCAAGAAGAATTTTAATTACAGGTAGGTAACATTATTTTGAGGTTTTGTTTTCATGTATTTCCCCTACATGTTTTTTTGTTTTTTTTTCACCATTCGGTTGGTCTATTCATTTTCAGTTTCCTCATGTTAATAAGCCAAGGTGCATATAATTACCGGATGTTTTGCTTTTCAAGTTTCTTCTTATTTTCTTGTTTGTTTTTATTTTCATTTTATTTTCTTTTATTTATTTTTATTTTTTTTTCTTTTGTTCATTTTTTTCAACCACTCCTATCCTTTCACTCAAATCCTTCTTTAACCCACTACTGAAATTAGAGCCATCAGCTCCTCCTCAAGACATTAGTTGCACAAGCCCCAGCTCCACTAGTATTTTGGTAAGTTGGAAACCTCCACCAGTGGAAAAACAGAATGGCATTATCACAGAATACTCCATCAAGTACATTGGGATTGATGGAGAAGATGTCAAACCCCATGAAATTTTGGGAATTTCCTCGGACAGTACCCAATACCTTTTGGAACAGCTGGAAAAATGGACTGAGTACCGGATCTCTGTGACTGCCCACACTGATGTTGGACCTGGCCCAGAGAGCTTAGCAGTATTGATTCGGACAGATGAAGATGGTATGTTGCCTCCACTACATCAGTTTGCACCTCTATGACTCTCTGTAGATCTGCTGTCTTTTATGTAGGCTAACAGATTTTTTTTCTGCTTTTTTCTGAAATCGCAAATATTACCACTATTTGAGTTCTGTTTTTTTTCCTTTTTCTTCTTCTTCTTCTTCTTTTTTTTTTTTTTAATCAAAGACTTGTGCTTTCAACATTTCAACATTTTTTATATATCTGGTATATATTTATATATATAAATAGAAAATAGTGTTTTGTTTTTGTTTTTGTTTTTGTCAATAAACTGCATCTGCTGCCCCTTTAAGCCCATACACATCCTTTTTTCTCCTTCTTAAACATAAAAGTAACTTACAGGGAGAAAACCTTCTTCCTTTTCCTTGATTTTACAGTTTTTATTTTTAAACACATGAGGTTTTCTTCAGGTATTTTTTTAAACTGTTTTCTTGTTCTATGTTGTACTTATTATTTATTTTGATGTTGTTGTTGTTTTGGGTTGTTTTCTTTTTTTTTTTTTTTTTTTTCTTTTTTAATCTTGGAAACCTGATGCTCCACACATTTTATTTTTTTCCATGCTTGTAAGTAACAGAAGACAGCCTTATTATCAACCTCCTTTTTATACTACTGAAAAGAAAGAAAGAAAGAAAGAAACAAACAAACAAACAACATACCAAATAAGGAAACTTTTTTTGGAAATCTTTTGTGGTTTTTATTATTATTGTTATTATTATTATTTCAATTATTGCAATACCTCTTTGTACTGTAATGCTTTGACTCTCAAAGCATCTTCCTTGGCTTTTGTACATTTTTACATGTTTTTCTATTTCTCTAATACTATTTTTTCTTCCATTTTTTGCATCAGTCATGGTTTTTGATCTTTTCACTGAAAGGTAGAGCAGATTGATTGGGCGTTTTCATTTGTTGAACTGTTTGTATTCTTCAGAGAAAATGTAGTGAGTCTGCCCTTTAAAAAAAAAAAAAAAAAAAAAAAAAGGCAAAAGACATGGGTGGGACAGGTGCCTGTAATTCTGTTTTATCCAATGATGTTGTTCCAGTTCCTAGTGGTCCTCCTCGCAAAGTCGAGGTTGAGGCTGTCAACTCTACTGCTGTTAAAGTGTCTTGGCGCTCACCTGTACCCAATAAACAACATGGACAGATCAGAGGATACCAGGTCCACTATGTAAGAATGGAAAATGGGGAACCAAAGGGTCAGCCTATGCTGAAAGACATCATGCTGGCTGATGCACAGGTAACTAGAGCATTTTATGTTATTTTATAATCACAGTGAGAACCCTTCATTTACTAAAAAGCTATCTAAAACTGTATGTTTGTTTTTTTCTTGTTGTTGTTGTTGTTTTTGTTTTTTTTTCTGTTTTTCATCCTAACAGTTCTTTTTTTTTTTTTTTTTAATCTCTATTTAACAACTTTTCAGAATACTTGCATTTAAAGCTTCTTGGAGGAAACCGAGGCACCCTTTTCTTTAGAACTGTGCACTGAAATCTTAAGCGGTGTCATTCTGCTGACTCCCATAAACCTGGAGACTGCATTGTACACCTGTTCTCTGAAGTTGTAAAGCATCATAAGTATCTAAGCAAGGTCACATCCAGTGCATCAAAATGTGCAGTCTGATCCAACTGTCGGATATTTCTTTGTTTAAATAGAGAGTATGGAGCCAAATGAGAAGCCTATGTTAGTCCGTTATTACAGTGGTTCTATCATTGTTGCATATCTACCTCATCATACAGTTCACAAGAAATGAATTTGTTTATGTGACTTTAGAAATCACTGAGGTATTTATACTTGTCATTATTCATATCATTAACTGTGCAATAGAATTTGGAACTTAGTTTAAATAGGTTTGGGGTTACCTATAATGCAAAGTTGCCCATCTGTCGTATAAATTATGAGACATGATGAAAGCACAAGCCTGATCACATCAAGTTTTAAAAGCTTCTCAATATAGTACTTTACTGATTGGGATACACCAGCACTCCATAAAACTGAAGATTCCCAAAGCTACTGGTGCTGGAGGAATGAGCCTATGTCAAAATTATTTTCATGTGCACGCATCTCACAGCTAGCACTCAATTTATGACTGGGATGAAGGGAAATGATCAACTTAGCATAAAGTTAAAGACAGAAATCCTACACTCTTAAGCATTTCATGTGAATAATTGTGTTTTTGTGTTTGTTTGTTTGCTTGTTTTTTCTTCCTTCTTTTTTTCTAGGCTTAGTTCTAAACTTTCATAGAATCATAGAATCATAGAATATCCTGAGTTGGAAGGGACCCTTAAGGATCATCAAGTCCAACTCTTGACACCGCACAGGTCTACCCAAAAGTTCAGACCATGTGACTAAGTGCACAGTCCAATCTCTTCTTAAATTCAGACAGGCTCGGTGCAGTGACCACTTCCCTGGGGAGCCTGTTCCAGTGTGCAACCACCCTCTCTGTGAAGAACCCCCTCCTGATGTCAAGCCTAAATTTCCCCTGCCTCAGCTTAACCCCGTTCCTGCGGGTCCTGTCACTGGTGTTAATGGAGAAAAGGTCTCCTGCCTCTCGACACCCCCTTACGAGGAAGTTGTAGACTGTGATGAGGTCTCCCCTCAGCCTCCTCTTCTCCAGGCTGAACAGGCCCAGTGACCTCAGCCGTTCTTCGTACGTCTTCCCCTCCAGGCCTTTCACCATCTTCGTAGCCCTCCTCTGGACACTCTCCAACAGTTTCATGTCCTTTTTATACTGTGGTGCCCAGAACTGCACACAGTACTCGAGGTGAGGCCGCACCAGCGCAGAGTAGAGCGGGACAATCACCTCCCTTGACCTACTAGCGATGCCGTGCTTGATGCACCCCAGGACACGGTTGGCCCTCCTGGCTGCCAGGGCACACTGCTGGCTCATATTCAATTTGCTGTCTACCACGACCCCCAGATCCCTCTCTTCTAGGCTGCTCTCCAGCGTCTCATTGCCCAGTCTGTACATGCAGCCAGGGTTTCCCCGTCCCAGGTGCAGGACCCGGCACTTGCTCTTATTGAACTTCATGCAGTTGGTGATCGCCCAGCTCTCCAACCTATCCAGATCCCTCTGCAAGGCCTTTCCACCCTCATTCGAGTCCACAACTCCTCCAAGTTTGGTGTCATCAGCAAACTTGCTCAAAATACCTTCTATTCCTACATCAAGATCGTTAATAAAAATATTGAAAAGTACCGGCCCTAAAATGGAGCCTTGAGGGACCCCACTGGTGACCGCCCGCCAGCCTGACGCAGCCCCATTTACCATAACCCTTTGGGCCCTGCCCGTTAGCCAATTGCTCACCCATCGTATGATGTTTTTATTTAGCTGTATGGTAGACATTTTGTCCATTAGGATCCTATGGGAAACCGTGTCAAAAGCCTTGCTGAAGTCCAAAAAAATCACATCAGCTGGTTTCCCTTGGTCCACTATACGGGTGATCTTATCATAAAAGGAAATCAGGTTAGTTAGGCAGGACCTACCCTTCACAAACCCATGCTGGCTGGGACCAATGACTGCTTTGTCCCCCAGGTGCGCCTCAGTAAGTTCGAGAACCATCTTCTCCATGATTTTACCAGGCACTGACGTGAGACTGACAGGCCTGTAATTGCTAGGGTCTTCTTTCTGACCCTTCTTGAAAATCGGCACAACATTTGCCAGCTTCCAGTCTACCGGGACCTCTCCAAATTCCCAGGATCGTTGAAAAATAATTGAGAGAGGTTCCGCAATGACGTCCGCCAGCTCTTTCAGCACCCGGGGATGAATCCCATCCGGACCCATGGACTTGTAGGGATCCAGGTGGAGTAGCAAATCCCGCACACGTTCAGGGTCGGTTGGGAGTTTGTCATCCCCACCATCCCGGTCCTCCAGCTCAGGGCACCCTGGGTCCCAAAGCCCATCATCGGCATTGAAGACAGAGGCAAAGAAGGCGTTAAGCATCTCTGCTTTGCCTATGTCATTGTCTGTGAGGAGACCTTCCCTATCAAGGAGCGGCCCTATGTATTCTTTAGTTCTCCTTTTTCCATTTACATATCTAAAAAAAACCTTTTTATTTTCTCTCACAGACACAGCCAGCTTCAACTCTAGGTGTGCTTTGGCCACATGAATTTTCTCCCTACAAACACGAACAGCATCCCTGTATTCTTTCCATGACACCTGGCGCTCCTTCCAGTAGCAAAACACTCTCTGTTTCCACCTAATCTCCATTAGAATGTTCCTGGTCAGCCACGCCAGCCTCCTGCCCCGCCTGCCTCACTTGCGATATTTAGGAATTGCCTGATCTTGTGCTTCTAGGAGGCATCACTTCAAGAATGACCAGCACTGGTGGACATTGAGGCCTTCAAGAGCAGTTTCCCAGGGGACCTTGCTGACTAGTTCCCTGAGCAGCCTGAAGTCCGCTTTCCCCATATCTAGGGATGAGGTTTTGGTGGCACTTTTCCTTCTGTCACCGTAAATTTTGAACTCAACCACTTCATGGTCGCTGTGACCAAGGCGGCCACCAATCACCACATCTCCCACCAGACCCTCTCTGTTTTCTAGCAACAGGTCTAGGAGGGCTCCTTTCCTAGTTGGCTCCGTTAGCACCTGCACCAAGAAGTTATCATCTAGGTGCTTCATGAACCTCCTGGACTTGCTCGTGTCAGCCGTGTGGCACTCCCAGTTAATGTCCGGCAAGTTGAAGTCCCCCATAAGGACAAGGGGAGTTAATCTCGAGGCCTCTCTTAGTTCTGTAAAGAATAATTTATCGGCGCTATCGTCCTGGCCAGGCGGTCTGTAATAGACTCCCACAACGACATCCCCTTTATTCGTTCGTCCCTTGATCCTTACCCAGAGGCTCTCAACTTTGCCATTGCCGACCTGAAGTTCCACACAGTCCAGCCCCTGCTTCACATACATCGCCACCCCACCACCTCGCCTACCCTGCCTGTCCCTCCTGAAGAGCCTGTAACCATCTATCGCAACACCCCAGTCACAGGACTCATCCCACCAGGTTTCGCTTATGCCGATGATGTCGTAGTTGCGGAACTGGGCCAGGACTTCTAGCTCATCCATTTTATTCCTCATACTGCGTGCGTTCGTGTAGAAGCACTTCAGGTGCGTCTCCTTACACTCAGCACCTTGTGGATCTGACCGAAGGACCTCACTGGCACACAGCCCCTCTGATTCTAGCATACCATCCCTTAGGTCTTCACCGGTGTGCCTGGTTTTAGCCCCTTCCCCCTTCGACTCTAGTTTAAAGCCCTATCTATCAGCCCTGCCAACTCCTGACCAAAGATCCTTACCCCTCTCCGAGAGAGGCGCATCCCATCCGGTGCCATCAGGCCCGGTGTAGCATAGACCTTCCCGTGATCAAAGAACCCAAAGTTCTGCCGGTTACACCAGTCTCGAAGCCACGAGTTTATGTGAACAGCACGCCTTTCAGCTTCAATCCCCCCTACTTTAGCTCTGTAGATAACTTTTTGAGAACAGATCCCTTACACACTCCATTTGGCTGGCAAACCCTCAAAGTATTCAGTACTGTATTCAGTGTCAGTTCCTGATGGTCCTTGTTACTCTTTTACTTCCCTGTCTACCAATATGTATGTACTTATCTATTTTCCAAAACATAGTGTTCTTACAGCTTAAATTAAGTGAAAATAAAGATGGAAAAGGGTATGTGGGTAGGAAGGAAAAGGAAAAGGAAATGGAAAAAGAGATTATTCTATGCTTCATTTTTGGTTGCTCAGATTTTCAGTTTCAGCCATATGGGGTAGTAGTATAAAATAATTTTAAAACCTAGAAGGTCAGAAAGAGGAGACTAGATGTGATATTGAAACACAAATATCATAAAGGGAAAAATCCATATTTCCCTTTGTTCAAGTTTGGCTTTGAAATGCATTTTTGCCTTTGAGTTACTTTAGATAGTCACCTCCTTTCTCCTCCCATCACTTTTCTTCCTTCTTCCTTCATTTACTGTTATGATCAAGGGTTGTGCAGGGTGTAAAGTCTTTGATGGTAGAAGACTTTGGTATGGTTAGATTTCAAGACTAAAAAAATCGTGTCATCCAGCTATTAATAAACCACTGAATTAATCTGGGAAAGTGAAGCATATAGGCTAGTGACTAAATATACTAGGTAGACCAGTGGCTTTTACTGGTGCAGTCTACCATGAAATATTACTATATGGTACAAGAAGATTAATTAATTCTTTCATCTTTCAAGGAACGAAAAGTAGCTGTTTTTTGAAGGGACCAGAAGTGGGATTAAAAATGTCTGGCCTGAAAACATTAACCATATTCTACATGATTCTACACAATTAATTAAAATTCTACATGATTTTTCCAGACATCTTATTTTTCTATTAAGAAGAAAAGAATATTTCAAACAGGCTACAAATTCTCTTCATTTCTTTTGTTTTTCTTTCCAACATTCTTTACTCTCAATCAGTGGGAATATGATGATACTACTGAACATGTGAGTAGTTTTTGACTGGCCAGAAAAAGTGTATGTTGTTTTTTGGTTTTGTATTTTGTATTTTTTTTTGTTTGTTTTTCATGTTTGCTTGTAGCCTCTCTTTATCTTTCTGATTTTTTTTTCTTTTGTTATGTGCAGAGATGCATGTACTAACATCAACATTTTTTTTTTTTATTTTTTTTTCCTGCATGGCACTTCTGTCCCCATTCATGCCTGAGAGAGAGTGGGGGTTGTTATTGCTTGTTTGTTCTGTGGTTTAGCATGGTGCTGAAATTTCAGAAATGGTTTGTGTTTTCTTATTTTTCTTATTTTTATGGCTGTTACTAACTTTGACTCACATTTTCTCTTTAAAAAACAGTGTTAGAAAAATAAGAAGAATAAATAAATAAATAAAGAGGTTTGGAATTGCATAGCAATACTCAAAAGTCAAAAGTTTTACTACATCCATTCTGAGTGATTTTTTCTGTAGATGAATGTTGAACTTAATTGTGCTTCCTTTTTGGTAATTCAATAACTCCATGTTATATTTTATCAGGAATGTCATATGCCCTGCATTGTTTATGCCTTAGTAGTATGTGTTTGCTGTATCCAAGTTAAACTTTTAAAAGACAACATTATATGCAGTCACATCTCTGTTACATCATGCAGTACTACTTGTTTTAGAAAAGACTTATAGCTTTATCGCTGTTTAAAAGGATGTTTTTGTTTGTTTGTTTGTTTTTGTTTTGTTTTTGTCTTTTGCAGTTTTATTCTGCTAATATCTGGTGAAGAGTCCTGAAAGAAGAAAAATTTGTCTTACTTATTCTGGCCTTTAGGTTCAATTCAATTCTGAAATGGGTTCTAAGGAGTGTTTTTTTTTTGTTTTGTTTTGTTTTGTTTATTGTTGTTTTGTTTATTGTTGTTTTGTTATTTGCTATTTGATGATTTTCTGGGCTTATTTGTGTGTTTTTCTTCTGTTACAGTGATTTTTTGCCCACTTCCTCTGGTCATTACCTTGTTATTCCTACATTGCTAATAGGGGACTGCAAATAAAATGCTAAGTTCTAATCAAATCTGTGCTGAGCTCATACCCAATATCTGGAAAAATTCATGTACTGTATGTAGTCTGACCTGATAATTTCTATATTAAGTTTTATAGAGGACACATAAATATACTGTCTCTCTGGCAGCAGTGGAATTTAGTGTAAATCCATTCAGGCATGTGAATACCTGGATGTACAGGAGCCGTCCAGTGGTTAAAAACTGGAAGCAGATGAGTCAGGAAATCTGGGCCAGTCAGTTTCCTCTAAATACTGTTCATTTATATTTACAAATAAAGTTTAATTATTTTATGAGTTTCAAGGCTTGACTTCCTCTGCCTGCCCTTATAACATGATGTAAGATTAATTCATTTCAGTTGGCTGACCCTTTGCCATCTTTTGTGTGTATATGTGTGCGTCTGTGTGTGTGCATCTACTAGCTGAAAAGTTATTTGTTCTCTAGCTGCTGTCAGCTGTTAGATTTATTCTTGGACCATATTTTTAATGATTTTTAGGTAGCTCTTCTAGACTTCAAAAGTGATCTGTTTCTCAAGTTCTTTTAGATGTTCAGATGCAAATTCCAACCAGTACAGGTTGCAAATAATGTGTTATGAAGGCAAAGAAGCTTTCTCATTCAGCTGAACCATAATGACATAAAAAGTTTGGATACAACTGCAACAAGCTTATATGTAGGCCTTTTATAACTATGTCCTGTATGATGACCTGTAAATGACTAATTTAAAATATATTTCATTTCTACACATGCATGCATTTCACAATATCAGTAAGATTCCTCAAGCAAGATATTTCAGAAGGGCTTATTCACTGTTCACACCACTAAACCTTTGGCCTTACGCCTTAGTCTATTCAAGGCATTCTGTTTAGAAGTGTGCTGTTTTTTATTGCTTAAGTGAGTGAAATACTACATTATGAAGTATTGCCCACAAAACAGTCTGTGTTCTCAAATGCTTGCTAGCACTTCCAGTAGCACAAAAGTGTGTGCACTGCATGTATTATACAGAGGTTATCTTAAAGATTCTGTGATCTCCTTAAAAAAAATAATAATAAAAACAAATATTATTATTATTTCTTCTTAGGAAATGATAATTTCTGGGCTTCAGCCTGAAACTACATACTCCTTCACTGTGACAGCCTACACAACAAAAGGTGATGGAGCACGTAGCAAGCCCAAACTTGTATCTACTACTGGTGCAGGTAATACTCATATAACCTCTTAACAAATCCTTATACTTGTTCTATCTTTTTGCTACTGCTGTTTGGAAATTTTCTGTAATGTGGAAAATGTTTATAGGACAACTTTTTTTTCTGTTTCAGTATAGGGCCCTTCATTTATTTAGAGAAAAACAGAATCACTGTCCCCCTTTCTCCCTCTCTGTTTTAGAAAGTGATATTTATACTTTCTAGTAGCTCTTCCATTTTGATTGGTGTCTTCCTGGAGAGGAAAAATGAGATTCACTGCTGAGAAAGATATTTGAAAAATTTGTGGAGGGCTTTCCTGAGCAGTGTAAGAAAAGTAATGCTGCTACCTATCAGTAAGAACATGGAAAGAACCTGTATGCCAGTAACAACTTATCTCAGAAGAATGTAATTATTCATACAGAATTAGAAAACAAGAAATGATAGTCAGCCTTTAAAATGCTGAAGATAGAGGCAATCTGAGGCATAAATTGGGGCAGAATAGACCATAAAACTGTTTTCAGTTTGCATTTGGTATTTATACTGATTGACTTAATTTTTAAAACTGAATGTAGAGCACACCTTGCACTAATTTGAGAAATACTGTATTTAGTCTCATCAGCTGTCTTGGCAAAACCTCCATCTTGGTGGATAAACCATATACCTGCATCTCAGATCTGACCTTTCAGTCATTACTCTTGACGTGTACCGAATCATCCATTCCAACTTCTTCTTTCCTGAATTCTCCTGGTCTGGAAAAAAAATGTGATGTTTACTTCTTAATTGCATCTGAACTTGATTTAGGAAAGGTGGCATCTCATTCTTCCTGAAGTTCAGCTTCCAATTATAATAAACACAGCTATATTGACCATGATGGTTAGTTCCTAGATACAAGCACAGGCTACGCAAACCTGCATGAAAAACTTGAAACCTCTATGCATTTAGTTATTATTATTATCCATTTTTCCAAGATCTCTGATGCTTTTTAAGAAAATTAAACAAATCTCATGTCCCATAAAATCACAAGTGACTGCAGAGCAATGGAGAATTAGAGGCATGCATGTAAATTCAGATATATCACACTGTCCTTGCCATTTCCTTCACTTTGTAGACAAGTAACTCTTTATCCTAGTCTCTAGAATAACAGCTAGTTACCATTTTGCTCCTTCCTATCTTCTGGTATATATTAACACTTCTTTGCCTTCTGTTACATCTTGCCATCACTGAACTTGTTTTGTAAGGAAAATTCTTATTCAGGTATTTGTAAAAGGAAACATTAAATATAGTCAATATCAAGAATTTCCATCTCACTGTTCCTTTGAGAATTCATTAGGCAGGCGAAGGAATGATAAATGCATTAATACCAAGAGCTTGTAGGTTTGAAGTACACCCTCCTATTCTGTCAGAGTTTCCATTTTACTTCTTTCCCCTGAAAATGAGCTATTTCAATACTAAAATAAAACTAATGATGGATCTGACATTCAGGTCTAATTTTTAAAGGTATAAATCAGGTGCAGCTGTATGAAAATGAGTGAGATTATATCCATTAAATATAGCATATGTTAAAGGTGAGTAAAGATCTGAATGTTTACTGGACAAGCTTACTATTCATGAGAAATTACTTAAAACTGAATATTTATCATCTGAATAACTGCTTATATCTTGTTAGTTGTATAAAAGCCTCATTTACATTACTAGGCAGGAAAAAAAAAAAATCACCAAAGGGAAGTGTGTCTACAGTACAGTAACAGCAACTAATAGTGAAGTCACACAGTGTTCTTAACATCTTCATTCCTAAGTGTGTTTTCATAGAACCACAGAATTGTCTAGGTTGGAAGAGACCACAAGATCAACAAGTCCAACCTCTGACCTAACACTAACAAGTCCTCCACTAAACCATATCACTAAGTTCAACATAGAAATGCCTTTTAAAGAACTCCAGGGATGGTGAATCCACCACTTCCCTGGGCAGCCCATTCCAATGCCTAACAACCCTTTCAGTAAAGAAGTTTTTCCTAATATTCAACCTAAAACTCCCCTGTTGCAACTTTAGCCCCTTCCCCCTCATCCTGTCACCAGGCACGTGGGAGAATAGACCAACACCCACTTTGCTACAGCCTCCTTTAAAGTACCTGTAGAGAGCGATAAGGTCACCCTTGAGCCTCCTCTTCTCCAGACTGAACAATCCCAGCTCCCTCAGCCTCTCCTCATCAGGAGATGAGGTTCTCTCATCAGGAGATGAGGTTCGTCAAGCTGGACCTGCCTTTCGTAAACTCATGTTGACTGGACCTGATTGCCTCTTGCTCTGCAAGTGCCATGTGATGACACTCAAGATAATCTTCCCCATGAGCTTCCCTGGCACTGAGGTCAAACTAACAGGCCTATAGTTCCCCAGGTCTGGCGAAAGAACAGTGTGTAAGTGTAAGAAACAGTGTGGCCAGCAGGGCTAGGGAAGTGATTGTCTCCCTATACTTGGCTCTGGTGAGGCCTCACCTTGAGTACTGTGTTCAGTTTTGGGCCCCTCACTATAAGAAGGACATGGAGGTGCTCGAGCTAGTCCAGAGAAGGGCAACGAAGCTGGTAAGGGGTCTGGAGAACAAGTCTTACGAGGAGCGGCTGAGGGAGCTGGGTTTGTTCAGCCTGGAGAAGAGGAGGCTCAAAGTGTGCCCTCTGAAGTCCAATACAGCGGTTTTACTGGTCCCCTTCTGGCTTCTCCAAGAATAGAGAACTCTACCATTTCATGGTAACTCGTACCAAGACAGCTTCCAACCACCACATCTCCCACCAGTCCTTCTCTGTTTGTGAACAGAAGGTCTAGTGGGGCACCTCCCCTGGTAGGCTCACTAACCAGCTGCATCAGGAAGCTATCTTCCACGCTCTTCAGAAACCACCTAGACTGCTTTGTCTGGGCTGTGATGTGCTTCCAGGATATGTCAGGGAAGTTGAAGTCCCCCACAAGAACAAGCGCTGACGATTTTGCAACTTCTGTCAGCTGCCTCATTCATCTCCTCATCCTGGTTCGGCAGTCGGTAATAGACCCCCACCAGGATGCTTCCCTTGTTGGCCTTCTTGCTGATCCTAACCCATAGGATCCTAACCTTATCATTCCTAGTCTCGAGTTCCACAGCATCAAAACCCTCTTTAATATAGAGAGCCACACCACCACCCCTTCTGTGCTGCCTGTCCCTTCTGAAGATCCTATAGCCAGACATTGCAGCACTCCAGTCATGGGAGTGATCCCACCACATTTCAGTTGTGGCAACCATGTCATATCTTGCCTGCTGCTCCATGATGGCAACGAAGTCGTAGCCTGTCTGCTGCATGATGGCTTCCAGCTCCTCCTGTTTGTTACCCATGTTGCGTGCATTAGTGTAGATGCACTTCAATTGGGCCATTGCCTTCTACCCCAGCCTTGTCATTGTGCCCACTGGCACACTTCCAACAAGCCTTGTTTCAGCCCCGTCCCCCTTGTTACTTAGTTTAAAGCCCTATCAATGAGCCCTGCCAGCTCCTGGCCTAGGATCAGTTTTTCCCTTAAAGATAGGGACCTGTCTGCAGCCATCAGGCCGGGTGCCGAGTAAAGCGCCCCATGGTCAAAAAAATAATAATTTCTGTGTTGGTAGTGGCCTCTTAGCCACGTGTTTATCATGTGGGCTTTCCGTGTCCTCCCTGTACCCCTCCCTGCCACTGTAGTGATGGATGAAAACATCACCTGTACTCCCGCTCCATCCACTAACCGTCCCAGCCCCTAAAGTCCCATTTGATAGCCTTCAGGCTTCTCCCTTCAATGTCATCACTGCCAGCCTGGACTATCAAAAGAGGATAATAGTCAGAGGGGTGAACCAGGTTGGGAAGCTTTCTTGCAAAGCCCCTGACCCTGGCCCCAGGGAGTCAGCAGACTTCCCTATGGGTAGGGTCAGGCCGACAAATAGGGCCCTCTGTTCCCCCGAGAAGGGAGTCGCCTACAACAATCACTTTCTGTCTTGGTGGAGGCAGTCCTGAGGCGTGGGGTCTACTTCCTCACCCTAGGCATCCTCCTGGGTAGACTTTCTACCTCATCCTCACCACCTAACTCACCACCTACCTCTCAAGCTCCAGGGCCTCAAATCTGTTGTGTACACCTGGGAAGGTGGGGCTGGTAGGGGGGAGGCATCGCCTGCAATGTCGAGCAGGGACCTGTCTCCATTCCTCCTCAACTCCTAGGTCCCCTCCCTCTGCCTGACAGCAACAGGGGAGGGGTCCACCCCTATTTGGGGTGTCTCACCCCAGTACCTCTCCTTCAGGCCCTGCAGGGTTGCTCCACCAGTCTAACTCCCGCTCATACTCCCTGATAGCCCTCAACCTCTCCACCTCATCCTTGAGTTCTGCCACCCGGCAGACCGGGTCATCCACCTGCTTGCACTTCACGCACACAGTGTCTCTGCCTCCCGCAGATGGCAGCAACAGGCTCAGACACTCCCTGCATCCAGAGACCTGAATTGCTGCATTTTTGAGTGGACAGTCAATCTGGGTGTGTACAGACTTCCTAGAGAGAGCACTGTGCTTCGTGGAGACCCTTGCAGCCTAGCTAGCGGTACACCACTGTTAGAGGAGTTGTTCATATGGACGCAGGGGAATGCTCTGCCCTTCATGCTCGCCCTCCCTGCGCGAACTGCCGCACCACTCCTTTCTGACGTGCCACGCCCTGTTTTCCTGCCCTGCTTGCCATGCTCCCTAGGGGCAGCTTTTGAAAGACCAGAGAGGGGGCACTGCTGGCTCCACCTAGCCTCGTCAGCCTCCCTCGCGAGGGCTGCAGTGTCCTGGTGGCTCCCTCAAGTGGGCTCGATGCCAGAAAAAAAGCCCTGCCTGTCCCAATCCCCCACTCTGTTGCAGAACGCGTCTGCCCCAGAGCTGATCACCTCAGTGATCGCATCTTTTCGGAGCTGATCGCCTCGGCGATCTCATCTTTTACTCAGTTTTCTTTCCTGGTTTTAGAAATGAAATGAAAGAAAAAATGTTACTGAAGACATTTTAACATGTATGGCCTGCAAAAGGTCTTCAGAGCCTTTTATTTTTTCCATAACGCCTCATAATAATCAATAAGGAAAAGTCAGAGAGATATTCTCTATGCAACAACAAGTGTAGGAAAAAGCATACACAACTCCTAGGAATATATCTGCAGGTAAGCTAGGAAGAATATTTAAAAGGAAGGATAATTGGAAAAATTATAAAAAACTAGTTACAATTTATACACAGTTAGGGGTAGTGTCAGGACTTATGACAGATATAACAAGGAAAGAGCTTATTAAATGCAGAATTTTCCTCAAGCCATACCATTCCTCTCTCCTCATTCCTAATTCATTTTGGAATGGTAATCAGAAGTTTTGACAATAAGAATCTGATTTTTTGGGTGCCTGAGACCTGAAGATAAGTAATAAAACCCACTGAAGTGTTTAAATACAGGAACCAGAGATCGCGGTACAGCAATTATATTCACTTGGGAAGGCTTTGAATGTGCATGGAACTAATTAGTCTTTGTGGAAGACTGTTGTCATAGCAATACTACTCCCCAAACCACTCTAGTTTCTTGACCTGTCAGGTATTGGCACACAGTGAATACCAAATATCTGAATACTGTTATGGATATTTTAAAATTATCTGTTTCTATTACAATTAAATAATTATTTCATGAACATAGAAATTAAATATATAAGTACGTAAGCAAATGTGAATCAATGAATACATTAAAAAAAAAAAAAAAAAAAAAAAACACGACACATAACAAAACAAATGCTAAATGAAAGCTGCTGATATCAAGACCCCAGAAATGTATACCATACTAGCTGTAATAGCATTTCACCCTAACATAGATTTATTGTGGTCCTCCACTATGAGTATGCCCGCCACACTTTTAAATAGGTCTGAATGTATCTAAAAGATGAATCAGCACAAATGGGCCTGTTAGGTACCGGTTTAGAATTTGAGCACATCTGGTGTGCAGGTACAGAAGAGCATTCAGTAAACTTGGACTTCAGAAGAAGAAAGCCAGTTCATCTGTACCAAAACATGCTAGAAACTAGTTCAACAGGTGATAAGCAGGGCAATTTCTTAAGAAGCAATTTCTTAATCAAGAAATTAAATTCAAAATCTTGCTACCACTCCAATCTGAAACATCCCATGCTGGAGGTCATTTATATACTGAAAATTATATGGTAGGGTGCTGTGATATTTGTGGTAGTGACTGATGACAAGGTTGGCCTTACTTCCCATCTACGACATTTTAAACTTTCAATGGCAAGAATTATGTTAAACAGATTTACAAACTCATAATGTCTCTGTTATTATTATCACTGTTATACTGTTATTGTTATTAATTATATTCAATTTACAGGAACAGCAGAAATGTACCTTGGATTAATTTAATGAATACTTTTGACGGTTTATTTTTCAAGCAAAGATTTCTAAGTCAGACAGAACTAGTCATAAGATGTATGTTTGAAGTTTTACTTCTTGACTGGTGCTCCTGTGCCTCTGAATGTTCTCTGTATTTAGTAAGGGAAGGCACGGTATTTCGAATGATAAGGGAAGTATACAATGGACAATAGATGCTTTTACTATCATAGTTCATTACACGGTATGACTCAGTAGTACAGGAAGCAGGCATTTATTTCTTCCATGTGGTAGTGATCTGTGGAACAAAGAGTGAGGGAAGAAAACTTATCTATATTCCTTTTAAAACTAGACTGAAGTATTTTATGTGCAATTCTGTTTATATTTATCATCTTTAAATAACATTGTGCTACAGTTCCAGGCAAACCTCGGCTTGTGATTAGCCACACACAGATGAACACAGCTCTAATTCAGTGGCACCCTCCTGTGGACACCTTTGGACCGCTACAGGGTTACCGCCTGAAGTTTGGTCGCAAGGATGTAGATACATTTACAACCATGGAGTTCTCAGACAAGGAAGATCACTTCACAGCCACAGACATTCATAAAGGAGCTTCTTATGTCTTCAGGCTATCAGCTAGAAATAAAGTGGGCTTTGGGGAGGAGATGGTTAAAGAGATTTCTGTTCCTGAAGAGGTACCCAGTGGATTTCCCCAAAACCTCCACTCAGAAAGCTCTACTGCTACATCAGTTCAATTAACTTGGCAGATGCCACTCTTGGCAGAGAGAAATGGCATTATCACCAAATACACCATCTTGTACAGAGATATCAATGTCGCTTACCAGCCAGTTGAACTCCCTGTTGTTCCTGCTGATACCTCTATGACACTTTCTGGCTTAAAACCAGATACCACATATGATGTAAAAGTACGTGCCCACACAAGCAAAGGGCCTGGTCCATATAGTCCAAGTGTCCAGTTCAGGACACTACCCGTGGATCAAGGTAGGATTTGTCTGCTTATGGCGTTGACCTTTAAAGGAGTATCGGTCTTTGGATATCAGGGTTTTTGAAGCTGTAAATAAAACTGACCGGCCCATTCATAAAAATAGGTTCAACAAACACGAAAGGTAAAGTATGTAAATCTTAATATGTTTTGGATGCCTTAGAATTCAGTTGTCCCTTGTCAAGAAAGTTCTGGCTAACATCTTCACAATTTGTTCAGGTAAGGAGAACTTACATGTTGGGTTGTCACTAGATAAGAGCAAGAGCGAGTTAGAACGTTGTATTTAAGTATGAGAAAACAGGTAGGAGAATTTAATTAATGTTGTTTCTTTGGCCTAAATGGAAAGCTAAAACTCCCAGGTAGCCATGGAAAATCTAAACTACATGACGTTGTTTATATACATTTCCTTTTTTCCAGCAGTGTTTGCAAAAAATTTTCATGTTAAAGCAGTAATGAAGACTTCCGTTTTGCTGTCTTGGGAAATTCCAGAAAACTACAATTCAGCCTTGCCTTTCAAAGTAAGTTGCTTTCTGTTTGTTAGAGGGAAACTTGGGGATGACATTCAATTGGCTAAGTAGCTTACTGAACGTGTAGCTTTTTTTCGTATTGCTGTTTTTAAGAATGTAAACTAAACAGCAATATTGTCCCAAGCTGCTAAATTCAGTCCTTTGGCAATTCCTGTTGTCATGGCAGTATTTCCAAGTCTGAATATCCAATATCTAGTCTGATAGTGGTTGTTATTCATGGTATGAACATGTTGCTAATTTGTAGTTCATTGTTACTATATTTTAGACTAGATAGTGAAAACAGTAATTTTATTTTTATTGTTACTCTTTTCTGTAGTAACTATTAACTGTATGCCTTGTTCTTCATCTTCTCACATTTGCAATAACACGCTTTTTGGAGTATTCCACTAATACTTATCTGGCATTAGCCAGATAAAGAGACTCAATGTAAATAGCAGTCTGACCTGTCATTACTTCTGCATGACTATCCATCTTTTTTTTTTTTTTTTGATCTCTGGCAATGGCCAGAAAAGAGCAGTATTTAATAAAATAAATATTTCAAAAACTTTTCTGAATATCAAATATGGATGGAATAAATCAAGGTGAATTTAAGGGCAAGTTTGCCTTGATATAAATTCTGGATTCAAGCAAAGATACTGAATTTGAATAAGTGAAATTGGATTTTAGGAGTGCTTGCTCTACTTTGAATTAATATGGAGTGTTTTTTTTGTTTGTTTGTTTGTTTTTGTTTTTTGTTTTGTGTTGTTTTGTTTTTGTTTTCTGCCCATAACAAGCGGTTTAATTGTAGTAGTGAATTTAGTAGTATCTTACGGCCTAAAATGCCCAAAACTTTCATTTTAAATTTATAGCTAGGCTCATTCATGAATTCAGTGTGACAATATCAGTTGTCTTCCCTGTTAACAAAAAACACGTTTGATTTCTATATTAACTTAGATCCTTTATGATGATGGCAAAATGGTGGTGGAGGTTGATGGACGTGCTACTCAAAAGCTGATCACTAACTTGAAGCCAGAGACATCGTATTCATTTGTGCTGACAAACAGAGGGAATAGTGCTGGAGGTCTTCAGCACAGAGTGACAGCAAAGACTGCACCAGACGTGCTTCGTACCAAGCCAGTCTTCATCGGAAAGACCAACATAGATGGCATGATAACTGTGGAACTTCCAGAAGTACCATCAAATGAGAATATAAAGTGAGTGAGTGAAAGACATTGCATTTGTCTCCAGAAAGATGATCATTCTTACTATTCTCATAAAACCTGAACTTGTAGTGGTGGTCTAGGACTTTATTCCTCAGAACAATACAGAATACAGTAGTCTGTATTTGGACTAACAATGTATAACAGTTTGTTACTCAGCAAAGTATGTAGTAAAATCTGATTGGAAATATATGGCTGAAGATTGCTTCTGCTTCTAGTTGGTTCTTAGAGAACCCTTGCTTTTCTTCATTAATCCGAGATAGTTAAGAGGGATTAAGGAAGCCAGTTTTATTTTGAAAGATGTATTCTCCTGAAGAATGGATAACCTGTCAATTAACCTACTCAAATAACCTTTCTAGCTGCAGCAACATGACATACTAAATCTCAGTTATTCTAGAATTATACAGAACTTTAAAGAACTATTATTGCACTTAAATTATTTCAAATTTATTACAAAGTTTTTTGGTTGGTTAGTTGGTTGGTTTTTATTTTTCTTTTTAATAATAAAAAAAAATATCTCAGGTCTTCTCCACTGGTCCCAGTTAAAAAAATAAATAAATGAATGAAGGGAAGAGAATTGACTAGAAGTTACTTACATTTTGAGGGAAAGGGTGCTGTGGAGACAGCAGAAATAGGACTAAATAGCAGGGATTAGAAAGGACAAACAATGAAGATTTGCCAAGAACACATGAAGCATAATATAATTGATAAGTGTTGTTGCTCTGCCTATAGTGGCTGTTGTTGGTCTATAAATTTCCCGTGTGTAATGTAAAGGAAATGGGGAAGAAAATGAGTGAGTTATTAAAAATTGTTGGGTATTCAACTTGCCATTTCACTGGTGGATTTTTATAGTTGTCTTTTTAAAAAGATGTTCCCCTTTTTCATTACTGACTGAGGATTTTGAGGCAGGTGAGGTCATGAAATGAATTACTTTAAGACATTAAAAGGATGAAAAACTGAAAAATGCAGCCATTATCATTAGATTGAATAAGATGTGGTCAGTAACAAATGCAGATAAGGAAGACTGAAGATGGAGTGAGTCAAAAAAGATTTATGAAGTAGAGTGTTCACAGAGAAAAACATGCCGAGTAGTTGGTTAGAGAATAGCAGAAGACAGCAGTAGAAAAAGAACAGCTAATGACCTTCCTTTTATGTAATGTGAAAAAATGAAAGACACAGTGACAGCAGCAAAGATGCATTAAATCAATGGAATCCTATTGTCAATTTTGCAAATATGTAGTACCTCCTCCTATATATATTTCTTAAGGTGGTATGGCTTGACACAGAAAAACAAACAATAGAAAGATTGATCTGGCCCTGGAAGTGAGCATACCGACACAATTACATACTGAAAAGAAAATACTATCAAATACATCATATACCTGATGTATTTTGGAATAGGTAAGATAATAGCATCTATACTCTTGTAGAGGAAGAACAATTGTGTGCAATAATTATGGTGACAGTTTTTTGTTGTTCCTCTATGAGTACCTTATATGCTGGTGATTGTATATATCTTACTATGAAGTACTATTCTTTGGGAATCTTTCAATGTTACTAATTATACTGAAGGTGAAACAGTTAATGGTTTCCTCTGATGGATTATTGGTAAACAGTAATGGGATTGAGGGTAATTTTAGAAGAACCTTAGTAAACCTTTAAAGGTGATAGAAGTAATTTTTATTATTTCGGTGTTTTATGGTGGTACAGAGTAAAAATAGGAGCAGAGCTCAGAATATGCTTGGTAAAATGGATCTCTTTTGCTGGTGTCATAACAAGTCAGCAATTTCTTTGTTTATTTTTCTAAAGTATTTTGAGTTAATGAAAAGCAAGTTTTATATTTAAAGGATAGCTCATCTTTCTCTGAACTTTTCCATCTTTGCAAAGTCTTGGATAATCACAGTTTTATGTAAGACTTTGGCCTTTGTAGTATCAGTAGATCAAGCAATATGCAAGAAAGCCCTCAGTTTCTCTCATTACCCTCATCATAACAAAAAACAAACAACAATAACAAAAAAAAATCAACAACAACAAAAAAAACACACACACACCACCACCACCAAGAACAAAACCCACACTTAAATAGATATAAAGCAAATAATAAAATGTCTTTTGTAAGAGATGCTACATCTTCTGGAGTTAGCTAGAAAGAACAGAACTTCACTGTCTTTGCAATTTGCAGCACTGTACATATATGTGAACTGTTTCATTTTTCAGCTTGCTGTTGATGTACTTATGCTTTCAGCTTTAAAATACCCTGTATGTGCTGAATATCTTAGTGGATGATCAAAGTTATGAGTGGGAGGCCTGCATGAAGGAAGTGTGAACGACTGTGAAAGTAACATTTACATGCTGGATGTTCCTTGGTTGATGAAAATGTATGAACACTGTTAGCTTAAAAAAAAAAAAAAAGCAACAACCTGCTATGTAGTTCATCCAGCAGATGTCTTCAATGTCTGAAAGATATATAGATATATCAGAGCCAATTCTCAAATGTTTTTTGTATGAATTCCGATGAACATGAAAAACAAAAAGTGTGTAGGTTGTAGTTATTATATCCATGAATAAATCATCTGTTGCTAGAAGAAAATAGTCCTAAAGATATGTTTAAACAAGGTAAAAGAGTGAGTTTTTGCCTTTTAGGCAAACATTAATAAATCCCTTTGAAACTAAACAAAATGAAGACATCGAATTTTAAGTTAAAATTATGCAATGGGACCCCTGTAGAATGAAACCCTCCCTTTTATGTTGGAAGTGTTTTCATGTTTCACGGTAGAGGAAAGTATAGTAGAAGGAAGTCTAATCCATCTGATTGCTTGTATGGGTTGATTTTGGAAAAGGATTTTGTTTTCTATGAGGTGACTGATTTGGATAAGGTAGTATAGGGATCTAGGGCCAAGTGTAGATGCTCAGTTATCTGGTTTTGTATTAACAGTAATTGGAAATGAAGATAGTTCAGGAAGCTAATAGTTTCTCCTTTGGAAATACATCGAGTGAAAGATACAACTATAAACACAATTTCCCTGACATATGTTTTCTTTCACTATATTTACAGTAGAGCCAACTGATTGGACTACTTTTTCCTTCCTCTGGTTTCGGCAAGAACTAGGAGAAGTCTAGGTTGCTCTGGCTGAAATACAGTTTGCACGTATGAAAATCAGGACAATTAATTATTTGACAAAATTTTAAGTTACAAAATAGTGCAGTTTTATTTCTCAGATCTTCTTGTTCTGGTTTCTACAGTTACAGTCTTTGGATAACATTTAAATATATGCAAATATTTCAAGTATAAGTGATTGCTAAAAGACACTCTGATTTACAGAAAATATTTAGTAATAACAGACACTGCTTCTACATTGTCATGTTTTTGTAGCTTTCGCTCCTACCCTTCAAAGTTAGTATAAAATAGCTGCATATTGCAGCTGTGACCTACGGGCAATAACCAAATAACAGCATTCATTTATTAGTTGGAACAAAACGTTTCAGTTCAAAGTGTTTCAAAATGTCATCAACTAAACTTTCTTCAGATCTGATTATGTTTAGCAGAACATTCCTTCAGCCACCAACTAATAAGTCTGCACCTAAACTACTGTTTGGCTTGTGTTCTTATCACTTCTGAGAATTTTCTTTGTTAGTTTATTTCTCTTCAGCTTCATAAATAATGGTTTTGGGGAACAGGAATAGAGAAAACTGATGAAGAGGGAATGTAAACCTTTGGTCCCCTGATTTTGGAGCAGGCAGACCATCTGTGGAGGTGACAGGTGACAGAGGGCTTCCCAGTAGGGAGAGATCCCGGAAAGGATTTTTTGAATCTCATCATCAAGTCAAAATTCAGAATCTCAACCTTGGGGGAGCAGGGGGAGAGGGAGCAGTGGAACAGAGGAACACAGTCAACAGAGAAGAATTTGTCACTTGAGTTTTACTGTATTAAAGAAATTTTAATATTCTCATTTGTATCCTAATTAAAGTTTTTGTTTTGTTTTGTTTTGTTGTTTGTTTTTTAAGTCTTGTATTGATTTTTTTTATTTATATCCTTTTTGTTTGTCTTGGAGTTCATGGTAGGAGAAAGTTTGACAGCTTTCTGCAGCTGTGGCTAACTTAAGATGCTGTAACATCTCTTTAAGAGAAAAAGAGAAATATATTTTTAACTCCAATACATGTTTGGGAAAAATACTGTATATTTGAAAGAACAGATAGTTGTTATGAAACCAATAATTTATTTTATTATGGATACTTTAGTCTTGTTTTGTTTTATAAAACTATCAAAAAGTGTGTAACATTTAAGAAAAAAAAAATGCACTCAACTTTAAAACCTGAGCTCAACCAGACTTACTCTTAAAGAATAAGAACATGACTGTTAAAGATTATTTATCATATTCCTACTATAAAGAATACCTGCTTCAGATTTTGCTTAAATTTGGCAATAGTGTCATTGTACAGCAGTTACAAATCTGTGGTCTACATTTCCTGATTCCAGCACCTCCTGCAGGAGCTCAACCACAAAGAAATTTGTCCAATTTCTAGACATTATTAAGTGTTAGGAATTTAAGCATTTAATCCAGCAGTTACAAATCCAGACTTTTGTTGCATTTCTGTTAGAGGAAGTAGCTTTAAATAAGAACAGACTATTAAACATGCATTGGTATGGAACAAAGAATGTGTATTAAGTTTGTTTAGACTGAGTTAATTTTTGATGAATTGTAACGCAAGTTCCTTTCCTTTAGACTCCTTCATTAACTACTTGAGTTTTTGTCAACAGTGTTTAATGGGTAAAATGAATAGACATTACAGCAGAAGGTGAAAAGGCTGTAAAAAATGGCACACTGAAAGAGAAGATGAGACAATAAAATAGTATCTTCCATAATGGAGAGTCAGAGACAAACCTTCTTAATGAGCTTGTTACTAGAAACAAGGCAGAACAGCTTCTTTCCCTCTCCTGTGAGATGGAGAATGCTTGACTTTCTAAGAAGTATGGCATTTATTATATCATCCTGGATTTCTGGCTGTTGTGATTCCCACTTGGGAGTGGAAGGGAGTGAGGGGAAGGAGCAGGGACAAGATATTTTTAGAAAAATGTTTGTGAGGAAAATTTAGGGTATGTATCATTTACAAGTCCTATCTGTAAAGAGAGCATGTGATTCTGACTGTGAACAAAATACAAAAAAAAAAAAAATGTAGGAAAAACTGATAGTGAGTGATGCTCAAAAGTAAATAGAATGTAGCTGGGATGTGTGATATGTCTTTCTTTATTTGTTTTGTATTGTCTTCAACAAGCATGATTGTTACCCTACCATTCTTATTATACATGAAAGTCTGGGAAGATAGGATGATAATTGAGCTTTAAGTATATGGTAATAAAGTTCCAATTTAGGGGATTGGGTTGATTTTTTTTGTTATTTTTGGGGGGTTGGTTGGTTTAATTTGTGATTTGTTTATTTTTTCCCAATTTATTGGTGGCAGGGCACATGTGTCCCATACCTTTTGTATTTCAAAGGAAATAATAAGTTGCAGTCAACCATGCAGGCATTTTGAAAAATTGTAATTATTTTTTCCTATACATATTTATGTGTTTACATGAAAAAGCAGGTAATTAGTGACATTTTTTTGACAAATATTTTGCACTGTTAAAAGAATGTGAGTCTTTGCAACTATGTTTGGGAGACTGCAATGACATACAATGCACAAAATTTTGTTCTCAATACATCACAGGTCTATTGAGCCACTCTGAACAGACACATAGTCCATTAATTCATTTGTTTCTTCTTTCCTTTTCCTTCACCTTTAATTTTGTCCTACTGTTTCCTTTGCAGAGGGTATTACATAGTTATTGTGCCTTTGAAGAGGTCTCGTGGAAAATTTATCAAGCCATGGGAAAGTCCAGACGAAATGGAACTAGATGAGGTACTATATGTTTTCATTGTCTTTGTCTCCTTTACTAAGGAAAAAATCTTATTAGTAATATGTGTTCAACTCACCAGCTTAAGTAGTTTTGGTTGTTAGGATATTTTTATATTTATATTTGAATTAGCCTATGGGGACTGAAACAAAGTTCAAATTACTTAAATTAGAGGACATTACAGACATAAAGTTGCAATAAAGCACACAGTGTCTGATCTTTGTTAGCATTAATATTTTACTCTTTTCCTATTGTAAAGCGTAATACAAAAGTGCAGGGGGTGAAATGACTTGTCAGCAAAAGCTTAATCACCAATTATGTGAACTCTAATAAAGGTCTAGTTCATTAGTGGGCTGGTTGCTAAGCCTGTAGCAAATTTCAAATTGCAATCTGCAGTGCAATTTAACATTTGACCTTCTTGTGGTGTCTTTACCTGGTTCTCACATACAGTAATGCTGATGACGATAACTTTTACACTGTTCTCCATTCTTCTGACAGTGTGTGCTCAGAAATAAATGAGTGAAGTAGGAAAGAACAATAATGTGTCATCATTTGACACTATAAATTACATTTCTTTAAAGAGTGGAAGTATTTTCATCTCAATGGCAAGCAATGAGTAATGAGTTTACCGTTACTGATACTGTAAGCAATCCTGGAAGTTTAGTATCATGATGCAGTCCAGTCTTCTATTTTACTGAATGACAATGTGTCTCACTCTAACTTCCCTCAATCTATACATTTGGAATAATATTAGTATATATCATTGTAAAGTTCTTTTCAGAGTTCCATATGAATGCCTGTCACAAATGATGTAGTGTTGCTGCATCTAGCTATGATTTTTATCCCATTTGGATACCATGGTAATTTGTAAATACAGTATTTCTGCACTTCAAACAGAGGACATGAAAGTCATTTTTTTTGTTTGTTTGTTTGCTTGCTTGCTTGTTTTTACACCTAGATAAATAATATCTTGACTGGATTCTATCTATTCTTCCTTCTTTTGGTGGATTCAGGACATTTATGTTACAGAGATGCTTCACCAAGTACATAGTCAGGAATTCAGGACGAAAAAGATAGATTAGGAGCTCTGGAAGAAGAGGTAGGAAACTCAGAAGGACTGTAGAGTTGTTGTCAAATTGTGCAGGGAGAAAATTAGAGGAGCCAAAGCCCAATTGGAAATCAATTTGGATAGTGTATCAAATGACAATAAAAATGCTTTTATAAATACATCAACAACAAAAGGAGGCCAAAGGAGGATTTCCATTCTTTATTGGATGCGAGGGATAAAGTAGTGATGAAAGATGAAGATAAGGCAATGCCACTTAATACCTTTCTTGCATCAGTCATAATTAGCAAGGCCAATCCAATGTCACGTGACATTCAGCAAGGCTCCTCATTGCTTTCTACAACTATCTCAATGATGGTAGCAGTGAGTAGGGTGGCAATCTCCGTTTCTCAGGTGACAAGCGATTAGATGTGAGGAAATGACACATTTCAACAGTGGAGGTTTAGTTTGGACATTAGGAAGAATTTTTTCACAGAGGGGGTGATTAGGCATTGGAATAAGCTGCCAAGGGAAGTGGTAGAGTACCTGTCCCTAGAGGTATCTGAGAGACATGTCAATGTGGCATTAAGGGTTTAGTGATGGGAGTTGGTAGCTCAGCTTGATGGTTGGACTTGATGACCTTAACCCAGCTCCACCTGGGGTAGGGTGATGGACAAGTGGAGAGCTTGAGGGTGAGAATAAAAGGGTGGGCTGGTGTGGGGGACACTGTTGTGGGGGTAAACTACAGGTCACCAGATCAGGAGTAGGAGGTTGATGAGGCCTTCTACAAGCAGCTGGTAGTAACCTCACAATCATGGGTGCTGGTTCTCATGGGGGACTTCAGTTATCCAGACATCTGTTGGGTATGCAACTAAGCCAGGCACTCACAGTCCAAATGGTTCCTACAATGTGTTGAAGATAACTTTCTGATGCAGGTGGTGAAGGAGCCAATGAGGAGAGGGGTGCTTCTGGACCTTGTCCTTACCAGCAGGGATGGGCTTGTTAGGGATGTGAAGGTCGGGGGCAGCTTGAGATGCAGAGACCATGAGATGGTGGAGTTCAAAGTGGAACTTGGTGGAAGAAAAGCAGGCTAAAAGCAGGATTGCAACCCTGGACTTTCGGAGAGCCAACTTCGACCTCTTCTAGGATCTGCTTGGGAGTATCTCATGGGCTAGGTTGCTAGAAGGCAAGAGTGCATGTGAGAGCTGGGCTACATTTAAACAGCACTTCTTCCAAGCTCAGAATCGGTGCATCCCTAAGAGTAGGAAATCGGGGAAGGGGAGCAGGAAACCTGTGTGGATGAGCAAGGAGCTCATCAACAAGATCAAAAGGAAGAGGAAGGTTTATGAAATGTGGAAAAAGGGCTTGTCCTCTTGGGAGGAGTATAGAAATGTTGTCAGGGCCTGCAGGGATGTGACAAGGAAGGCTAAAGCCCACCTAGAGATGAGGCTTGCAAAAGAGATAAAAGATAATAAGAAGGGTGTTTTTTTTAAAGTATGTAAACAGTAAAAGGAAGACTAGGGATAATGTGGGTTCCTTGCTGAACGAGGGGGGTGTCCTAGTCATGGGAGATGCTGAGAAGGCAGAGATACTGAATGCTTTCTTTTCAGTCTTTGCTTCAAGACTCCCCCCCAGGACTCCTTGACCCTGGAGGGAGGAGAAAGAGTCTGGGAAGTGGAGATCTCCCCCCTTGTTGACAAGGGAGTGGTTCAGGAGCATCTGAGTGGAATCAATGCACACAAATGCATGGGCCCGATGAGATGCATCCATGTGTGCTAAGGGAGTTGGCAGAGGTGATTGCCAAACCACTTTCTATCGTCTTTGAAAGGTCCTGGAGAACGGGTGAGGTGCCTGAAGATTGGAGTCCAGCCAATGTCACTCCAGTCTTCAAGAAGGGCAGGAAAGAGGATCCGGGAAACTACAGACAAGTCAGTCTCACCTCTGTCCCTGGAAAGGTATTGGAACAGCTTGTTCTGGATGCCATCTCCAAGCAATTGGAAGAGAAGAATTTTAGGAGGAGTAGTCATCATGGATTCAGCAAGGGAAAATCGTGCTCGACCAACCTTGTTGCCTTCTATGATGGCATCACCAGCTGGGTAGATGGGGGGAGAGCAGTGGATGTCATTTACCTTGACTTTAGCAAAGCTTCTGATACTGTCTCCCATGACATCCTGATAGCAAAGCTGAGAAGGTGTGGGATAGAAGAGTGGACAGTAAGGTGGGTTGAGAAGTGGCTGACTGGCTGAGCTCAGAGGGTGGTGATCGGCAGTGCAGAGTCTGGCTGGAGACCTGTGACTAGCGGTGTTCCCCAGGGGTCAGTGCTGGGTCAGGTCCTGTTCAACATCTTCATCGACGACCTTGATGAGGGAATAGTGTCTGCCCTCAGCAAGTACGCTGATGACACAAAGCTGGGAGGAGTGGCTGACATGCCAGAAGGCTGTGCTGCCATTCAGCAAGACCTGGACCGGGTGGAGTGATGGGTAGGAAGAAACCAAATGAAGTTTAACAAGAGAAAGTGTAGAGCCCTGCATCTGGGAAGGAACAACCGCATGTATCAGTACTGGCTGGAGGGCGACCTGCTGGAGAGGAGCTCTGAGGAGAAGGACCTGGAGGTCCTGGTGGACAACAGGTTGACCATGAGCCAGCACTGTGCCCTCATAGCCAAGAGGGCCAATGGGATCCTGGCATGCATTAAAAGAAGTGTGGCCAGCAGGTCAAGGGAGGTGATCCTCCCCCTCTATTCTGCCCTGGTCAGGCCTCACCTGCAGTACTGTGTGCGGTTCCGGGCTCCCTGGTACAAAAAAGACAGTAATCTCCTGGAAAGAGTCCAGCAGAGGGCCACAAAGATGATACAGGGCCTGGAGCATCTTCCTTATGAGGAAAGGCTGAGCGACCTGGGTCTATTCAGCTTGGAGAAAAGAAGACTGAGAGGGAATCTCATCGATGTGTATAAATACTTGAGGTGTGGGAGACAGGGATTTGGCCAACCTCTTTTCAGTGGCTTGCAGGGACAGGACAAGTAGTAATGGCCACAAGATAGAGCACAGGAAGTTCCGCACTGACATGCGAAAGAACTTCTTCACACTGAGAACTTCTTCACAGAGCACTAGAACAGGCTGCCCAGGGAGGTTGTGGAGTCTTGTTCTCTGGAGATATTCACGGCCTGTCTGGATGCCTACCTGGGCAGCCTGCTCTAAGGAACCTGCTTTGGCAGGGGGTTGGACCCAATGATCTTTCGAGGTCCCTTCCAACCCCTTCAATTCTGTGATTCTGTGATCTTGAAGGTCTTTTTCAACTTATCATTCTGTGATAGATAGATAGTCCTCAATATGCTTCCCATGATACAATCAGTGCAAAGTAATGATTATCTGCAAGCAATGACACATCTCTTTTTCCCTCTTCCCACTGACCAATTTGATATTAGTTTCAATATTTGCACCAAAATGTAAGGCAAATAAATACATACCCACCAAACCAACACTGTTGTAGAAAGCTTTTGAAATACAGATATCTTTCAGTAACCATGACAATTGTGTGTCAGTCTGTAGTCTCTTTCCTGATTCGAAAAGTCAAAGAAGAAAATATATAGCAATAGGAGAATTCTCAATCAGAAGACAAAAGAATAGATTTTTTAAATGAATACATCGTTCTCATCACCATTGACTATTTCATTGGATTCTGTGTTACTTCTTGACCTATTTAATCTGTGTTGTCATCCAATTTGATTCAAATGCTGTGTTGATCCATTAATTTCTTCCTTTTAAAAGAGTTGTATTGTAAATGCCATCAGCCTATAATTGTAGTCCTGAATGACATAAAATACAGTTAAACTCAGCGTAAACTCAGCTGTCAAGATGCATACAGTAATGGAAAACTGATTTAATATACCACCCACTTCTAAAATTCAAAGACTAGTCACATTCAGCAGCATTAACAGATTAATTGTAGCTGCCAGATGACATTGAACTTGTTGTCAATTAAACTATATGGGTCTGTGTTTCTGATTCCTATAGAAAATGGTCATTTTAATCATCCTGCAAGTTGTGGTGCATTAATCTGTAAGATAGTTTGATAAAGAGCATTTATTATTTCAGAAATATTTGGGTCAGGATGGGTTGTTTCCCATTCTAACTGATATAATTGAGACCACATTGTAGAATTAATGGTGGAAGAAATAAGATATGCATTGACTGGAAAATGAAAATTATTTCTGATAAAGAAAAAAGCCCTCGATGTATCATTCGCAATTGCCCCAATACATACTGTAACTACTTAGTAGGGAAAAAAAATCAAAAGCACTCAGTTGCTGTATTTCATGCTCACTTACTCAGTTTCTGTTACTTAGAAGATTGTTTTTCTTCCTGTTTTAGAAAATCATAGAATCATAGAATGGTTTAAGTTGGAAAGGACAGTAAAGATAATCTGGTTTCAAGCCCTCTGTCATGGGACTGGACATCTCCCACTAGATCAGGTTGCTCAAAGCCCCATTCAACCTGGCCTAAAACACTTTGGGGCATCCAAAGCTTCTCTGGGCAAATGGTTCCAGTGCTTCACCAGCCTTTGAGTAAAGCATTTCTTCTGAATATCGGATCTAATCAGATTAGATCTGATTAGTATCTAAACTGACCTCTTTTTTTAAAACCATTACACCTTGTCCTACCACTACACTCCCTAAAGTGCGGTGATACAGTCCCTCTCCAGCTTTCCTGAAGGCTGTCTTTAAGGCTGTAAAGCCAGTCATTGTAAGGCTGCAATGAGGTCTCTCTGGAGACTTCTTTTCTTCAGAATGAACAACCCCAACTGTCTCAGCCTGTCTTCATAGGAGAGGTGCTCCAGCCCTCTGATCATCCTTGTGGCCCTGGACCCACTCTAACAGGTCTAAGTTTTTCTTGTTCTTTGGACCTCAGAGCTGAATACAGTAAACCTGGGAGCATCTCACAAGACTTCACTTTAGTGACTTTACCAGCTGGAACAGTAATGTATCAAACTTCAAGTCAAATGGACTATAGCAGAAGCAAGTTCTATCTGTTGATTTTTGATTATTCCTTCCTGCTTGACAGAAGACATAGAAATATAGAATCATAGAAGCTGGAAGGGACATCCCGTGTTGGAAGGGACCCACAAGGATCATCGAGTCCAACTCTCAGCACCACACAGGTCTACCCAAGAATTTAGACCATGTGACTAAGAGCATAGTCCAGATGCTTCTTAAACTCCAACAGGCTTGGTGCCATGACTATGTCCCTGGGGAGCCTACTGCAGTGCATGACAATATTCTGATATTAAAAACAAAATAAAAAACTCAACGGATTTCTTCCACTCCTTCTCTCTTGGATTAGTAGTTATTACTCCAAACATTCTCCTCCAAAGCAGTTGTTACAGGAGTTTTTTACACCTACATTATTCTAGTGACACATTTTAATCAGAGACAATAATCACATGAAAGCATTAGCTCCATAAATAATTTCAAAAGGAAAAGAAAGTAAATAAAGTAAAAAAAAACAAAACAAAACAAAACAAAAAAACACAACTGTCTAAGAAAACTAGTTCCCAAGGATCAACTGAAGATCCTCATGCATGGTGGTTTTAGTACAATCTCAGATATCTGGCTAGTGTCAGAAAGGGTTGGGCAGTAGATTTTGCCAAAGTATATTTCAAATGCTTTTGTTAGATCACCTGAAGAAAAATCTTAGCTGAAAACACAATTCTGGAGTGTTAGCTCCAGAGCATAACTGACTAGTCAAAAAGGCTTTCCACCCCTACTGCACATACTTAATTTTTCTGGTTTCCTTAAATCTTGATTCTTGAAAGAAACTAAGAGAAATGCAGAATCTTAAAAGAGGAGAAAATGTACTAGGTATTGTGTATCTGAAAATAGCTATTTGAGATACAATCTTTTTTTTATTAACTCAAAATTTCACTTCATTTTAAATATTACGAGATCTCACGTCTTTGAATAGATGCCTTGCGAATGAATGAAATATAAACAAAATATTATGAACTGCAGATGGATTACCAAGTAGGATTACTTTAGTTTTGTAAGCAATAAAAATTGAATATAAGCTTGCATGTTAAGTCCTAAAACGATTTAATAATTTCAGTGAAGTTCTGATATAAAGTACCACAGGGGATATATGTGCAAGTAATGATATTTGGCAACAACCTCATCTATATATGAAATATGAATGAGGTCACAGGTTCACTTGAGGTCTATTCAGTCACGTGTAATCAATGTCACAGATGAGTTTTTTATCTCCACGCAAGCACACCTAAGTTTATCTGGGCTGAGGCGATGAATAACCACCTTTGAAAAATTTGCCCATTACTCACATTTTGTTTGACACAAGCTAATTAGCTTGCAGCATTCATAACCAAAATTCACTTTCTGATCATTTTGCCCACTGTAACAGTGTACTTAGCATTGCCTATCTGTTAAATATATGTACTTTTTATTACTATTAAAAAGGGAAGAAATAATTAAAATCAAATGTTTTTCTTCTCCTGTCTCAATCTAATTTTGGTTGAAGTATTCTCATAGTATTCTGATATTTTACAATGAGTTACTTAAAACCTAAATTATAAATATGTTGTAATCTGAAAATCTGAGATTTCTGAGATAGCCACAAAAATCACTTTAAATTCCAGGGGATAAAAATAACACTTGTTATTTTCAGAGATGGCTCAAGCCATTTACATCCCTTCCTACTACAGTCCTTACAGTTACTGACTTCCTGTTAGTATTAATAACACAACATTATTTTTTGAACATATACCCTTGTGTTTCAGCAGACTTCAGGGTAGTTTGTGCTTATCCTTCTTTCTGAAAGATTCTTCATACAAGTACAATTTTAAGGGCTGTGGCAACCTGGAAGAATCTTCATTAATATCTGTCTCATATTCTGCCATCAGTAACTTTACCCATGAAGTAGGAAACTACCTACAGAGATAAACACCTTCAATAAAACAACTAAATGAAAATCTTCTTAATGTTACAGTTTTCTTCAGCCATTACTTTTATACCATTCATTTACTCTAGCTGCTAAAAAAACTATGTGAGTGAAGGAGAAGTATGGACCACTGATTGTAATAGAGTCCTTCAGTAGTGAATAATGATTTCTAACCTCAAATTTTGGCAAGTTCTTTTTTGTTTCAGGGGATCCATTTCAGTGTACAAATTCTTGTGTTGGAGCAAGGGATTTGACAGAGTTAAATGAGTGGAAAATCTCTGCAACAGAGAACAGACACAGCATTAGAGATGCCCTCAATTAAGGAAGGCTGAATTCAAGTACAGATTACTTCCATGTCTATCTATAGCCCATGTTTGAAACGTGTTCCAGTGAGAAGGAATGATAAAGAAATCAGCATTAAAAGCTTCTATTTTAATAGCTAAGTGTATAGTAGATCGGTTTATCTACATAAGAATTATTATTTGGGTAATTGCAAAACACAAGATACCATATGGGGAAGGGAAGAAGCTATCTAAGCTAGGCCCTAAGACTGAAAAGAGGCAAGAGAGAGCTTCCCTGACTAAGCATGTTCCTTAAATTGAAAATATATAGTGGAAATTACATTTTAATCTCTTTTTTATTGACCACTGAACTAATGATGAAGATTTGTCTCCTCTTCCTTACAAAGAAATGTGTATTACTATTTTATTAGGACTGTTTGCGTGCTGAAAAAAATAAAACTATGACCTTGGAAAATTTTGTGATTACAACCTGAGTCTGGAGGACATTGCATAAGTTTCATAAGTGAAAAGCAGTAGAGCAGCCTTAGAAGTCATCACTAATCACCCAGGATAATTTCAGGCACATTGTAAAATAAGATTAATATTTGTGGTATGCCAATATATCTCAAGTGATAAAGGGTATTAAATAAGCATTTGTCTGATTTAATAAGCAATTCATCAATGGATTATACCTTCAGTTCATCAATGAATTATAGCTGCAGTTCTGTCATTAATTAGTATATGCTTTGCAAGTTTGAGCCTAGCATTTATTCTCATTATAAGTATGCTAATGTACATTTTAGCTTTATTAATCTGAGGAAATATTTAGCAATGCAATGAAAAAATACATTTTGAAAGTCAGAATAAATGTGTAAAATTTGAAGTACAGCTGTGTATGGTACGGTGGTAGATAAAATTTCCTAGTCTAGCAGTAGAAAAGAGGTCTTAGGTTTCATGGATCCTTTTATTTATTTAGTGACAAATAAAATGGCAGTCATTTTCAGATTTGGAATAGAAGATATATTTACCGATCATCCCACCAAACTTTTCTGCACTTCACTTACTATTGGTGAAGTAAATTGAAAAGTAATCTTTTTACTGAGATTTTTGGAAATTTACTGTTTCCAGAGTGCTTGATGATCTTCACGACAACTGTTAGAGAGAGGTTTCTGCATATTATTATTAAATAAAAGGTATCAGCATATGTTTATGATTTACTTCTACAAGTACTTCAGCTGCTAGCTGACACTTATTAGTTTGCATTTCAGAATTAACAGAAAAAGATAAAAATAGGTATTATAAATTATTTTTCAATAATCAGGATATTTTTCAATGTTGTGTTTTTTATTTGAGGTTTTTAAATAATCACAACATATGACTTAATAAGTTTCATTGTATTGAACTGGGAAATAAGAAAGTACCTTTCATATTCATATGGAGGGAGAAAATATTATTGATGGACTTCTTCTGCATATATAAATACATATATATATAAAGAGAAAATATACATATACCTCTCTTCAGAGAAGATATCTTATTTTATTATCTTTTATTTATTTATTTATTTAGCCCCAAAACAATATCAGACACTGAAAATTAATTTAGTTGTCCTGTGTATGGGCCATACAATTACTACATTGTAGTAACAAGGATGGCAAGAAACATTTTGCAAGAACTGATTTAGTGATACAGACATTGCATTACATTTTCTCCTTGTATTGTCAATAAGTTACCTTAAAACTATTTACTGTTCTTGCTTTCCCTCTCTTTTTTCCCTTCTCTTGCTTGTAAAGCTGCTAAAGGAGATAGCTAGGAAACGCAGAAGCATTCGTTTTGGGAGGGAAGTCGAGCTAAAGCCATATATTGCAGCTCACTTTGAAGTTCTTCCCACGGAATTCACGTTGGGGGATAAGAAGCATTACGGTGGCTTTGAGAACAAGCAACTGCAAAGTGGTCAAGAATATGTCTTCTTTGTCTTGGCTGTAATGGAGCACTCAGAATCTGTAAGTTAGTAACTAGACCTTTTTAGACCCCAAATTACCTTCCCCCAGTCATCAAAACAGTCCTTCAGTGTTTATTCCACTTCCGAAACAAGTTTTTTTTTTTTTTAAGAATCTGTAAAGTGTTTCTTTGCTGATTTCCAACTAAGTCCTTGAACTCACCTATGCTGTATGCACCTTGATGTGTTTGTTCTATGTGTAGCTGAAAGCTAAGAATCACCTCTTATTAGCTGTGCTGTGATCCTTTGCAAATTACATTCTCTGCTGTTTGAGATCATTGGCACAGGTTCTGAGGCATGAACTCCACAGCACCATCTTTTTCAATGTCTTTGAAAAAGAGTTCCTTTGTTGCCTTAAGACTGCCATTGGATAGTGGTGTTGGACATGCAGGATTCTTGGAAAGATTAGTTGAATTGGAGACATACACAGTAACCCTCTTTAGGTACAGTAATTTCCTAACAACTTCATCAGTGAATTGTTAGAAAGTAACAAAATAATTCAAGCAAAAATCCTGAGGTGAGCAAAATAATGAGTTGTCATCTCTCTTCATGTAATTCATCTTGTTCTGATGTCCCTTTATGCTCGAGTTAATATAACTGCATGTAATCTAGTAAGAGAGAGAAAGAGACAGAGAGAGAGAGAGAGAACTGTTGTAATGCACATTAACATTTTAACGTGCAGTTTGGTGTAACATGGTATCTTTCTAATTGGTTCCTAAACCTGACAGGTACATTTGCTTGCTCATCTACTTGAAACTATTGCACCAATAATTTGAATTCTAGTCAAATGCTTCCAGTATGCAATCTTACAATTGCTTTCTGATGTCAACAGAGTTTAGACTGTGAGGAAGTAGCTTCAAATTGTATACTTTTGGATACGTAATTGTATTTGTAAAGAAAGTAAGTGCTTCCTGGAATCTCTAATATAAATCATAAGTTCTTTGCTTGCTTTTAGACAGTGGTGGTGAGATGGAGAATTCTGAATGTGCTGCATCAGAAAGGTTCAAAACAGAGATACTAGACAGTTTTGGTCTATGAATGTAAATGGCAATTAGAAGCAAAATCCGGTTTGTTGGAGAACAGGTAGTAAGTGCTCAAACTGGTATCCCTCTGTAGTATTTTCTTCTGGTTGCTCCAAAGGCAGAAGCTATATACAAAGTGTTTCTTATTGTAGAAGTTCTTACCTATCTTTCACCATTCAGTTTGCAAGTTTGTAAAACACCTAGTTTGAAGAAAAATAGTAGTTTTTTTGTTGCTTTGTTCATTGCATCATTACTTTGTATATATTTATTTTAGATATGGAGTAGCTATTATTTTAAATGCATCTCATTTGTTGTTAAGCAAGATTTATTTTATTTGTATAGACCATGTATGCAACCAGCCCATATTCTGATCCTGTTGTGTCAATGGATCTTGATCCTCAACCAATTACAGATGAGGAAGAAGGCTTGATCTGGGTTGTAGGACCAGTTCTTGCAGTGGTGTTTATTATCTGTATTGTTATAGCTATACTTCTTTATAAAAGGTAAGTTTACCTTTTAGTTTACCATATCTATAGCTTTCTGATATGTTGACCATTTTATAGGGCTGTTCCATTATTTGTACTACAATTGTAACTGTCATTGTGTTGCGATATTTTTGTATTTATTAATGGTTCCCAGAACACTGCAGATATTTTAGTAGATTTATGACTGAAAGCTTCCAATAATTACAGCTATGTGAGTATATTTTTTTCTCCTAATGACACTCTATTGCCATTTCTGCATTTAAGTGTTTTTTTGTTTGTTTGTTTTTGTTTTGGTTTGGTTTGGTTGCTTTTCCATTTTGCATATGTTTGTGAAGAAAATGTTCTTGAATATAGATGTGTACAGATTCACATTTGACTTTTTAGAAATTATTTTTAGAAGTGTAGGGGATTACATTACATTATATTAGGGATTGCATTCAGCCTGATGTTAAACATGATTTTCATCTCCACTCAAGTAATCTCAGTTTTCACTTTTGACAGTTGGCCTTACTTTGTCAGTATATCTTTTTGAATTTGAAGCTGTGGACTGAGAGATTAAAGAAATATCAGTGACTGTTTTCTACTAATCTTGCAATCTGATCAAAATTCACTTACACTTCTTTCACTGTGTATGACACAGATGCAGTTTGATATTACTCAGAGGACTTTTCTTAGCCTTGCAATTTACAAGATGAAAACTATATGATACATTAATTTATTAGCAGCCTTTTACAGTGTAAATGAGTTCAAAGGGGTCAATACTGAATAAAAAACAAAGTTGATTTTAATATTTAGATTATGCATTTTTGAAACCAAAAATGCCTTATGCATTTTTGAAACATATTGATAAAGAGTAATTTGGGAATCATATAAAGATCCTGTGACCCTGTTTTTGGTAGGTGGAGGGGTGCATTATGGGCAATTTCCACAAATGGAGTATGTCTTCTAAAACTAATGGCTACAATGCTATCAGCTGCTTATAAATATTTAAATTCTGCTACCCTGTATGCTTTTTCTGCCCTAGGTGTATCTAGCCAAATGCCTCTGAAATTGTGTTTAGAGAGTTGTCTTCAGGTTTTGGAAAGTGAAGCTCTGTGTTCAACAGTAGGAGAAAAAAAGAAAAAAAAAAAAAAAAAAAAAGAAAAGAAAAAAAAAAAAAAAAGGAAACTAGTCCAGAGGCAACCTTAGCTTTGGATTCCAAACAGATATATATTTATAGGAATGTTTTTTAGAGTTGCAATCATGAAGAAGCATAGGAGACATTTTGCTGTTGGCAGATATTACACTGTTCTGAAGGTTTCTATTAATGCCTACTCTCCCAGCCAATCTAATTTATTAGACAGCAGTGAACCTTCTATTTGTGCCAGTCTGTCACTTCAAAAATTGGTCATTTGAGACATACTAAAAGTGAAGTACTACTTACTTCTGATTATTTTGGAGTATTAAAAGTAAAACTTCTGCTTCCTAAAAAACATTGGCATATAAAGCAGATGTGTAAATGTTTCTGGAAATATAGATTGCATTTACAGAACTATAATAAAAATTTTCAATTCTTCTACTGAAAAATTATAAGCATATTGCACAAATGAGCAGGTAGAATTCATTCATAGATAGTGTGAAGAGAATGTCATGAATAGAAAATAGGGGACATTTTCCAACTGTTATTTACTACTTGTACTAGAACTGTTCAGTCAAATTTCCATATGTATTTATTTATTTTTATGTTTTCAGCTCTAAGCTGAAAATTGATAAGCCTCACTATTCTAGCAAAGTCATTCTGAGAAATTATGATTGCAGTTTTACCAGTCAATAGTCAACTCTGTTAAAATAACTTGGCTGTAATTACAAGGGAACAATATAAACTGTTATCAGTCAAGGTAATAACATCATGTTCTAACATCCACAATAGTACACTACCCTCTCATGTGGTTAAATAATCCTACCTTTTATAACATTACATTGAATTTATAGTGATTAAACCTTGCAGGGACACAAGACAGGTAAAAAAGTGGTGGGAAGGTACCACCACTTTGAAGGTATCAAGGTACCTTTCATTTCTGGATTTAGGCTTGCAGAAGACAGTTTTTTCATATGTTGTTGTAATGAGTAATTTAGACACATTTAAGCAAATTCATACAAAAATCCCTGTTAAGAGGTTACAATGAAAAAAAAAAATGAATTAGGATTCAAAGATTCCTTTTATATTAGTGCGTCTCAGTGCCTTAAATAATTTCTACTAGTTAAGACAGGCTGACCATGACACATGATATTCTGAAGGGAGTATAAAGTGACATGTTAACAAATCTGAATTGCTTCACTAAACTGAAGGAAAGGATAAAGTAAATAAGAATATAAGATTTTTAAAGTGTATCTGGACAATTTATTTCAGAGTTTAGCAAGGAGACAGGAAGAGTGATATGCAACAATGGGTCAGTGCAGGAATAACGCTATACAATGGAGATGCTGTATTTGATCTAAAGACATTCCTGTGGAGATAATGTCAGAATTTTTCTGTTGAAGAAATGACAAAATAGTCATAATACTAACATTTTAATTAGATTAAACAAGTTTTTGTTTATTTGTTTCTTTCTTTTGTGTGTGTGTGTTTTTTGTTTTGTTTTGTTTTTGGAATTATAGCTAGGTCTTTCTAATGTGTCAGTGTCCTAAGACATCTAAATCATAAAGGAAAGCAGCACTAAAATAACTGAAACTGGTAGAATTTTTTAAAGTCAAATCAGCTTCTTCTAATGATAAACTGCTTAGTAGATTCATTCTCAATAGGTTTTGTACAAATCAACAGAATTTAAACTTTTTATAAAGAAATCAACTATGCAACTGGAGAATTACTAAAATTCAATATAACCAGTATTAGAAATCTAAGAAGTATTTTTCCACCTCAATGAGAACACAAAGAGAATCGTAGCTATTCTCCATTCGAAAATGAGACAGAAACAGAGCAAGCTTTTGTTTTTAAGGGCCTTACAGGAATCTTATATTTCTGAAAAAGAAGGAATATGTTATAGAATATTTTATCATAGACTATGCAGTCTGGATGTAGACAACCAGAGCTTGATAGCTTTATGGCTGTAGATCAGCAATAATTGGGCAAGATAGCAGGGATGTTTAACACTTTTGAGACAACAGCAAAAATTATTATTTGTATGAACTATGTTGGAGGGAATTACTGTGACTATAAAACTTGGACTGGTTAAAAAAAAAAAAAAAGTCACAGTAAGAAGTAAGGAAATTAGAAATTTCCATGTCTACAGGAATTTCTCAAAATGCATTTCTGGATTGTATAGGGGCATAACTGCAACAGATATGATGGGTAGAGAGGAAAATAGAGGTCAGAGGACATCTGCCTAATCCATGACAGCAAGTATGAAAAATACTGAAATAGAGAAAATGAGGTCAAGGGATGTGGCAATGTGAAGAAGATGCCAGCGAAACACACAGGTGGACTGTGTTTAATTCCCTTTGTTGGTAGAAGCCTTTATGAAAAAAAAAAATAAAAAAAATTGTTTACCTCATGATTTACAATACTGCTTTTACATTTTAGTTTCAGTCAGAGAGAAAAGATGACTGCAATTTCTAAAAGAATCATTTTAAGGGGAGAAGTCGTACCCTCATTTAAAGCAGATGTTATTGCAGAAAGTGTGGATAATTTGCCTGGGATGGTGTGAAGCAAATTTAAGTTGCCCAAAGACTAGAAATGCCTGAGCGAACCCTTTATTATTTATCGGTCAGTTTATATAAAGGTTGTTGCCTCTACATTCTTCAAAGCTCAAAGAAAAAATATGGCATAGAAAGATTTTTTGATTATGTATCAGAATAAAGCCAAAAGTTCATTGCAGCTTAAAACTTTACAGTAATAGAGGGGGAAATAACTTTTGTAAATAGGTATATAATTACTTTTTGTAAAAAGATATTTCAAAATATGCCTTTTGTTCTCATTGGATACGGCTGCAATATAATATCCAACATAACTGTAGGTGATTAATGTACTGTGTGCAAAAATGCTTATAGACTCACAGAACCACAGAGCCACATGTTTGGAGATTTTCTGTTCTCACCCCTACTCTGAACATGGTCAGGTACAGCAGGTTTCTTAGGGTTCAGGTGAGTTTCAGTATCTCTAAGGATGGAAACTATTTGAATGGTCTGATTCATTGTTCAACTACCCTCTCACAGTTAAAACAAAACAAAACAAAACTTTCTCTTAAGTTACGGTTTAATTTCCCGTCTTTCTGGAATTCATATCTTGGCAAAGTGAGCTGGATTGGCCAGTGACCAGTACAGTATTCTGTGACACTGAAACAATGATACCACCCTGCAGTCTTAGTGAAAATAATTTCGGGCAGGTCTTTAGGTCTTTTATCAGTCAGACTTAAAACTAAACAATCAGATTTAGGGATCAGAATAAATTAATTAAATGTCATTTGCCTTTTCATCATGTCATTGTCCTCAAGAAAATATATTTTTCACTGGTTCAAGTATGGAGTAAAATACAAAATAGTAAGATTTATATGCAAAATCTCAAAGAAAGGTGAACACTTAACCAGATACAGAGATGGTGCAGAATTCTAGTCTCCTCTAGAGGTAATGCATGTTATGAGAACTGTTAATTAGAGTCACAATCTATTTCCCAAGCTGGTTTACATAAAGCACTACTGTGCTGCAATGCAAACCAAAAAGATATGGCCCTGAAGTATCCTTTCATGCCTTTTTTTTTTTTTTTCCTGTAATATGAGTTTCTGTGGTTGTTCTTACTGTATTTAAGAAATCACAAGCTTTCTAATTTCAGCCTTTTACTGATAAAGAGCAAAATGTTCCTCATTCTAGATGTTTCTTGGATCAGTGTTGTTTGTAGGGTGGTTTTTTTTTTCAGTTTTAGAGAAAAGAAATTAAAGTTCTTTTGACAGGCTTTGTGTTATTTGCTCTTATTAAGTGCAGCTTTTTTGACTTACTTCAGAATGCAGGAGCCAAAACTTGAATCTTTTGTACATAGTGAACCTGAGGACTCTGAATCTTGAAATATAAGAAGACAAATGGTTCTAAGGGGAAAAAACAAAAGTTGAGCACAGAAATGAGAATGGGGGAATCTTAAGTGATGGTCATAGAATCTTAGAATTATTTAGATTGGAAAAGACCTTCAAGATCATCATGTCCAGCTATCAAGCTGAGCTACCAAGTCCCATCACTAAACCATTAGCACCACATTGTCACATCTCTTAAATACCACCAGGGACAAGTACTCTACCACTTCCCTTGGCAGCTCATTCCAATGCTTAATCACCCCCTCTGTGAAGAAACTCTTCCTAATGTTCAAACTAAACTTCCACTGTTGAAATGTGAGAGCCATTTCTTCACATCCGATCACTTGTCACTTGTCACCTGAGAAAGGGGACCACCATCCTCCTCACTACTATCTGCATTCAGGTAGTTGTAGTGAGCAATGAGGTCTTGCCCCTAAGACTCTTCTTCTCTGGGCTGAACAGCCCCAGTTCCTTCAACTGCTCCTCATAGCACTTGTCATAGAATCACAGAATCATTTAGGTTGGAAGAAATTTCCAAGATCACCTAGTCCAATCTCTGACCTAACACTAACAAGTCCTCCACTAAACCATATCACTAAGTTCAACATCTAAATGTCTTTTAAAGACCTCCAGGGATGGTGACTCAACCACTTCCCTGGGCAGCCCATTCCAATGCCTAATAACCCTTTAGGTTAAGAAGTTCTTCCTAATATCCGACCTAAAACTCCCCTGTTGCAACTTTAGCCCCTTCTCCCTCATCCTGTCACCAGGCACTTGGGAGAATAAACCAATGCCCACCTCGCTACAGCCTCCTTTAAGGTCCCTGTAGAGAACAATAAGATCGCCCTTGAGCCTCCTCTTTTCCAGGCTGAACAATCCCAGTTCCCTCAGCCGCTCCTCGTAAGATATGTTCTCCGTACCCCTCACCAGCTTTGTAGCCCTTCTCTGGACTTGCTCAAGCACCTCCACATCCTTCTTGTAGTGAGGAGCCCAAAACTGAACACAGTACTAGAGGTGCCGTCTTACCCATGCAGCATACCCTTGTATATAATTACTTTCCTAGTCCTGCTGGCTCTGCTACTTCTGATGTGGCCTTCTTGGCTACTTGGACACTTTGCTGGCTCATGTTCAGCCCTCTATTGGCATACCACCAGATTCTTTTCTACCAGGTAACTTTCCAGCCACTCTTCCCCAAACCTATAATGCTGCATCAGGTTGTTGTGACCCAAGCTCAGGACCTGACATCAAGCCTTGTTCAGTGTCATGTGACTGGACTCAGCCATAGGCTTATCCTATCCAGATCCCTCTGCAGAGTCTTCCCACCCTCTAGCAGACCAACAGTCCCACCTAACAGTATCATTTGCATGATTACTGAGGGTGCACTCTATCCCCTCATCCAGATCACTGATAAAAACGTTACACAAAACTGTCCCCAATGCTGAGCCCTGGGGGATGCAACTGGTTATCATCTGCCAACGGGACAGTCTATAAAGACCGTGAAAGTCTATAAAGACTTTTTTTTACAATGTGTGATTAATTTGGTCATTGATGACTCCAGAATATAAAAAGTTTGCAGACCCACTTTTTTAATAATAGATAGAGAGACAAATACTATACTTACAGTGTATATGGTAGAACATGATGATGGAAGCTAATAATTTTCCCTGTTAAAATGATCTCTATAGATCACAGTTTACTACAAATCTATATGGATCACTCTAGTCCTCACATAAATGCTATTCCTTCAAAATCTGTGAAGGTGTATAGTACTTCATTTGAGAAATATTTATGACTACCTTGCTTTCCAAGGTATCATTAAATTATTTTCTTATTATTTTAGTACTTGGTTTTATAAAACAATTTAGTAATAAATATTTCCTTATTTATTTATTTTTAATTAAATTTAATTAAAACATGATCTTACATATTTAACCTTGTACTTCACTTCCTTATCTCTCCTTCTTCTCCCTTTCACTCCTTCTCTTTCTTCATTATGCCCAGCTCTCCTCTTCCCTGCTCTCATCTCTTTTCCCTGCAAGGATGAACCTCTTTATGTCTTAGATGCTATTTATCAATAGAATGTTAACTTGTTAAAGCTCTAATTAAATGCTCATTCTCCAGTGTCTCTCTGGATACAAGATATTATTTTGCAGACTGTTTCTAAAATAGATGGTTTTTTTTTCAGCAGGAGAAAATTCTCTTTTGTTTTAAACTGTGTCCTCCATTTATTCCTTGATTCCCGAGCTGTCTTTTCCTTTTGGGGAGGCTAGTTATATATCCTTACTGTAAGTCAGCATTCCTTGTATTTGCTGTTGTCATGCTTAACTTGTTTGATGCTGATAAACTAACATTTGGCCTTTTCTTCCCTGTTTGCTGCATTACAATGGAGCAGTAAACCTGACAGGTGAGAAGTGAAGAGTAATCACTTTTCATTTAATCCAGTGGGGATTGGAATCCAGATGGGGAAAATGTGGGGGATGGAGAGGGGATGGGGATGGAGGTAGGGGGTGAGGGGAAGAGAACAGAGAGAGACAAGTTATCATAAGAATGATCTAAAGCAGAAAAACAGAACATCTGTCAACCTAAGTGAATATAGACATTAAAGTATCAAACTGAAGGCAGCTGCAAGATATTTTATGTTTTTTTGTTTGTTTGTTTGTTTTTTACAACACTTAAAATCCACATAGCATATACAGCCAAGTTTCACTATTACTTTTTGTCTTCACGAGGCACATTTTCAAGAAACAAAATGGTTATACAATGTTCATATGTTTTTATTTGTGCTTTCATGAAGGTAAAAGTATTCTTTGCTATAACGATAACTGCTAAAGGAATGTGGTTTAGTGCTTAAAGTGTGAATAGTTCTAAAGTGTTCATGATACATAGAGTCAGTGCTGACGTATTTCTGTAAGTGAAAATGATCATAGAATCATAGAATGGCTTGGGTTGGATGGGATCTTAAGGATCACCTAACTCCAACCCCCCTGCCATAGACAGGGATGCCACTCACTAGATCAGGTTGCTCAGGGCCTCATCTAACCTTCTCTTGAACACCTCCAGGGATAGGGCATCCGCAATCTCTCTAGGAAACCTGTTCCAGTGCCTCACCACCCTCTGAGTGAAAAATTTTGTCCTAACCTCTAACATAAATCTCCCCTCTTTTAGTTTAAAACCATTCACCATCATCTTGCCAATATCTGACTGATCAAAGAGTTGCGCTCCATCTTTTATGAAGTCCCGTTCAAGTACTGAAAGGTTGCAATGAGGTCACCCTGCATGCAGTGTTCTCTTCTTTAGGCTGAACAGCCCCAGCTCTCCCAATCTATCTTTGTATGAGAGGTGCTCCTGCCCCTTGATCATCTTTGTAGACCTCCTCTGGACCCACTCTAACAAATCTTGTGCTGGAGGCCCTAGACCTGGATGCAGGACTCCAAGTGGGGCCTCACGAGGGCAGAGTAGAGGGGACAATCACCTCCCTCCACCTGCTGTTCACACCTCTGTTGATGCAGCCCAGGATGCAGTTAGCCTTCTGGGCTGCAAGCGCACACTGCCAGCTTGTGTTGAGCCATCAGAACCACCAAGTCCTTCTCTGCAGGGCTGCTCTCAGTAAGTTCTTCACCCAGTCTGCACTCATGTCTGGCATTGCCCTGGCCCAGATGCAGCACCCTGCACTTGGACTTGTTGAACCTCATTAGGTTCTCATGCACCCATTTCTCAAGCTTGTACAGGTCCCTTTGGATGGCATCCCTTCCTTCTGTCGTATCAACTGCACCACTCAGCTTGGCATCATCTCCAAATTTGTTGAGGATGCACTCAATCCCATTGTCTGTGGCCACCAAAATGATGTGATTTGTCTTTAGTGGAATTTTTTTATTTATTTTTTTTCCCAGCAGTTTTTTATCAATTGCGTTATCTGAAACAATTAATCTGGAGAGATAGAAAAGACAAAATGATCCTAAGTATAATAATAATAAACCATTCTTTTGTGCTATAACAGTTCAAAATATTCACACAAATGATTCAAAGAGAATTTAGTTCTTTTTCTAGATGAATAGGAAATATTGTTGCCCAGCACTGACTTGAAAGTGGAAGAAAAATAAACTTGTCTCTGGACAGTTCCACTGATCTCTTGACTTCAGGAATATGAAATAAAGATAAAAATATTTATTGGAAATGGAAAGCAGCCTGTCTTCACCTATACTTAAGAATAAAGAACACTAGAGTATTTTGCTGCTTTTGTGATAGGATCAAAAGTAAAAAAGAAATTTCAAATGAGTCATTCCATAATATCTTTTTAAAAGAAGAATCAAATTTAAATCTGCAAAGCTTCACTAAAAATAAGTTAATAAAAGTTTTTGTAGCAAAACAATTTATATATGTACATATGTGTGTGTGTGTGTGTGTGTATATACATGTATAATTTTAAGTCCAGTAACTTTCGAAGAACAGTAATAATTCATTCCACCATGTTGCTATTTGGCTGCTTGACATAGTCTTTGAAATCTTTCTGCATGCACCTTTTACTGAATGCCAACACGTGTTCATTATTTCAAGAACAGTGAGAAATCATTTGAAGAATTTTTAAGAAGGAACCCCAGTGGAATAATAACAGATTTATCATTGCCACATTGCGAGTCAATTAGAAAACAAAAAAGCAAAAAAGCAACAGTAGTGGTGCACCAGACCAAATGTTGGACACCTAGAAAAGATTTACCTATAGTAAATCTTAAAATCGTCTCAGTTCTGTTTTCAGAAAAGCAGCTCTTTGCTGCTTTTTTTTTTTTTTTTCCTCTTTATTGTCTATTTCATGTATAAATGAAATGAAATTTATTCATTTCATGAATTATATCAGCCAATTCATATTTTCATTCAGGAATTCACAGAGATTTATTGAAGGATTCCACTTGCATTCAAACATTAAATTTCCAGATTCCTGACTGACAATGCAGACAATTAGATATTCTTTATATAATATAGTTCTCCATGTTTTGTGGCAGAAAAAGATGCTCTTAAGTTATGAGAGTTCATTTTACCAAAACAGTTCATTTTACTAACAACCTCTGTGGACACTGCTTCACTCTAGAGGAAGGGAAGCATAGATGAGGTCCAATTCCCCCACCCCTCCCCCCTCCCCCCTCCCCCCTGTTCCCAGCTTGTTTTGGACAAACTAACAAAAATGCTAAAATTACAGTGAAATTAGTAATTTGATCAGAAACATTCAAGTGTAGTCTGAGCCTTGAATATGTAGATGTGATCAGATGCATGAGTGTAAAGTTTTTTATGTTTAGTGTTATGTCTCATAATAGTTAATTATTCTGGTGCCCAGAAAGATGATCTAGAGGATTAGCATAGGCCAGAATGCTCAAAACATTCTGACATTTCTATATTTAAATTCATTTTAACATTGGTAGCTGCCTTACCCATCGTGAATCATTATTTTGTCACCTTCATATTAATCATTATTTTATCTTTTCACTGCATCAAATGGTCTTTCAGAAATCATCTCATCTTTATAATTTAATGATTAAAGACTTGAATACCTGTGTTTGTCTACTTCACACCTCAGTCTTATATGCATGTATTCACCTTCTCCATGCAGGAAGAGGGCTGAATCTGATTCTAGAAAGAGCAGCATACCCAACAGCAAGGAGGTCCCTTCTCACCATCCCACAGACCCAGTGGAGCTACGACGCCTTAATTTTCAAACTCCAGGTGAGAGACAATAATATCTCACTAAGAGCTCTGTGATCACAGACTCTGGTTAGTGGTGCTGTTACAGAACAGAATAATTTTAAATATATATATATTATTTTTTTTTTGCCACTTATGATATTTTTATAGTATGTATTTCTCTGATAGGTTTGGAGGTAATTCTGTAATTTCTATATTTAAAGAAAAATCCTGCATGAACAAAATTTTGTATAAAGGATCCAAAAGTCATATATATTGTGTGAATTTGTTTTATATACTAAAAGTACAAGTTAAACCTAAGAACGCTAGAAAACTATTGAGAAATGTACATCCCTCTATTTAGTAACTAGATACTTATAGCTATTTCTTGTAATTAAACTTCCCTTATTTCTACTAAATTATCAAATCAATATCACTGGAGGTTTTACTATATTGCAAATATGAAAGCAATCAAACAAACAAACAAAAAAATACCTAGAGAAATATTCTTGTCTCTTAAATTCAGGCTATATTAGGGTCAAAGAGTCATAGAGGTCAAATTAATATGGCAGTAGTTCTGAAAGGTAGAAGTAACACTTGAATTCTTGATTACCCATTTAATTACTTTATTTATGAAACTGTTTTATTAAAGTGTTTTTTTTTTTTTTTGGTTGATAGTTAAGAAACACAGAGAGAAATACTTAAAATAAAATTGATTTTTAGTGTCATTTTATGAGTAAATGTTTTTTAAATTACCTTTGTTTTGATCATTCTGTATTTCAGTAGTCTTATTTTCTGTCACCATATGATTGCACACAGTCCTGATATGATGCTAATTACTTATCAAATCTTCCTGAGCATTATTTTGTCAGATTTATTACATTTAGTGCAATGATAATAATAATGGATTTAAGCTCATAAAGACAGGCAATTAAGTACTTGAGATGTTAAAAGACTAGCTAAAGAAGGAGACACACTAAATATTACAAAAGGGTTAACTGAACTGGCAACTCTCATTTCTCATATTTAAAAGAATGTCTGCATTAGGATAGTTGTGCCCTAGCAGGAGTACATCTACAGAACAATGAAGAAGGGGCTAAAGACCCAACGTCCTTACTGCATATATCAGAGGTAAAAAGTAAGTGTTTTGAGGCTTGAGGCTTGCCCCAGACTTGCCTAAATCTGTTTTATTACAGTGAATGATCTTTAGCAGCTGAGACAAGAGGTGTGTTTCGGGAGTGCATCTTCTTGTTGAGTTTCGTCTGAATGTGGGAATCTTGTTGATGTGCTCTGGGACCTCTCCACAATATGAACCTTAATGTAGTAAATGGAAATGACTGAATGCTTTGATTTGCAATTGTGCCTCTGAGACTGCAACACTAATGTAGACTTACCCTCATGAAGAAAAGGTTTCAGACCTTATCCAGCACCTTCACACAAAGTTTTAAAGTTTTTTAAATAGATAGACATGTATATACAAATCTTCGAAACATGAACAGAAAGGTGTTGCTTCTTACATTTTAGTTTATACCTAAAATAAGTCATTAACTGTATGCACATATACACTAGGTAGAGGGGATATCTGAATTACTAGGTATATAAGCAATATTTTCTGATGTTTGTGTAGAGTTTTACCTATCCATTTAATATTGGTTATATAGTCAAATAAAATATGATTAGAAAAAAAATGCTGCTAAGTCTTAATAATTTAAAATTAATTAATTATAAATTCATACTAAAAATGTAAATTTAATAAGAACTGGCAGAATTCGTGGCACTTGTAGGCATTGCAGTTCCACCTCACTGATCCAAAAAGAACTAGAGAGGAGTAGAAGTGTACTTTTCCTTTCAACTCTGTAATTTATCTGGGAAGTTGGTAGTTTTCTGTGAAGCTAGTTAAGCAGAAGATCTGCAATCCATTTCTATTATAAGATCCCTTTCTTTGCTGTAAGTCTTTTCCACAAATGGAGGATTCAAATTACTAGAAAAAAATATAGAACAAAAATCAAATTATGATATATATATATATATATTTTTTTTTTTTTTCTAGGACTCCTAGGTGTAGATCAGTCCATTAAGATATTTAGAATGCAACCAAATATGAAGGATACTATCCCAGGAGGTTTATATTGCTATGTAACACTTGCTAATTAGCTTGTTCTTAATATGAAATCTTAGCTGCAGAGTAGTCAACCTACAGTTCCTATGGCAGCAGAAGCAGATTTTAACTTAACTTACAACACCTTCAATTAGGGCTACCATTTTATTTAAATCTGTTTGAATTTAACTCAGATCTTTAAATACTGCTTAAATAATTATCCAACTCCATACTCTAACACATCATCAAGTGACATGCAGGACAAAGCTCTTCCAAGACGAACATAGAGGAAATATAGAAAGGTTGTATATTCAGGACACAATTTTGTTGTTGTTGTTGTTTTTATTATTGTTGTTCTTTCACTTTCATAACTGTGTTGTTGTTGTTTTCTTTCTGTTGGGTAGCAGAAACATGTAGGGTACTTTTGGAGCAAAGCAGGCAGCTGAGAGAAGGAGATGGTACTGATGTTGTTATGTGATGGGTTTCTTTTAACAAGACATCTCCAGTCACCCTCATACAATGCCTTTATTAACTCTGCAAGATACTACCTTTTATGAACATTGAATACAGATAAAATAAATGACAGAGTACGTTATAATAATACAAATAAATGACATGTACATTAATAATCAGCATCTGTCAAGTCAGTACAAGTGCATCAGGATTGATGATTTGATTTCATTATTATAATTATTTATTTAGCTTATGGAACATCTACAGTTTCTTTGGATCTTTTCAAGCTCTCTATTTTCTTCCAGTGAACAACACAAACAACAACAACAACAAAAACACAACAACAACACACACACACAAAAAAAGGAGGTTATGATGAATACATAATGTGAAGAAGTATTAAGAAAGAACATTTTAAATTACATTAGCAATTTTTTAGGACAAGAGGAATGGAAAGTTGTGCCAGGGAAGGTTCAGTTTGGAAATTAAGATAAATATCTTCTCAAAAAGAGTAGTTAGGCATTGGAATGGGTTGCCTAGGAAAGTCACCATCTGAAGGAAAGAATGGATGTGATTTAAAGAAAGGTTGGATGTGGTACTTAGGGACATGGTTTAGTGGGTAATACTGGTGGAAAGAGGGCAGTTGGACCAGATGATCTTGAAGGTCTTTTCCAACCTTTATGATTCTATGATATTTAGATTGCCACTTCTCAGTGGGAGAGCTGAGTGAGGCATACTTACAAAAGTCAGGGTTGTCGTAAGTTTTAATCCTCTAAAAGATTTATAAACAGCCTCTTTCCAAAAATACTAGAAATTGCATATTTTGTTTAAGGAAAAGAGAATCAGATCTGACTATCAAAATAATCTGAAAATTAGTCCCATGTGTTAAATTTGATTTTCTAACCATGAGTACAAAATAATCCTAGGTGGTTGGGTTGTTGGGCATAACTTTTTGAAAGAATTTACCAGGAAGCAATATTTTATCTTTGGTGATTGCAGTGCAGTGATTTTGGCAAAAGTTATGCTTTACTGGTCATAAAATTGTCAAATCAGCATGAAGATGTGATAAAAACCCACTTTCTAAACTACCAGCACAGTAAATGTGTTGCTTTCCTATCACTTTTTCTTGTCCTCTCAATAAATAATTGTATTCCTCATTAATCTTTTACTTACCTAACTAAGGTTTCCTCTCTTACCCTTTTTATGAAGGTTCATATTAGTCTCTGTCTTCACTCCTCAATTAACAGAGTAACTACACAGAAAAGATGGACATTTTGTCTTGACATTTGAAATAGCCCATAGTTCCACAACTCAGAACAAGATCCCATGTCCATATGTGTTATCCAAAAAATATATATTTGTTAGATAAGCCCATATGCTACTGAGTGGTTCACATCTGTGCCAAGTTTTCATTGAGTAAATATGAAAATACCCAGTCTCACAGTAGCATAGGGAGTTTCATGTGTAATTTTGATATTCTTCTGAAATTAGAGTGGCTGAAGGAAAATCAGTAGCATTCTTCCCGTTCAAATTTCCTGTAAAATATGGGATTAACATCATTAACAACTGTGCAAATTTTAAAAGTCTCTGTCACATGGGTGGGCAAAGGTAGGGAGGGGATAATAATTAAGTCCGCACAAGAGGTTTTATCAAATGAGGCAGCCCAGGTTTGTATAAAGGAAAATAATTAATGTTAAGTAGTTTGAGTGGGTTATGAGACCCAAGACTTGTGGAAAGACTTCAATCTGCCAATTAACCAAAGAACTGAACTGAGTCATTCCTGAAAAGTGACTGTTTTTTTACGCATTTAAATATAATATGTGTCATGCGTATAAGTAATTTGCATAACTGTGTGGCAATTAAACAATTATCTCATTATTTCTTATGAACCAAATAAGATGCTTTGAAATAGAAGGAAAATAAATAAAATTTTTACAGCTCCAAATTGAAGATTCTGCATTTTCATTAGGTAAGTGCATGCTCATGAAACTCAGCGAGTTCCTGAGCAGTTTATACTAACCTATTTTCAAGATAAGGCAGAAAAAGAATAAAAAATCTCCATAGGAAAAAGGTACAAGTAACAAAAGTGGAAAAAGTGGTGTCTGGATTTTGTCACCTGTTCCGCAAGTTAGCAGGAAAGTTCTTCCCTTTATGTACACATTTTCTTTTTTTGAGTACCATGACAATGCTGAAGGAAGAGCTGGGGTTTGTCTCCATGGCAAAAAGAGACTGCAGGAGATTTCTCATAGTGAGAATATATTCTACATATATATTCTGTGTGTATGTGAACTTGACTCACATGAAGGTTTTAAGCACCTTAAATGAGATTTAGGCTTCCAAGTGCAAACAACAGTTTTCTGAGATCCCACTTGGTTGCTATCTAAAAGAGAGGCAATAAAAATCTGTTTAGCTGGGAGAGAGTTGAAGGCTCTGCTACTCACAAGAGGGCTTTTTATTATTATTATAATTTTTATTTTTCCTGGATTTTAGCCAATGATTTTGCAACAGGCTATTGTCTTGAGTAATTTGAGATCAGGGCTGAGAACTAGGCCTCACCGTTTCTCTCTCTCTGTAGAGACCTTTTACAGCTCATTCAGCTGAGGTTTCTGCTGTGAGCACCTAGGTCTGCTTGCTATATCTAATTCTGATTTACAATAAGAGTTTCATTCCAGAATAATTAATCAATTTTAGAATAACATACATTTTTCTGGAATAAAAGGGTTTTTATATTGGGGCATAAGGAGTATAATATTGCAGTATTATAAGCACATGAATAACTATTTTTGATTAGTTATTACAGAATAACATATTTCTCTAAAACTTATCTTATAAATTTAGCTTTGTACACAAGATATAAGTTCACTCTCTGAGATAACAGTAGCCATTTTAAAAATAATATTTAAAGTAACATTGATTGATCAAATATACTGAAGGCATCCTGGGTAAATTATCATGACCCTGGGTCACCCTTCATATTTTCCATTTCCCATGTCCAGATGTTGCATATGTATATCTTTCTGATAAAAGAAAGTGTCAGTGACTGTACCAACTATTACTGATTCCTTCATTTTTCAATAATAGACCAACATCTTAATCAACATAGATATACATAGGTATGTTGGAAGGTATTCTGTGACATTGAATAAAAATGAGTATGTAATAAATGAGTCTTTAAAATTCCCGAGTATTAATTTGATATAGACCTTTAATATAACTTATTTCATAAAGAAATATCTGTGAAAATATTGTCACATTTTCAGTTCATCTGGATTGTGTTCTGTATGCTAGCAGCTGTGCACTGTATTTCTTTCTTAACTCATTGCTTATTTATTGTGGACATGTAAACCTACATGTCCAAATTTATAAATAAATGTATGTTTCACAGATGTTTTTAAAAGCTCTTAACATAAAACTGTGACAATAAACAAAATGATTAATGACAAGGCCAAAACACCCACTTGTTTCAGTGGGGTACAGGAGAAAACTTGGCAGATTTAAAGCCTGGATAAAGTATGCAGGTAAATTCTGACCTTACTTTCTCAGTTACACATTGAATTTGCGGCACATATGGTATCCCAAGTTCTTTAGTTCTGAATTAGCCAGAAAATATTTCTACACTGTAATGCATTTTAATTTTATGGTTTAATGCTAGGCTGGATAAGATTATTTACATTTGACACTCTTCTACCAAATCTAGGGGGAAAGAAAGAAAAAAAAAAAAAAAAAAAAACACATTATGAATACAATTTCAGCTTCCTTTTGCATGTACAGCATGGTTGTTGTTTTTGTTTTTGTTTGTTCTATTTTGTTTTTCTCCTGTTTGATTTTTCAGTGTTTTTGTCTTACTTGAAGGCAAGATTTAAAGCATGCATTTGTCATGCTGTTTCTTTTGATTTACTAGCATGTCAGAGGGTCTGTTCTAATTGAGCTCTATTTTGTCTTATTTTTTTACAGTTTTCATAGCATACATTGATTAATGTCAAAGTGTGTCTGCAAATAAGTGCATTTTGTTATATGTAATGACAAAAATAAGTGTGTTTACCTGTACTTTTGTTGTTGTTGTTATTTTTTGTGTTTGTTTGTTTTGAGTCAAATTCTACACCTGTGCTTTTGTTCTTATTTTTTTGTTTGTTTGTTTGTTTTGTTTTGTTTTGTTTTTTTGAGTCAAGTTCTACATCTGTTGTTCACATGCAACTGATATCAAATTCAGCAGGAGCTTCGTGCTGAATGAAGAGATAGGATGAGGTCTTAACATATTCATACATAGCATATTCTGCTATGATGATTGTTATATTTTGTAGACTGATTACGTAATAGAAGTCCTCCAGCAGTTCATAAAAAAGTATCTAATGAGTACCATCTCAGTAGAGCACACTTTACATATGATTTGAGAAAAGTTCACAAGTGTTCAAATGTAAGTTTCTAAAATAAATTCTAGAGAAAAGAGGTTAGATGTAGCCAAAAATTGGCAATTTCAGAAGTTGTAAGTAGTTTTTTTTTGTTTTGTTTGTTTGTTTTCTTATTTATGTCAAGTTTCATTTTGCACAAAATGTTTAATATGAAATCTCCCTTTAGGAATGTCAATTGATAGTGACAAAAACAATTGATAAAAATAGTTTAAAAAAGACTGGGTAGTCAGCATCTTTTTCAAAAAATAAATATCCTTCACAGTAAACAAATTATTGGGATTTGTTCTCATGCTGCTGGTGATTTAGACAGGTTCATCATGTATACAGCAATTCTCATTTTCTTTGGTTTTATGTCCTTTGTGTTTACAGTAGGGTAATTGGACCATTAGACATTTTAGTTTAGTTTCCAGACTGTTTTGTGCATGTCTGAAGTGCCTGTATGTACGAGATTGATTGATTGATTATGGTGATCTACTGCTGTTACTAATTTGTTTCCCATTTCCAATTGGCTTTTACTTTTTACAGCTTTGAGCAGTAATTCAGTCCCCTACGCCTCCCTGATTGGCTCTGTGTCCTCCCTCTCTAGCCAAACTACCACTCAGTCCTTATATGATAATAACTCTCTCCCACGATTCGCTCGAAAAGGTCTAAACATCTTTGTCTCTATTATTTTCTCTGTTCAAGCACTGTTTTAGATGTGCATCAGTCCACCTCCATTTCTGGATCAATTTAGAGTTCTCTTGTGCCTTTTCACTCACATATTTTCCATGGGGGTGCTTGATCTGGATCAAACAGTTTAATTTTTAGAAGACCGTCACCCATGCTCTTATTATGAGAATAGCCAATTTATTTTAAGCAAAATTTCTAATAAAATGGGAGACAACTAGAACTGATTCAAGTAAATCAAATATTATAGACTAATTTACTAATTGAAATTCTAATAAATCTTGCTATTATATATGAACATTCTGTTTTGTTAGTTGACTGGCAATTTGCTTTAATGTCTACATTAAATACTGTCTCACCATCACAGATATACTATGAAGGTAATATGTAAATATATATTTATAGGGTCAGATGAATTAGGAACAGCACTGCTGGATATTATTAACATGATGCCTGAAATGTCAAAAAAAAAAAAAAAAAAAAAGAAAGTAGAATTAGGAAAAAAAAAAAGGAAAGGAAGGAAAAACATTCTGTAGGGTGACTGTGTTGTAACCACATGGTCATTTTCAGCTACTTTATTAGGAAATGCAAGTTAATTGTCTTAGGCATGCTTTTGAAATTCATGGTGACAAAACAAACAGCATTGTGCAACATGGCTTCCAGCTTGAGCCCCCTTGAGTCATCACTGTTTTTCTTTCTCAATTTCAAGAGATTTTTGGGTTCACTAGCTTAATTTTTCTAGCCAGCTCTGATTTCTTCCCTGAAACAATTGAAAACTCACTTCATTTAAGGATGAAGAGGAAAATGTAAGCAGTTTGGAGAAGGGTCACGGAGACAGACTGAAACAATGATGTTCACAAAATCTTGCCTGGCAAATATTCAGCTGGCAAATTGTGCTAGTCGGCCCCACATCTCTTCTGTCTTTCTTTTGCCTTGCTGTCCCTATATTCCTTTCCTCACCCCTTTCTATCTCTGATTCCCAGCTCTTACTCTTCCTTTCCACTTATTATCTTCATCAGTAGACAAAGATGTTTACACCTGAAGTAGATTGTAGGTACTTTTGGGGGTTGATAAATGGGGTTTTAGATTAAACATGTTTTAAGGTACTAGTGCAGTCAGTATGTGCGTCCAACCAAACTGTACAACCCCTGCTTCTACAATCTGCTACTAGTGAAAACATTTTTGAAGCTATAATTGTCTGATGTTCGATCTTCTCTTGAGTGACTGTTGTCTAAAAGCAATGGTGCATGTAATTCTAGTCATTCATAGTTGCATGTGAATGTCAGTCACCTCAAAATTTCATAAAATATTTAAGTATTTCTAATTTAGTCAGATGTGTAGTCAGTCTTCTAGACCTTGATACATTGTTATTAATTCTCAAGCGATCCTTTCCTTTCCTTTCCTTTCCTTTCCTTTCCTTTCCTTTCCTTTCCTTTCCTTTCCTTTCCTTTCCTTTCCTTTCCTTTCCTTTCCTTTCCTTTCCTTTCCTTTCCTTTCCTTTCCTTTCCTTTCCTTTCCTTTCCTTTCCTTTCCTTTCCTTTCCTTTCCTTTCCTTTCCTTTCCTTTCCTTTCCTTTCCTTTCCTTTCCTTTCCTTTCCTTTCCTTTCCTTTCCTTTCCTTTCCTTTCCTTTCCTTTCCGTTAGTTTTCTGATTTTTTTTTTTTCTTTTTCCTTTTTTCTTTTACCATTTCCTTTGCAGGTTCAGGTGTCTCCGGTTACCTTGGTAACCTTCATTCTTCAAGTTCGTTTTTCTTGATTATGCATAAGTCACTTTGCTTTCTGTCAAAATACTATTCTTTCCCCTTTAGGGCTTTTCAATGTCTGTTTCTCAGCTCACCTTTCCTCATCTAATTCAATGCAGTTTCCATTTCATACAGTCCAGCAGAAGAAGTTTGAAATGACATTAAGAGTCATTACTCAAAGCAGAGGTCGACATCAGGTCTAACTGTCTCATTTTTCCATGCCTACCTAACCTCATTGTCTCATCTCAGGGTAACTCTTTCCTTTACACTAGGATTGTTAGCTTTGGGAATATGCTTGGTGACTTCTTTTAATTTGGCTTCAGAGCTCATTTATCCAGAGCATGTCGTGCTTTGAGTAACCAAACTATTTGCCTGCTTCTCTTACATTTGACATCTTTACTACTTATACATTTCTAGCCATTCTAACTACTACATTTTATAAATTTTACTATGATGCTATCAATGTAGCTTATTTTAAATTTGGTTCTTCTTTCCTGTACAACAGGTATGGCCAGTCACCCTCCAATACCTATCTTGGAACTTGCAGATAACATTGAAAGACTGAAAGCAAATGACAATTTGAAGTTCTCACAGGAGTATGAGGTAATTTACCCCATTTTCTTATCACTTAAATTATCAAAAATGTCATGCTTACTATTTCTCTAGACTTACTGCTGGTATGTATCCACCCTGGTGATGCCATCTTTATATGCTAAACCATGTTAAAATATGTCCTCTGTGTAGAACAACTACTTTGCTGAGGTGGCTCCTTTGCTTCTAACAATGTGTTCTTTTTATAAGGATCTGTGTCAAGCAGATTCCATGTGCACATGCTTGAAGCAGTGTCCTGCCAATAATACTACATTGATAATCTGTGAATGGTGCTCTGTACAGAAGGAACAGATCATTTACAAGCCATATTGTCAGTAATCTATGACGTACACCTCCCAGGACAGGCATTGTTAATATGGAGAGCGATAGTTTCTTATGTCAATAATTTTTTGCTAAAGGAACTTGGAGAGCTATCCATTAAATAGATCCCTAACAGGTTCTTCAACACCAATAAGGCTTATCATGTCAAAAATCTATGGACAAATTATACACTGGATGATTAGGAAAATCATGCTTCTTCAGAGCAGCTATGGGCTGTCCTGTCCATTATCGAATGATTAACGGCTCCCAGAGAGATGACTATTTTCTTTGTAGTCTATTGCATGAAATTTCTTTCAAGAATCTCAGGATTGCTGTTTACTGTTGCAATTACACACACACACACACACAAAAAAAAAAGGAATATCTTTTCACATTTCTGCATGTAAATGTATTCTTAAGTATGAAGACTGTAATACTTTCTATAATAAAGAATTAGACAGGGAAATTAATGCAACAGTATTCACCATAAAAATGCTAATATTTGGTATAAATTTTACAATAAATTCTTGTTGTGCTGTAGGCAAATTAATTGGAACAACTGTGTAGGAAATTCCATTTAATAAATAAAAAATGCCATTACATGTTGCATAATGGAGTATAGTTTCCATTAAAATATACAATGCACCTTGAAGAGGAGTCTCAGGGGAGACCTTATTGCTCTCTAAAAATATATGAAAAAAATATATGGGGAGCTGAGGATTGGCCTCTTCTCACAGGTAACTAGTGATAAGAGGTCTCTTCTCACCGGTAACTAGCAGGAATGGCCTCAAGTTGCAGCAGGGGAGGTTTAGGTTAGAAATTAGGAGCCATTTCTTCTCAGAAAGGGTGGTTAGGTATTGGAATGGGTTGGCCTGGAAAGTGGTGGCATCAACATCCCTTGGGGTGTTCAAGGAGGGGTTGGACCTGGTTAAAGGAAAGCTTGGACATGGTTTAATGGATGACATTGTTAGTAGGGTAGTGGTTGGACTAGATGGTCTTGAAGGTCTCTTCCAACCTTAATTGTTCTGTTCTGTTCTGTTCTGTTCTGTTCTGTTCTATTCTATTCTATTCTACTTACATTACCTTACGTGAAACATGTTGTGAGTATGACGTGGTTCTTCTTATGTTGTAGTAAGAAGTAAAAGAAGTAGAAGAAGTAAAAGCCTAGGTGTTTAGTATTTCTATATTATTTAAATCATTAAAATAATCTTGAGAATGTAATTGTAATAATTTACAAGCAGTTTTGTGAAGATATGCTAATTTTCTGAAAACTTAGTATATAAGTTTTAAGAACTTTTAAGAACTTTTACCATTTGGCATATAAAGCTCAGATTTCACGTTCTGTATTTATTTATTTTGGCAAAACATACCATCCGGGGTAGAGCAGTGAGACACTGAATTTTAAAACGTGGCCAACTGTAAGTCAACATCAAGCTTCATTCACGTTGGTTTGCCCAATGGACAGTCAAAAATTACCTTTTAAATTCCAGCTTTAGAGAAGCCACTTTATTTCCAGTTACTGCAATGTTCACGCATTTTGAAGCAGAATTAGTGAAAAGCACTGCTATTTTACTTCATGGTCTAGTTTAGGAAGTGGACAAAGGTTTGGTGATCACTGTAAGTCATCTTCCTGTCTTGGCTGTGCATTCCTGTTGTCTCTCTCTTGTGCCAATCCTGGCACTAGTGTATGTGCAGCTGTTCAAGGATTATCTCAGGAAATAGATTTAGCTGAGAACTAATTGTTTTATTTTTCTTTGCTGTTTTTAGTTGGATCAATTCCCTGAATGAGCTAACCACATGGCTGCATGAGCTCTAGTGCTAGCACAAGGGAGATGGTGGGAACATCTGTGGTTGAGGACTGGGACCTTGTCTTTCCTCACTGATGATGTCCCATAAAAGCAACTGTCAGATTTCCAGGCAATGATGGGTACAGACAGTAACAATTCAGTTATTGTCACTTCAGATTAAGTTTGAACTGGTAGCACAGAAGGAAAAAAAGATATTTCATCATCAGGAGTTAAAGGCAAGGATACAATGTGTAGTAGGAAAACATTGACTTCTGTCAATAATAATAAAGTACTTCATTTAATTCCCATTTGAGGAAACAAACATTTTTTGTAGGTGATTTTTGTTGTTGTTGTTGTTTTTGTTTTTTAAATATATATAAATATGCAAAGCCCTTTTTTCTTTACACTTTTTTTTTTTTTTTTAATGGAATTTCTTGCATTGCATTGATGAAATTCTAAAATAGACTGACTGTGTACCATGACTATTGTGGCAACTTTGTGATATCATAAAATAAAATATACATGTACAGGTTCCTGATGAACACTCACTTCTCATCCAGCTTGTAGAATTTCTGTTTTGTTTTGTTTTGTTTTGTTTTGTTTTTTAATGTTTTAATTATTATTTTTTTCCACATCTTACTTCAGGTGCCACTTAGAAAGAATTACTTGTGCCACAGCTCAGATTCATCTTACACATTATATACACCCTCTTCAACCTTTCAGAAGCATTTGTACATTTGCTTCTCTTCCATTCTTGGTCTTGTTGCATCCTCTTCCCTTTGCCAAGAATTTCTGATAAAAATTGCATGCAAGTTTGTTTTTCTCCACACGTTTTCTTCTGCCTTATACCTTCCCAGCCTGTTCCTGCTTTGTCTTCAGACAGACAAAAAACAACCTATCTTCACTACTTTCACCAGAAACAACAAAAAACTGTCTCTGAGAAGGCACATGTCTACATATGATCTCCTCTGCTTCCCCTCTGTCCTCATTTTCCAATGAAATTCCCTAACTTCCTTGTACCCTTTCAGGGAAGGTGAAGAGGCCTTCTTTAGAGATCTAGGTCATGAGAGGAGACAGGATTGATTTCTTCATACAATCCCATACTCAACTCACTTGTCTCCATTTATCTGACAAAGCTTCGCAAAAGCTTTCTTCTCTTCTCTCTGCTCCTCCCTGTCCCTCCCCTTGGAAGCTTTGATGTCATTGATGGGAGTAGCTTCTACTTCTACAAATCTTCAGAAACTGTTTCACAGTGTATCATTCAGGGATCCTCCTACTTAAAAAGGGAATTTGATGAGAACAGCAGACATCTGCCTTTATACTTTTGTGATAATTTTTCTGATACTTTTTCTAATACCTTGAATATCAGACTCATGGGATAACAGAGGCTAAGCCCTAAAGACTATGACTATTATAAGATTTAAATAAGCTTATAATTAACCTGTTGGATAATGTGGTTTTGTAGTTTTAGCATAGTTAGTGCTATATCCTCTTCTCAATAAAGTTCATTTCTATTTAAAAATATTTTTTTCTCTAATACGTCTTTAATTGGTGTTACCTTGCAATGTCCTAGCCTTAACAAAATATTAGTTTACCTTGCTGCCACAGCATATCCTTTATGTCACATATTTCTTTTGTATTCCTTAATTTAAAGACATGGCTGTCAACCTCATCTGATTATTATAAAGCTTTTTTCCAGTTTGGGCAGTTTCAGTGTGATTTTAATGCAATGTAAGTCTCCATATGGACTTGACAGCTGCTAAGTAGAAAGCTTTATTCATAAGAAACTGACCTTTATATCATATCTCCTTCTTAACTTAGGCTTTAGAGTTTAACAATAAAAAATGGTCATGGAGAGTCACACAGAACAGAAACTCTATTCCTTCTCCAAAGCAGATTCCTGGGTCTTGCATAAAATACTTTCATATTTATTATCTGGGATCATTCCTTTATACACTTAAGGAAGTAGATTCAAATTTTCAAATTTATGTATATATACATATTTATTTATTTATTTATATTTTTTATTTTTGGTGGGGGTGGGGGTGTAGTACCCTATGTCTCACAGTTCCTGAAGTTCAGTGACGGTAGCTGCAGCCAGACCATTACCTTTAATGAGCAGAATCTAAACTCAGGTTACACCAACACCACTGTGTGGAGCACAGACTTACAAAACCCAAGAGAGTTAACACGGGCTCTGCAGGATCGCAGACTGCTTTGTCCTAAACGTTGTAAACTGAACATTGTAACAGAAAAATTGCCATGTTGGACTCTTTGTATTATTATATGATTTAGAGTATATGTGTGTGTGTATGCTGGTTAACAAATATTATGAGAAATTGTATATTATTGTACTGTTTTCTACATCAAGGGATAAATTACAGCCAGTATTTAACACTGAGAATTGTGAAAAATGAAGAAAAATGTATTTTGACTCTGCTCCACACTGCCATGCCATTTAAAGTTTCATTGTAGCTTTTCAGTATCAGTGGGTAGGATTTGTGATGAGAAGACAATGTACTGAATGTGGTAGGTTTATCTTTTTGTAATTTACACTGCAACAGGATAAGCACTGGATACTAAAACACAGTACATTTTATATAAAGGAAGCAAATATAAAGCTTATTAATATAAAACACTTTACAAATCCATGAATAACAAATAACCTGCTGAATGAATCCATATCAAAGAAACAGCTGCACTTAACTGCCATAACATTGCAGATAATACTGACTCATGCAAATTTCTTCTCATTAAATACATAAAAATAAATAAATAAAACTTATTTTTCTTTACATTATGTTCCTCTTTTCTAATGTTATAAACAACATTTATTGGTATTCTATAACTTTACTTTCATAGGTTGTGCTCCATTTACTGAGAAACTATTAGTGTAGTCAGTGAACAATGAAAAATTGTTTGTCTTCCTATTAATAATGCATATGCTATTCACAAAGGTTATTTGCCAACTATGGTCATGACTGAGCCAGTTGGATATTTAAGACTGAAAATTTCACAGACATAATGCCAGAATCTGAAATGTCAATAGTTAAGATTAATAGTAGAGTAGTACGTCCTTACTTGGTGCTGTGAATGCCTCTTCTGAATAATATAATTTACTTATGCTTATGTAATTAAAAGAATATTCAGATACAAGAATGACAGTGTTAGTTTACTAGGATGCTAGATTTTGGAATGATACCTAATGCTATTTTGAAAAGGAATTCCATGGAGATTGTATAAAAAAACAAATAACTGCAATAAATGTCACTTTTATTTTGCTCAACTGAAAATACGATAGGAAGAGAAAGATGGTCCATTCCTTATACCAAGAAAAATCATTCAAGAATGTAGTATATCGGGTCATTGTAAACAAATTGGAGTTTTGTGTTTTTGTGTTGTTTTCAGACTATTGCAATATCTTAGGGAGTTTCTGGAGGAAAATGGAGAAATCACTGGAAAAGGCCTTTAAGATAGATGCTTCTGGTGGCAATTATGGATATTTCTATACATTTTGGTAGCAGTTCTTATAGTCGTGCCATACTGCACAAAACAAGTATCCTTACTTCTTTCACACATACACAAATAAAAATGTTGAGAGTGTTTTAAAATACATTAAAATTTTAAAACAGCACCAGCATTTCCTGAGAGTGGTAAAATGTTTAATGTTAAATTGCTTTATATACTATATCAAAACAGAAAAAGAGGATGTATTAATCAGAGAAATATTTAAACTAAGCTAGGTCTTTCATTCCTCTTCTTCTCCTGGTATTTATTTCCCACCTGAAGAGGAGGGAAATTGTTTTCAGCACATAGGTATTTCTACAGACAAAGGATTTTAATTACATATGGGATATAAACAGATTGCTCTTAAAATGGGAGACAAAAAAATGCAAAACAAGTTTTTAAAAAAAATCCGTTTTCTAAAGCTTTTTATGTAAAAGACTGTCCTTCAAAATGAATAAATTTTCAAATAATGAGTGTTTTTCTACTTAAGTATGCTTTAATAATAAACAAATATACATGCTCTGATCCCACTGGAATCAGGTTTATGCGATCTCATTTGGTTACAGAATTATTAGCTTGATATTGAAGAGGAAATGTCTTGTTCTTGAGAATCTGGCAAAAGCTTTAGCTCTATTTCTATCTGATCTTGAACAGTTGGGTCACTTTTCTTTGAGAGTCAACAAGAAATCACTCATTGTGTATTTCCAACTCAATTTCTAGAACCAAGATGTGACCTCATATTTGAGTTCAAAATAAAACAAAAACAAACAAACAAACAAAAAAGATTTACTCATGAAAAAAAAAAAAAGTAGTGTGTTTGTCCCTCATATCACTTGGGAATGCCAGCTTATACAGTATCATGTGAAAAACTCTGCCTTAGAAGGAAAATGTGATTCAACTGGCAAGTTGCCATAATGGTCTATTAATGTTCATACATTTAGCATTTATGTTTTGCTACTACAGTATGTAATTCTCATTCTATTATCAACTTTTCTGCATAATAGAATAATATATTATTATAAATTCATTAGCTACAATATGAAATTCTTAGCACAGTCACTGACATTGGTAAAAGAGGGTCAAAGTGATCATTTTTATGGGTAGTTGACTACTTTCTCCAATTGTGCAGAGTCTATCTGCATTGACATCCTCTTAAATTTGTGTTTTTCATTCTTGTTCTTGCTAGTCTTAGATTTCTCTGTGACACTATGCTTTTTGAAGACCTAATCTGGGCCTCAAGCATAGCACCTGCAGTGCTATGTATCATGTTTTCTTTTCCTTCCAAATCTGTGAAACCTCCACAGTAACTAGCAATGTCCAACCCCCTTCATTTGGTGGTTTAGCATAGTAGAACCATAGTAGAACATTGTTCCATGGCAGCCAGTTTATGCCAGAAAGTTTGGCATTTTGTCATTCTCATTCCTTTCCCAGTACTGCACCAGGATATACTCCTGGGAGACTCACAGTGACAGCAAGCAATATTTGCCTCTAGTTTAAGTAGCCTAAAGGAAATCCTCACTGTAAGCAAGTACAGACATTGGCTGGGGAAGTCGTTTAGAATTCTTTCAAAAACACTTTGTTGTTACCATGGTTCATAGTCAAAGAACTATTCTGTGGATGATACATCATACCCGTACATATTTCTCAAGTATTTTCCAAGTCAGATTTTTTTTATTTTTTTTTCCCCCAGCAGCCAACCATTTAGAACACAATAGCTGAAAGATTAGTCAAAGCATGGGAGAGTAATAACAGTATTATGGATAACGTTATTTCTTTTGCACAAAGAACCATACTCCACAGTTACATTATGAAGAAATCCAGTTCTTTGTTAATGACAGCTTTATTGAAGACAAGCTTTCAGAATGAATATACTAGAAATCCTATTAAAGTGCCATCCATTAAACCATTAAAGCACTCATTAAAACTGTTAGTACAGACTTGTTATTCATGAGTTATTGGTCTTTCACACTTCTGAAATGTGTCTGCCAATACCACTCTACTCTTTGTTCCAGTGTAGCTATTAAGTCTGAGGAAATATAGATTGACTTTCTTTTGCCAAAACAGAGCTTTATGGGAGGGTAGTTAGGCCACTAAGTGGTTCAGATTGATGGGAAAAGGAGGAAAGATTGAAGTTCAGGCCTGTTTGGCCAGTTTTGATGTTACTTTTTTTTAACTAAGTCTTTATGCAAGACAAAATATTAATCACTGAATTAAATGATCTGGCCATGCATCACACAAAGAGTTCTCATACTAGAAGTATAGTATGCTGCCATGATGAACACATCATCATCTACTTGTACAAATAACTGACAGAAAGCTGTTGATTGATTTTTTTCTTACATATTTCTTATATATTAAGGAATGAAAAGAGGAAGAAGAATACAGAACAGTTTAAGTTAAGATTTAATTATACATGTATACCTCACAAATATATATTCATGGTTAGTGTAGATGTGTTTTATTCATGGTCAATAATTGCTTTTATTTAATAAATTATTTATAGTATAATGCTTTTAAAATACTGTGAGCATCTTTAATTTATTTTGAAATTATAGTGGTTACATTCTATATTGTTACTAGAACTCTGAGCTAAATGCATACCACTTTCTACAATACTGAAAATTTGTCTAGCAAACATTCTGCACAAGTTTTCATATTCACCTCTATTCACTCAAAAAGGAAAAAAGGAAAATTCTTTCTGAGAAGAATCACTATATAAATATGATAGCTTTGTAAAAGTCTCAATACAGTGCTTAAGATATGTTAAGCATAGTCACACAAGTTGGTAAGATCATGAACCCAAATATTGTTTGTTTGTTTATTTTTCTAAATAAACTTTTAGGTGAAAAAAAAAATGAGGAAATGAGAAGAAATCAGATTCACTGAGAGTTAAAATAATAATAATAATAATAATAATAATAATAATAATAATAATAATAATAATAATAATAATAATAATAATAATAATAATAATAATAATAATAATAATAATAATAATAATAATAATTCATTTTAAATTGTTAGTAACACCAGTAATAACTGCTAGTAATAGCAGTACAATTCAGGTGAATCCTATCAAAACCACAAGTAAATTTTGTTTGGTACCCATCATGCTCCCAAACTGTTAGTTTCTTCATTGTTCCTCTAAAAAGTCTAATTTTTTCCATCCAGTTCCTCTTGATGGAGAAGCTGCCTCACACTCTGCTCAGGTGAGGCAGTACATGAAAACGAAGTGAGAATCTGAACCATCACAAGCTTTTCAGTCAATCTCAGTCAAGTTACAAAGGAGAGCTCATCCAGGTCCAGCTCCAGAGTACTGTAATAGAACAAAACAAAATTCAGGAAAATTAACTAGTGAAATGTTATAAAAGTTAATTGAGTCTAGGGTTTTAGTAGATATGATAAGATACTGAGCCTATGTTTCCTAAACAGAAATGCTCAGCTATTCTAAGATCTACATCAGGAACCCAAGGAAAATGATTTTTTTTTTAGAATAATCTCAAGGAAGAAGCAAAGTAATATCCTGAAGATTAGTAAAATAAATTTTAAGATACATAAAGATGCATAAGAATTGAGCAGTTTTGTGGATAGACAAGTATTAATTATTAATCTAAGGAATAAATACTAGCAGATCACATAAATTAATTTACCCCATGTCCATTGTCTCATTACCTACTGTAACAGATTACAGGTCATATTTTTAATTTATGTTAATATAAAATATACTTGGAGCTGTTGTAACAGAACCTGGGACAACTCAGTGTAAGTGATATAAAATCACAGAATCGCAAAAGTAATGGCTTGACCATGTAGTAGTAGTATGGAGGTTCTGACCTGTGCTTGTTTGCTGGCCTGCTGGTGGAAAGTGACCCACCAGGTCTCTTCACCATTGGTCTCTTCACCATCTAGGCAAATCTTCTTGTATTTTCTGTAAAAAGTTCCTTTTTACAATTTAGAGCAAATCATCAGAGGGAACTGCCAATTGTTGCCAGGAGTAAGCAAAAGACATGAGCTGTAAAAATGAGCTGTGTATATATGTTGCTAAAACACATCTAAGGACTTTACTATTACAGAAAGGGAAAGTAAAATAATGTGTTATTCATCATTACTTCTCAGTGTTGTGTGGCCTTTCATACAGACAGTACCAGAGTGGGCATAAGCAGGTACCACCTGCCATTTACTCTGTATGTATATGTCAGCCATGGTGCAAACAATAGACCTGGAGTTCTCTTACAAATGAAGCATGAAGGACAAATTTCAGTACATTAACTGCATTTTGGAGCATGAAAGAAGCAGGAAATAAACAGTGATTCTAGGACCATTGAGTGTGTAAATCATTAAAATTTCCTAAATTTATCTACATTTCTCACTTATCGGTGAGTCAAGGAAACAAAAATCAACAGTCATTATATTTTCCCTGTTTCCCTGAGCAACATTAGTATCATGTGTTGGTCTGGAACCAAAATTTAATAAATAAATAAATAAATAAATAGACAGAAACAACATTATTTTTCTTCTGGAAAACTTCATCAAGAACATTTGGAGTTTATTTAGTAAACGGAACACTGAATTGTTTGAACACATGGACTTAGTAATAGAGCAAGAAAAAAAAGAATATCTATCCCCCTTCTTCCCAGTGTTTTTAAGATTTCTGACTTTCTTTTTTTTTTTCTTTCCCCCATTCTCTGTTATGTAAGTATGCATTTGCAAAACTGAATGGAATGAAAAGAAAAAATGAGGGATAGCATACCCTTGCCTTTCTGAAGAGAAGGCAATTACCTCAAATTTGAAAAAGTTGTTTGGAAATTCAGATACATAAAAACTGAATGTTTGATTTAGTTTAAAATACTATATAATATGTTGCAAAGCATCCCAAAGTCAGTTTTCTCTCAAATGCAAAATATTTGCATAGTAAATATGTTTTGCATAGGAGCATATGTTTTGTAACCTTTATAAATGTATGTAGTGCTCAGCTAAAATTTTCAATTTTCTTTTCTTCTCTTTCTCTTTTGAAGTCTATTGATCCTGGTCAGCAGTTTACATGGGAACACTCTAACCTGGAAGTAAACAAACCAAAGAATAGATATGCGAATGTAATTGCATATGACCATTCTCGTGTCCTACTCTCTGCAATAGAAGGTAAGGAGACCTTTAAAATTAAATTAAATAAATTCTAAAATCCGTTGTAATACTAGCTCCTGATATCTTTGCATAGGAATATAAAGTGTTAATTAAATTGCTTCCGGTAAGTTCCTGTAATGACAGTTCTTTTCTGATTTTCATTCTCAGTAATTCATTATGAAATTGCACTGAAATTGACACAGGGTCACATCTAGCACCAAATGTGTCAGGTCTCTGCATGTACGACAAGGTATTACTTAAAGTAAATTGTCATTGCTGTTTACTTACAATAGTTCTGGAGAACAAATACAGCAACCACTATGCATGAATTAAAGTCTAGCAATAACATTATTGACATATCTGGTTATTGAGTTATGGTTGCCAAATCCTTAATCTAGGAAAAAATCTGTTCAATTTTGTGTTCTTGGGTAAAATTTGGATAACCCTTAATAAAAGCTTCTCTCTTTTTTTTTTTTTTTTTTCTGTTTAATTTACTATCTGAATACTGAACGAAATACACACACACAGACATTATTGAAACCTCAGTATTTTGCTACCAAAAGATTGGCAGAGGGGTATGATGACAGTTTTTTATTATATCTTTTTCTGACACAAAGGTCTCCAAAAAACTGAAAGTTTAAGAGTTTTGACGTAAGCATCTAAAATGAAGAGCCTTGGTTATTGTGTCTGTTTTACCAGGTGCTAAAGCAACAGGAATCACTGGATTTCACTCAGGATTTCTTCTCTTGCCAGTTCTGCCTTATTATTAAGCTGCTTCCCAGGTTGAAGTGGATTTTCAGTTTATTCCATAGTGTTGACAGACGGGTATTAATGATGGCCAGAAGTTTATATATTTAAGTGAAATGAGTAAAATAAAAATAAAAATAAAATTTCCTTTATTGTCTGTGACAAAGCTTTCATATGATATATAAGATCTAGGGAACTGTATTCAGAGTCATAATTATGTTAATCCTAACATGCTACTAGTTAAACTGTAGGGTATTTTGATTTAAAGTTATAAACAATTTCTTACATTTTGCTGACCTGAAGACATTGGATACAGGAGGGAAAATATTATAGGTGCCATCAATTTTATTAACAGCAGTTTGGTGAAAAAAAAAAAAAAAAAAGGCACTCATACTGATTGAGGTTTAGATATTTCCTTTATTTACTGCAGCTGCATGTTGCGGGCTTTGATTATACAGATAAGAGCTTTTCAAATGTATTAGAAAATTAAATGATTGCCTTGAAGAATTTGTGTCTGATAATCTGCTTACATTTTTTCCCACTTCTGAAGCTCATACAGTTGCACTGCCTTTTTTTTTTTTTTTTAATGTCAGTTAGCATATTTTGCTTCTTCTGCATTGCTTTGTATAGCTGTATAGAGCTCTGCTGCCTCCTGATAGAACTATGTCTCAACACAGAGGCCAGTGTGCCTTGATTAGCATTATATTTTATGCAATTAAAGAAAAATATGTCTTTCTGTGTCACTGGTACACAAACAAACAAATAACAAATAAAAACACCTAGATATACAGTATGGAAAACTCAGCATTTGGACAGCCATTCTTCATTGTTATGTAAAGATCTTTGGAACAAAATGTGTAATTCAGAAATAAGTATGTTCATTGAAGACTCAAGATTGCCACAGGATTTTGATTGGACAAAGAGGTGTGTAACAGACAAGAAAGTCTAATTGCAAATAAATGTATTTGTTAGTTTATAAGCAAGTCAGACATCTGTGCTTAGAAAGTTCTGCCATGTTCTCCTTCATGTAAGTGACTCATTAAATTTGGCTCCCTGAAAGAAAACAAACCTATTCTGAGAATAAGAAGAAAAACAAAGAGGCAAAACAGAAACCACTGATCAAAGTAATCAAAGGTATCAAATTATGCAGTATATTGGACTACTTTTTAAAAATAATAAGTAGTAAAAACATTTTTAATTTTAAAATCTTAAAAACATTTAAAATCTTTAAAAACATTTTTAATTTAAAATCTTAACTTTACCTGTAGGAAGGGGCTGAATATATTTATAATGAGCAGAGACAACAAACATTTAAAGTGTAATGTTTGCTTATTTTTATAAGAAAGCGATACCATGATGACATTAACATTTCTAACACTCTAATACTTTAATACAGTGACCTTAAACAAAGAAATACATTATAGCCTTCCACCCATTGATAATACCAAGTTGTTAAAGGTTGTCTATGTCCTGAAACACAAGTATTAGTAACTCTTTCAAAGTGTTTATTTTGGTACCTTTTATAATTCGTTACGCATGGAAATGTTCCATCCTTTTTTTTGTCCCTATCTTCTTGGCCTCTGTAATTGCCTGTAGCAAGGAGTTCCACCACATACTAGCTCACTTTGCAAGACACATTGCAAACTCACCACGTTTAATTTTTATTTCATTAGGAATCCCTTTGGAAGTAAAACTCACATTAGTTGTGGTAATTTGAATTTCCACCTGAAGAAAAATTTTCCTTTTCAGAATTGTGTTCCCATACATTCTGGAAATCCCATCTCTTGGATTGTGCTATCTTTGGATGTATCTAAGAGGGACACTTGCAAGTAAAATTTACAGTATTATGAAAGAACATAAGAACATACTGAAATTTCTTGTATGCACCTAGCTGGATCTGAGGGCAGAATTTATAGATTAAAAGAGAAGTAGACCAAGTTAAAACAGCTAGATCTGTAAAAAACCTCAAAGGAAGAAATATTTTCTTTGGCAAAAAAAAATAAAAAAAATAATTAAATAAAAATTTAGCCTTCTGCCTTGTAAAAAGGCTTGTCAGTTCTTTTAGGAGACATCCAAGACTAAAGGTCTCCCGTATGTGGCATAGGTTTACATAATGACAGTCATGAAAAAAATATAAATATAAATAATGTCCATCATATTTCAGCAATGTAAGTTTTGTTTGATGTGAAATGTAGTGGCTTTAAACTTCTGCTACAGCTAGAAGAGTGTGACTATAATGCAAAGGCTAAAAAAAAAAAAAAAAAAAAAAAAAAAGCAAAAATCAAAAAATCTACAGAATTTTATTAATTTGATTGCCATTTATCAGTAAATTAATATTGAGTATGTAGGTCATGCTCTTTAGATTTAGAAAGCATTCTGGTCAATGGAAGATCGTGAACAGTTGTGGAATATACAAATTATTCACACTTTCTCATATTGTAGTTATGTTATATTCTGCAAACAAAATGTAATTAAATGCTGAGATTAATTTTATGACACTTCATCTCTGCAATTCTAGAGTGCCCTAAGAATAGCAAAAGTATTGCAGTGATGAGGCAATAGACTACAGAAAGATCAATGAACAATTTAGAGTAGTGTTCATGGTGGCTATCTCAACTACAATGATACAAGTAATACAATGATAAAAGGTACAATGATTCTGGCCTATGCTGTTATATATAATAATTCTGGCCAACTTAAGCTGTTATAGTTATAATCTATCAACAAAAATTGAGACATTCTCGATTCTCTTGAAATCTGCTTGGCACAATTCTGACTTTTTTCTGTACACATACACAGACCGTCCATCTCGAAGTATTCAGCAAAATGTTGAGTGGCTTTTTTTTGAACAGAGGATGAAGAATTGGCACCTTGCTATTTACTGGGCACTCACATTGAAACTGGCCCTCTTAGTGTATCCTTTGAACATATAAATGATTATTTCTGTCCAACAAGACCACTTTTTTAGATTGGTTAAGTGCTATTCAGTCTTAAAGAGCTGGAGAATCACTGAGCCAACTTTCAGACGGCTGTAAACAGTATGATGACTTCGGATATCTGCTTGGCACTGTAATGCAAGGTAGTGATACCACAATAGATTGTGACCATTGTGCTGGCAAAATGCTGTGTCTCTGAGGAACTGCTCTAAACAATGCATTTATTTTCATTCTGCCCTATCTTAACATTAACCTTACATGTTTCTCCTCTTGTCTTAATATATAGCTCCCATATATTCCCTATATGTCACATTTTCCAGATTTTTTTGCCTTTTTTTTTTTTCAAATAATTTTCTTCTGCCCTCTACACAGTCCCTTTCTTTGTGTGAATTTTGCATATTCTGCCCAACACTTTTTGATACTGCTTTCCAAAACTTACCAATACTTTCCAAAACTTACCGTAATTTAACATTTAACTTTGAAATTCCATATCCCTTTCATCCTCTCCCTCTTTTCCAGATTCTAATAATCCTAACAGTTCATCCACAATACAGCAATCTATAGCTTTTCTCTTTCTTCCTCTTTTCTTTCTTTACCTTACATTATGTTAGGATATTATATACCGCATTTCTTTTTACAAAGTTTTCATTTTACTACTGTTCATGGTTGCAAATACCTTCACTGGTCTCTGCTACTGTTTTTCCAGTGAGGTTTTGCAGTACAGATTTGTACTTAGACCGTTTGATTTTGGTAACCTCCTTGCCTACAAAGACTTCATATTGCAAAAAGTTCTTCATAAACATTTGTTATTGGCATCTACTAGCTTTGTTTTTGCTCTGACATGTCAAAACATCGGTCATTGATCTAAACCACAGCTTGATCAGCATTTTCGATTCATCATTACATTTTCCTAACTTGTTTACAAGCATGACAGTATTTAATGTTATTACTTCATGCTCTTTTTATGACTAACACCACATCTCTTAGGGAAGCAGCACAGAAACAAAGGTTTATGGTTTAATTTGTTTTAAATAGAAAGGCTGTTTGGTACTTAGCCTTTGTAAACACTTGAAATAATTTCATGATTTGATTTCGGTTTATGAATAAAATGTAAAGTCTAATTAAAGCTATTTTAGATTATAACCATCCTCAGGAAATCAAATGAGTAATTCCGAGATCTACTTTATTAGCCTTGTGGCGTGCATCCCTGTGCATGCTGCAGCAAACTGTACTGTCATTTCAGTTTGTGAGTACAGTCTCACCAAAAATCAGTAGCTATAGAGTGTTCTTTTTCTTTGCTGTGTTTTGGATTTTTTGTTTGTTTGTTTTTTGCTTAATATTGTTTCATTGCTCATTCACCCTTACTCAGTAAAAACTCTACTGCTTTGTTCTCTTGAGATATTTGAAAATGAGATGCCCTTTCTGCTCAGCTACTCATCTGATCCCCTCTTGTGCTTTATTCCTGTCCGGCAGAATAAAGAGATTGCAGACTCTGGTCATTTATCACTATCGTTGAAAAGGCTACTAGAAAATAATTATGGTAGAATTATGATCTGGTAGCTTACTTTTTTATGCAGCAACTATGTATCTGCCTTAATGAAACTTATAAAAGTCAAGTTATACTTGGATTACTTTAAATTAACATTTCAGGTATGCCATCCTAAATCTTCTTTAAACTCCCCTGATGCCAGTAGTGTTAGTTAAGGTTCATATTAATATTAGTAAAGGCAGAATTTATTTGCTTTGTCTTTTTCTTGACCCATGTTTTCACATAACTGACCTCTCTTAATTCTTACACCCAAATTTAAGTAATGATGGCAGTTGCCTTGGTGCTTTTTTTGTATGTTGCCTTCAAGCTATAGAAGCTAACAAAGGTTTGCAAGATTTCATTGCAGTGCAGTGAAACTAGTTTTATGTGATTTTTTTGCACTATTGGACTTGACAGAGAATTGTTCAGCTTTCTCAGCTCAAAATGATGTTATGACCAGAAAAGTCATTCCAGAAAGTGACACTTAATATTTAGATTTATCTTCCTTTGATAATTGTTTCCACTTGGTCAGTGTAGAGATTTACAGATGTTTAGATTTGGTAAATGTTGTTTTTAAACTGCACACACTTCATTAAACCTCTTATTATAAGGCAGTTTTCCTTGGAGGGACATAGTTGATAAAGAAAAATTGGTATGGCAAAATTTGAGACAGAAAGTTGGAGTGGCAAGATGATATTACAGAATATGAAAGGATCTTAGCCCAGAACGAGAAACTGAGGTCATGTGTATGGACAGTGATGAAGAGGCTCTATACAAAAAAAAATGGGGTTGATAATGAATGGAACAAAGAAAATACCTAATAGATCCTGTGGGTGAGAGAGACAATGAAGCTGAGTGTTGAGAAATCTCTTGATTTCAGTAGGGATATAACCCTATACAGTCTCATCTTCTGCTAGAGAGAAATCTGTGACAAAAATTTTCAGAGTGTAAATTGTTGAAGAAGTACTTAATTTTCTTCCTGAAAGTGAATTAGTTAAGAAACTAGCAGTAACTCAGGTCCTGGTCCTGTGGTGAAGAGGCTTTCCTGTCCATGTCACATGTCCCAGCCACATCATTTTCATGCAGTATGGGACTGAGTTACTTTATAAAACTTTTTTTTTTTCTTTTTTTTTTTCTGGTTAAAGAACATATAAGGCATTTTGTGTCCACTTGATAAAAGTCAAATGCAGAATAAAATGGAAATTTCTATTTTAATCCTATCTGAAAGGAAATTCTCTTTGCAAATATCTGTAATTGTTAACTTCAATTATCTCTTGCTTGCATATGTGACCAAGGAAGACGTAATCAGAAAACTAGCTTCGTAAAATTCTTGTTAAATAATTGTAATTTATTCAATTTAAAAATTATTTGAATATGACGTGTTGATAAATTTAATGCAAATTAATAAATGTAACAGCATTAACAAGTTTAGAAATTCTGATTTATTTATTTATTTATTTATTTTTACATAGTAGTATTGGCTGCTAAGATTTGTAAAGATTATAGAATCATAGAATGGTTTGGGTCAGAAGGGACCCTTAAGAGTCATCTCATTCCAACACCCTGCCTTGGCAGGGACACCTCCAATAGACCAAGTTGATCAAAGTCCCATCCAGCCTGGTCTTCCAGGGACAGGGCATCCACAGCTTCTCTGGGCAACCAGTTCCAGTACCTCACCATCCTCTGAGAAAAAAAAAAAAAAATCTACCTAGTATTTAACATAAATCTACCCCTTTTTACTTTAAAGCCATTATCCCTTGTCCTATCACTAGCCCCCCTCACCAGCTTTCCTGTAGGCCTTCTGTAGTTACTGGAAGGTCTCTTTGGAGCTTTCTCTTCTCTAGGCTAAACAACTACATGTCCATGTTCAGCTTTTTTTCATAGGAAGGGTGTTCTGGCCCTTTGATCATCTTCATGGCCCTCCTCCTTCCTCCAACAGGTCCATGTCCTTCTTTGAATGGGGGGCCCTGAACTCAACGCAATATTCCAGTACTCGTCAGAGCAAAGTAGAGGGGGAGAATCACCTCTCTCGACCTGCTTGTCATGCTTTTTTTGATGCTGCCCAGAATATGATTGGTTTTCTGGGTTGCAGATGCACACATGGCCAGCTCATGTTGAGTTTCTCATCAACCAACACCCCTTTACCTCAGGGTGGCTCTCAGTCCATTTGCTGCCAAGCCTGTATTTGTGTTTGTGTGCCACCTTGCACTTGGCCTTGATGACTTGGCCTTGAATTTCATGACGTTCGCATGGGCCCACCTCTCAAGTCTGTCCAGGTCCCACTAGATGTCATCTCTTCCCTATGGCACCTCAGCCACAGCACACAGCTTGGTGTCATCAACATCCTTGCTGAAGGTGCACTCAACACAAGTGACAGGACCCGTGGGAACGGGGTTAAGCTGAGGCAGGGGAAATTTAGGCTTGACATCAGGAGGGGGTTCTTCACAGAGAGGGTGGTTGCACACTGGAACAGGCTCCCCAGGGAAGTGGTCACTGCACCGAGCCTGTCTGAATTTAAGAAGAGATTGGACTGTGCACTTAGTCACATGGTCTGAACTTTTGGGTAGACCTGTGCGGTGTCAAGAGTTGGACTTGATGATCCTTAAGGGTCCCTTCCAACTCAGGATATTCTATGATTCTATGATTCAATCCCACGGTCCGTGTCAACAACTAAGATAGCACCAGTCCCAGTACTGACCCCTGAGGAACACCACTCATTACTTGTCTCTACTTGGACATTAAGCCATTGACCACAACTCCTTGAGTTCAGCCAATCCAGCCAATTCCTTATCCACTGAGTAAGCCATCCATCAAATCCATGTCTCTCCAATTTAGAGACAAGGATTTCATGTGGGACAGTGTCAAGTGCTTTGTACAAGTCCATGCAGATGACATCATTTGCTCTTCCCTTATCCAGCAATGCTATTACCCTGTTGTAGCAGGCCACTAAATTTGTTAGTCATGATCTGCCCTTAGAGAAGCCTTGTTGGCTGTCATCAATCACCTCCTTATTTTCCATGTGCCTTAGCAGTTTCTAAGGGGATCTGCAGGATCTCCAGGAGATCATTCTTTAATGCACAATAACTTATGCTTAATTTTTATGCTGAGCTGTGAGGTATCAGCTCTAGAGGACAGCCTTCCCAGAAGATCATTTAACCACTTTCCAAAGTGTTTTTTTTTTCTTTTTCATTTTTCCTCAGGCTTTTATTTATAACATGTGCTTCAAAGTATGATACTAGACCTCATAATGTAATTCTAATTTATGCAAAAAACATTTTTTTACCAGCTTTCTCAGTTCCTTTGGTAATAATACCCAGTTGGTGTAGATTTCTCCTGTTGGCTTCATTTTTCTTTCTCATCTGTTTTGTGCGAAAGTGTTTTATTATCTTGATAAGAGAAGAAAATATGGCATTGTGCCTAGCAGTTGTATCTTCTAAGTCATTAATTCCAATTTTCACAATAAGAAGTGTTGTGTAAAACTTTCAAGTTTACAAGAGGGAAGCTTTTAAATAGCAACTCCTTTTGTAGAGGGAAATTGTGCTTTTCAGCTATACACTATGCAGGTTTTGAAGGTTTTACATTTTATTTTTCTCCCAGATACTTTCAATCAGTTCTAATCATAGCCAGCCAGTCTTCCTGTGTCCATCCATACATCCTGCCTGAGGGGTGCAATTTGTTGTCTCTCTTGTGCCCCTGAGGTTACAAACTCTCTACTAGCCTAAAACATTTTGTCAGGTTTTTGCTTTACTGGTACAGAGGTCAAATCAAATTAAAATTTGTGTTTAAATATAAACTGGATGTATAAAACAGTGAATTCTATAATTTTATTTGTGTGGTAATAATAATATGAAGACAATAAAGACAAATTTTAGGCTAGAATTCTGCTGTAATGACTCATAATCTGAATCGTTTCAAAATAATATTTGTTCTTAATTAGCAACACGATTAATCAGTGGATTTGCTCATTGCTAAGGAATTAAATTTAAAATTAGGCTTATGCAGAATAAGCAGAACTCTTCAAACTGTATTTAAAATAAAAACAAAAATAAAAAGCGTTAAAGAGGTATCGCTACTGCCCACTGCCTATTTGATTTATTTTTTTATTTTGGAAATTATTTTCAGATACATGCTACTGGTTGTCAGGAAAAACAGGAGTGTGCAGCCTTAGCAGTTCCTGGTCTGGGATCACCAGCAGAAGATAACAGAACACAATAAATTTGGATGTTCATTTTATGACAGAAAGATTGGGGAACATTCCTTTCAATATATTTGGCAATTTACTGTGGTTCATACCCCACTGAAATTCAACACTGTTGCTCCATAGAGTGAAAATATTAACAGCTTTAGCATAAGCTAAGAAGATTATATCACCTCAACTCCCTTTTGAAACAGTCTATGGAACCTGTGACGAGACTTGGGTGTGGTACATTGTCTGTGTAAACATAAACTGTTCATTGTTATTAAAAAAAGAAGAAACTTCTGTTAATTACTTTAACATACTTTTTGTAACATTTTATTGTGTTGCACAGTTCTGTACTATGAAACTCTTCTTGGGAACACTTGTGTTCAACACTATAGTAATGTGGGAAAGACTGTTTAGGGATCTCACTGGCCCATAGATCTCACATGGATATCTTTTCTTCCTGAAGTCATCATCTAAAACAATAGCAGTGATATTAAGGCTCTGTGCTGGACAACTTGTTTGTAGTCTGAGACAAAAGGTGGACACTGCAGCACTGAATCCTGTGGGAACAGGACAGAAACCTTTATGTCCTATTTACTCCTTTCTGTGAGCATTGCTGTCTTTAGTTCAGACCAGTAACATGATCTTCACTGCAGCCAGCACTTCCTCCTTGACTTTGGCAGGCAGTGTGTTATGACCAGGTTCTCAATACAGCCACAGCATTGGCATAACCTCACTTAAATACCTTCCAGGCTACAGCTGGATCACATTCACATGTGGCCACACAGACAAAATAAGCAAGAGCCTGCCTGCCAAAGGCTGAGTTGACACACTCAAAGTCCCTATCTAAATCTAGTCCAAAGTACATGAGTCTCAGGTGATTGATAGTGTAGTTTCAGTTTGCCCACAAGTCTTGACTTCTGCCTCCATTTCATACATTTAATTTTTATTCAGGCTTGAGGAGGCCTTTTTCTGATGCAGACACTGTGCAGCAGATTCCAGTTTCTTAAACTTGCATGCTAAGTTTTGTTAAAATAGAGCTCTGAGTTTCACATTTAAAAGGAAAAATGCATGTGACAATAATTTTAATAATCTGACAACATTAACCCTTCTCCTATGTTTAAAATAAATGCAACAAGCTCAACAAGACAGTTAAATGAAACCTACTCAGGATGTCTGCAGGGAGGCTGCCCTGTCTGACCCTGGCAGAGATTTTCCATGTGTGTGGGTGACAACAGGCAGTGTCAGATCAGCTTGTGCATACTTCTGTTTTCAATACCAGGTTTCTCCCTCTACTACAGATTTTCTGACTTTCCTACTTTCTTATCAAACTGGTTCCTTTGTTTCCAAAGAATATATATTCCCAGAGAGGCCATCATACCCCTAAGCTCCAGAAGCTCAATACTCTCACTTGCAAATATCCATGTACTACATGGCATGCAGCAGGCTCAGATTCATGATCCAGCTGTGTGACAGGATTTTTAGCTCTTGCACAATAGGACTGTGCAGAAATGCTGCCCAGTGTAATCATTCATCTTTCTTTGTAGGCATACCAGGCAGTGACTACATCAATGCCAACTACATAGATGGATATAGAAAGCAGAATGCATATATAGCAACACAAGGGGCATTGCCAGAAACCTTTGGAGACTTCTGGAGAATGATGTGGGAACAACGGGGTGCAACTGTCGTCATGATGACAAAACTGGAGGAGAGGTCCAGGGTAAGGAAAGCAAGTCATTAATGCAAAGTTAGTATTATTTTACCTGTGAAATCACTTAGCTTAAATATTAGTTTCACCTGTGAAATTACAAAGTCATACTACTTATTTTGGAAGTTTTTAATCCTCTGAAAAAATTGAAATTTCTTGATCCACACTCAATCAAAAATATAATATATATTTTATATAGATAGATATAATGTATAAATAATATGTGTATATATTATTTATATATTTATATAATATATAGATAATATATAAATATATATTATATAAATAATATACATAATATAGTGTATATTGTGATAGTGAAGTTAATGTATGCCAACAGCATTCAGTTTTCACTTCTGCATGGTATAGATTACATATTCCTTAAGATCATTGACAATTTTGATTTGCTTAAAAACATAAGAATATTATTTTATCACATGCTGGCTGCAAGGAAAACTGCATTAACATATGCAGTAATAAAATAGAAAATTATCTGTGATATTTCAAATACAATTTTACAAGGCAAAGTAACATTAGAAAATTAACAGCTAAAACATAACGATACTTATAACAACAGTGTTGAATGGCTATTATTATAAAATAAAGAGAAACAAAAATAGCTTTTTTTTGTTATATAATGGAAATGAAAATGATGGAAAGAATATTAACAGACCACTCTGTGTGGCATGAAGATCACTGAGACATGGTAGAACAACTCACATGACTGGAACGCAGTCATGGAGGGCTATGTCCTCTTTAGGAAAGACAGGCTGGGGAAGCGAGGGGGTGGGATTGCCCTTTATGTGAAGGAACAATTAGAATGTACCCAGCTCCAGCTGGGGGAGGTTGAAGGACAAGTGGAGAGCTTGTGGGTAAGAATTAAGGCGTGGGCTGGTATGGGTGACACAATGGTAGGGGTCTACTACAGGTCTCCAGATCAGGAGGAGGAAGTCAATGAGGCCTTCTACAAGCAGCTGCTAGTAGCCTCACGATCACGAGTGCTGGTCCTCATGGGGGACTTCAATGACCCAGACATCTGCTGGGTAAGCAACTCGGCCAGGCACGAGCAGTCCAAATGGTTCCTACAATGCGTTGAGGACAATTTTCTGATGCAGGTGGTAGAAGAGCCGATGAGGCGTGGGGTGCTCCTGGACCTCGTTCTTACCAACAGGGTAAGAACATCCCTTGTTAGGGATGTGAAGGTTGGGGTCAGCTTGGGATGCAGCAACCATGAGATGGTGGAGTTCCAGATGGAACTAGGCAAAGGAAGTAAGGCTAAAAGCAGCATTGCTACCCTGGACTTCTGAAGAGCCAACTTCGACCTCTTCCAGGACCTGCTTGGAAGTATCTCATGGGATAGGTTGCTAGAAGGCAAGGTTGCTTCTGCGAGCTGGGCTACATTTAAACAGTACTTCTTCCATGCTCAGGATCGGTGCATCCCAAGGAATAGGAAATCGGGGAAGGGGGGCAGGAAACCCGCATGGATGAGCAAGGAGCTCATCAACAAGATCAAAGGGAAGAGGAAGGTCTATGAAATGTGGAAAAAGGGCCTGTCCTCTTGGGAGGAGTATAGAAATGTTGTCAGGGCCTGCAGGGACGATATGAGGAAGGCTAAAGCCCACCTAGAGATGAGGCTTGCGAAAGAGATAAAGGATAATAAGAACGGTTTTTTCAAGTATGTAAACAGCAAGAGGAAGATTAGGGATAATGTGGGTCCCTTGCTGAATGAGGGGTTATCCTGGTCACGGGAGAGGCTGAGAAGGCAGAGATACTGAATGCTTTCTTTGGTTCAGTCTTTGCTTAAAGGACACTCCCCCAGGACTCCTTGCTCCTGGCAATAGGATAAAGGGTCTGGGAAATGGAGCGCTCCCCCTCCCCCCTCCCGCCAGTGGATGTGGGAGTGGTTCAGGAGAGTGTGAATTGGCTCAATGCACTTAAATCCATGGGTCCCGATGGGATGCATCCATGTGTGCTAAGGGAGTTGGCAGATGTGATCACCGAACCGCTCTCTATCATCTTTGAAAGGTCCTGGAGAACGGGTGAGGTGCCTGAAGATTGGAGTCCAGCCAATGTCACTCCGGTCTTCAAGAAGGGCAGGAAGGAGGATCCAGGAAACTACAGGCGAGCCAGTCTCACCTCTGTCACTGGATAGGTATTGGAGCAGCTTGTTCTGGATGCTGTCTCCAAGCAATTGGAAGAGAAGAAGGTTATGAGGAGTAGTCAGTATGGATTCACCAAGGGGAAGTCATGCTCGACCAACCTCGTTGCCTTCTATGATGGCATCACCAGCTGGGTAGATGGGGGAAGAGCAGTGGATGTCATCTACCTTGACTTTAGCAAAACTTTCGATACTGTCTCCCATGACATCCTGCTAGCAAAGCTGAGAAAGTGTGGGATAGATCAGTGGACGGCAAGGTGGGTTGAGAAGTGGCTGACTGGCTGAGCTCAGAGGGTGGTGATCAGAGGAGCAGAGTCTGGCTGGAGGCCTGTGACTAGCGGTGTACCCCAGGGGTCAGAGCTAGGTCCAGTCTTGTTCAACATCTTCATCGACGACCTTGATGAGGGAATAGTGTCTGCCCTCAGCAAGTACGCTGATGACACAAAGCTGGGAGGAGTGGCTGACAAGCCAGAAGGCTGTGCTGCTGTTCAGCAAGACCTGGACTGGCTGGACAGATGGGCAGGAAGAAACCAAATGAGGTTTAATAAAAGCAAGTGTAGAGTCCTGCACCTGGGAAGGAACAACCCGAAGTATCAGTACAGGCTGGGGGATGACCTTCTGGAGAGGAGCTCTGAGGAGAAGGACCTGGAGGTCCTGGTGGACAACAGGTTGACCATGAGCCAGCACTGTGCCCTCGTAGCCAAGAGGGCGAATGGGATCCTGGCATGCATTAAAAGGAGCGTGGCCAGCAGGTCAAGGGAGGTGATCCTCCCCCTCTATTCTGCCCTGGTCAGGCCTCACCTGGAGTGCTGTGTCTAGTTCTGGGCTCCCTGGTACAAGAAAGACAGGGATCTCCTGGAAAGAGTCCAGCAGAGGGCCACAAAGATGACACAGGGCCTGGAGCATCTTCCTTATGAGGAAAGGCTGAGAGACCTGGGTCTGTTCAGCCTGAAGAAGAGAAGACTGAGAGGGGATCTCCTCAGTGTATATAAATATCTGAGGGGTGGGGGACCGAAGGATGTAGCCAACCTCTTCTCAGTGGTTTGTGGGGATAGGACAAGGGGCAATGGCTGCAAGTTAGAACGCAGGAAGTTCCGCACTGACATGCGAAAGAACTTCTTCACAGTGAGGGTGATGGAGCACTAGAACAGGCTGCCCAGGGAGGTTGTGTAGTCTCCTTCACTGGAGATATTCAAGGCCTTTCTGGAAGCCAACCTGGGCAGCCTGCTGTAAGGAACCTGCTTTGGCAGGGGGCTTGGACCTGATGATCTTTCGAGGTCCCTTCCAACCCCTATAGTTCTGTGATTCTGTGATTTACTAGTAGAGTCCATATTTTGTGGCATACAATGCACATACATTCCCTGGGGAAAAAAAAAAAAAAAGAGAGAGAGAGAGAGAGCAAAGGTACATCAAGTGGTCTCCTCCCCAACATATTGTACCCTAAATAACTCCATGTGTTATGTTAAGTCATACTCAGACCCCACATCAATTTTTCCTGCTTGTGATGCTGTTACTGCTGATACTGCTGTTACTGTCCTGGTTCTGTCCCCTCCCAGGTCCTGGTGCACTCCCAGCCTCCTAACTGACTGGGCAGTACTAGGAGCAGAAAAGTCCTTGGCTCTGTGTATGCACTGCTCAGCAACAACTGAAACATTGGTGTGTTATCACCACTATCTTCATAAAAAATCCAAAACATAATATTATACAAGCCTCTACAAAGAAAATTAACTCTATCCCATCCAAAGCCATGACAATATCTCACAACAGTGTCGACACAGGAAAGAATACTGCCACAGGAGTTCTGGGTTACATGCTCTTGGGAGTCTGTGTGAGAGGGTGGGGAGCTGCAAGTAGGAGGCAGGCTACAGGATTGCAAGTGGAAGGCCAATAACAATACAAAAGGTAAAGGTGCCTAAGGCACTGGGCAACATGTGGCAGCCAATGCCATAGATAAGAAGATCAAGAAAAGTTTGTAAAGAAAGAACAGAATGAGAAAGAGGGAAGAAAAAAGGTTTATCATCCAGAAGATTTTTTAAATCAATAAAAAGTAGAAAACTGAACAATAGTTGATATTTCAGCAGCTTGTGGATGACCCCGACTTCAAAATGAACATGTTTTTTCATGTGTAAGTTTCAAACAGGAGGCAATGCACCATACTCTGTTGTCATTGGTGTTTTTTTCATGTTTGGATACATATAGTTGCAATGATTACATAATTTGTTGAACATCTTGGCAAAAGTTGTTCCTTTCAGGGGGCTTAATGAAGTACGTATATACTTATTCTTTTAACGTTTCATTACTTTTTAAAAATAGTTTGCTTGTTTTGTTATGTTTTATTTTGTTTTCCCAGTTCAGATAATGTATGACATTTTAATTACAGAATCACTTTCTGCATGTAAATTCAACCTACATTAACACCACTACATGTATGTACCTGTTGGCAATTAGTACATAGCACAGGGTAATACTATCAGAAAGCTTTATTTTATCTTGAGACTGCAGGCCTTGGTTAGTCTAGATACTAAAAGTTGTTTGGAATTAAGCAAAAAAAATCTTCCTATTTCTTCACTAATTGCTTTTTATATAACAAAGTTGCTGCTAAACAGCATCAGTGCTAAGGAAGAAATACGATCCTAATAATCAGTTAATTTCAAAAAATTTACTGAAGTATTTTATAGTTATCTTAATACTGCAGGCAACAGACAGACACTGCCTAGAAGGACCTTTTTGTGTAACTAAATGAAATTGTATTCATTCTCTTCAATAATTTCTTACAAGAGTTTTAAACCACATATACCCTTTGCTGACTTCACGCTACAAAAACAGTGATCAGAATAGTAACCACCTCCACAAGTGATTAGCATTCAGCAGCAATACATTCCTTGAGTGTAGTGAGAGACCACAGAATCCAGTCAATGGATTGTCTGTTCATTCGGTGCTTGTGTCTGTATACTTCTTTGTACTTACTTAATTTAGCTTATTCTGTATTCACAGATAAAATAACTTTCATACACTCAGTGTATACTATTAGAGACCATATATCTGTTACATAATTCAGCTCCAATCTAACTCAGATGGAGTCTGCAGCCCTGTGAATATGGCATACACGTTACAGCTTTTCTTAATACATGAAGTATAAATAACGTAATTAATGGTATTGATGGTGAAGCAGGAATGCAAATCCCTATTTGTGAAAAGAATATGGTGAAAAGATTTCCTTGACATTTTTTCTTATGCTATCATTCTTACGTAGAATAATCTACAGCAGGAGAGAAGTGAAATTTCAAACATGAAATACAAACTCAGTTAGATACCTTTAGGGATGAAGATCTTTGCTAATTTTGTTTCTTTTTTTTTCCCCTTTGATTCCTTTTGAGTGTTTTTGTGTCTTGGTAGCCTGATCATTATTCTTGCTGCAAGGCAAGATCATTTCTCTCTGGAATTTCATCTACTTTTCATCTTCATGTCATCATTTTTGTTTAAGTTTTTTGTTTGTTTGTTTGTTTGTTTCATTATGTAGTCCTGCAGTTTGATTTTTTTACCTGGATGGGATAGATAAAGATGGGGACTTTAATTGCATCTGCAGAAACAAAGTTGGTTCATTAGAATGAGTTACATGTCTGACTAACTTCAGCTTTGAGAATGTACATATTTTACATCTGAGTACATCAAATGGCAGTGTTAAAATAAATTCATAATTCATATGTTTGCCTAGCAGAAAGCCTTAGGAAAAGAGAAGATTTTTCACTCTTTGTTGGTTTCATTTGAAATATCATCACTTGGATCTCACTTGACATAAGCCAGACTAGAGAAAGAAAGTCAGTACCATCATCCAGCTATCATGCACATAATTTATATCAAAAAAGGATTCACTGGAAGTGAATAGAAGCGTGTTGCTAGCATAATTGTCACATTCATGGGCTTAATATGAATGAAAGAAAAGAAGAATATTAAAGACTGAAAATTAATCATTAAGAGAAGCAGTTGTGTCTTACAGTAAGGAAAGCTATAAAGTGTATTAAGCGGAAATATGTAATATGTTTCTTTCCTACTCCATGGTCCTCCTCTCCTTCTTCTCCTCCTCCAGCAGTGCAATTTTTCTTTTTACTTTTTCCCAGATCTTCTGAATTAATTTAATTTTCTGAGAATTTATGTGCTATAGAATGTGGTCCATTCTTTCAGTCAAGTAAAGTATATATTGATCTGAATGATCAGATGAAGATAAAGAATCTCTTTTATAGAAAATGTCTTTTATAGCAAAAGATAAGACCATCTCATAGAGGAAGCATTCAGTCCTCTTCCCTGTTTCAGAGTAGTATCTTGTGGATTATTTACTTGAAAGAGAATTCAATCTTTTCCTTCTTTTTTATGTTTTTTTTTTTTTTTTATTATTTTATGTATACTTCATTGCTTTGAAACTGATAGAAAATACTCCCTCCTTAACCTCATTGGCAGTATTTTCTATGCTGGGACGATGACATCTAGGATTAGAACCTTCTGCCAAAAAAAACACCAGTAAGATCAAAGTTAAATGGCAATATAACGATCCTAGCAATTATCATTGAATAACAGAATCATTAAGACTGGACAAGATCTCCAAGATCATCTGTCCAACCGTCCACCTACCTCCAATATTACCCACTGGGCCATGTCTCTAAGTCCAACCTTTCCTTAAACATTGCCGGGTATGGTGACCACACCACCTCCTTGGGCAACCCATTCCAATGTCTAACCATGCTTGCTGAGAAGAAATGTAATTTCCAACCTAAACCTCTCTTGGTGCAACTTCAGTCCATTCCCTCTAGTCCTATCACAAGTTGCCTGTGAGAAGAGGCCGATCCCCAGCTCCCTGCACTTTCCTTTCAGGTATTTGTAGAGAGCAATGAGGTCTCCCCTGAGCCTCCTCTTCTCCAGACTAAACAACCCTGGTTCCTTCAGCCACTCCTTATGGTACTTGTGTTCCAGGCCCTTCACCAGCTTTGTCGCCCTTCTCTAGACACACCCCAGGGTCTTGATGTCTTTCTTGTACTGAGGGGCCCAAAGCTGAACATAGTACTTGAGGTGCAGCCTCACCAGAGATGAGTACAGGGGGCCAATGGATACCCTGGTCCTGCTGGATACACCATTCCTGATACTAGCCAGAATGCCATTGGCCTCCTTGTCCACCTGGGCACACTGCCGGCTCATGTTCAGGCAAAAAACAGATCCTTTTCCTCTGCACAGCTTTCCAGCCACTCTTCCCCAGGCTTGTAGTGTTGCATGGGATTGTTGTGGCGAAAACGCAGGACCCGGCACTTCACCATGTTGAACCTCATCCCTGTGGGCTCTACCCTTCGATCCAACCTGTCCAGGTCCCTCTGCTGGGCCTTCCAGCCCTCCATCAGATTGACACTTCCCCCCAGCTTGGTGTTGTTTGCGAACTTACTGAGGGTACACTCAATTCCCTCATTCAAATCATCAGTAAAAATATTAAAGAGAATAGTACCTAACACTCAACCCTAGGGAACACCACTCATGACTGGTTGTCAGCTGGATTGCTCAAATAAGAGCCAGATCCCAGCTATTCTGATGAAGAAAGCTTTAGTTTTCATACTGATATTACCAGCTTTGTTCAAATTTGCTAATGACTGACTGAATACCTGAGCATTCTGATAGCCTTATCTAGTCATTTGGCTGTCAGGAAGTGGTATCATCAATACTGCAAACCAAAAATATATAAATATTTAAGCACAGAATATTCATCCTGTAGTGTCAAAATTGAACATCTTAATACAGTGAGCATCCTGAGATATATGGAATCTTGAGTTTTTACTGGAAATAGGGAGGTAGAAACAAACCTGGTAGAAAAGTCGTATATCCTGTATTTTGTATCCCAGTAGTGAAATAGATGGGACTATTAGTATGGGTGCTGTGTCATTTCTATTTGTTGTGCGGGGCTTCATCAATAAACTTGAGATGTTTCATCCTTAGTATGTTTTGACATGTTATACTGGAGCTATTACAAAATTCTGGATCCAATATAAGTGGTATTAAGTTATCTTCACTAACATTAGTAGAAAAATCATCAGGACATGCACGTAACAATTCATTACAGAATATATATATTCATTAACATATTCCCAAGTGCATGTGTGCTTTACAGCATTTACACAAAATGTAGTTGATTTATGTTCTTGGACATAACAGCTATATAGAAATGTTCTTTTTAAAAGTTGTGAAATGTATTTAAGTATAGGAAAATACAAATAAAATATTATCTACTTTTTGGTGGAACTAGAAAAAAATACATGTATTAATCTGGTGAGTAGTTAATAATTATTCTAGCATACGTATTACTAGATAGCACATAAATTGCAGATAGCATTATTTCATGTCAAGTTACATTATTTTACTAAAGAAGAATTAAATCTACATTTTTTTTTCATTGTTCAGTACCCAGTTTTAGTGGAAAACCAATAACTTCTTATTCAATAATGTACTATTGGAATTTTGTTTCATTTCTTTAGCGTTCTCAGAATACTAAGATGAGTCAGGAGGCGAATGAATGAGAAAGCTGTCTGGCCAAAAGGAAAATAAATAAATAAATAAATAAAAATCTAAACTCATGTACACCATGTGTTCACCAGATTTACAAAAATGAAAATAAAATTGTGTAGGTTTGTACTGTTTTCTTTCACTGTTACAGAATGTGATGGCCATAGTGCAGGAATTCCTGTACCGTTGTAGGAGTTAGAGCAGGAGGAGTCATCGTCTATCTCATCTGAACTGTAAAACTCAGCCATATGGCAGTTCATTTTGGAAGCATTCTCAGGGGCACAGCTCTCATTTAAAAGCAGTCAGTCATAGGTGTTTAATTCATTCAGTGCCCATGGCCTGACCATGACCATGACTAGTGCCATGACCTAATCATGAATGTATGCTAACATAGAGTACACCCACCTAAAGACCATTTTTCTAGGCATATAACAGGTGGAAGTGCTATCCAAAGGGGCCTCAGCTAAAGCTTAGACTGCATGTCACTCAGAAAAAGAGCTGTACACGTTATACTATAAGCAGGGTTAATGTTATGTGAAAAGGCATGCTGTTAACACCACTATATAGGCTGCAAGTAGTTTTCTCAGGCCTTGTCTGGCTATTTTGGCTTATACACATTTGGAGTTGAGGACATACAGAATGAATGTTCCATGTTAGAATATATTAGTAAATTACAGAGAATCTAGAGGAGAACGTCAACAATCAGATGTTGGAGCAATGATATACAGGGAAAAGAATTGGATGTATTTTATATATAAAACAGTGAAAGAAAACATATTACTCTTCCAGCACATGAAAAGCTGTTAAAAAGATCATGGCAATCAACAGTTTTCTCCTCCTGTGGGCCTCTAAGAGAAAGAAATCAACTTTGCAGCAAAGCTGTTGAAAGACCTTCCAGAATACAATGTTATGAATGGAGCAAATTCTGTAGAATTCTTCAGTCTTTTCCACTGTAAGCTTTCAAAACCTAATTGAAAAGGTATTGCAATACCTCCTCCTGTCACAAATGCTTGTCAAAGCACCACCAAGTTTTTCATTTTTTGATTCAGTGCTCATCAATGATGTATTTTTTCACTTTGCTTTAAGGTAAGGTGATAGTTTTATGGAAAATAACATTTTCCTGAGGCATATGTTTAGACAATGGTTTAATCAAAACTGTCCCATGATCAGGATTTGTCCCATGGTCAGGTATGCCAATGACTACCTCAGGTTATGCAGGGCCTCATGCAACCTGGTCTTGAACGCTTCCAGGGATGGGGCATCCACAACTTCTCTGGGCAACCTGTTACAGTGCCTCACCATCCTCTGAGTGAAGAATTTCCTTCTAGCATCTAATATAAATCTCCCCTCTTTTACTTTAAACCATTCCCTCAAACTTCCTTGTTTTTCCTTGTGGTGGTTCCGCTCGAGTGGGCAGCCAAGCTCCACCACAACCACTCTCTCACTCCCCTCCTCAAAGTGGAACAGGGAGAAAATATGATGAAAAGGGCTCAAAGGTTGAGATAAGGACAAGGAGATCACGCAGTAATTATTGTGATGGGCAAAACAGACTCGGCATAGGGAGATGGTAAGATTCATTGGTTATTACTAACAAGCTAGAGAAGTGAGAAACAAAGGAAAGAAACCAAAACCACCTTCCCCCCCCCCCCATCCACCCTCTTCCACCTCCTCTACTATTTTTTTATTGCACAAGTATTGTTATAATTCAGCGTTGTAGAGTCACTTTCTTTTGAAGCAAGACTGTTTGAAAATGTCTTCTGAAATCTTTGTCTGCAAAAGGCTATTGTTAATAAAACCAAAGGAAAAAAGCTTGTCACATACTTCTGTTATTTGTTATTTCAGATTTAGCATAATTCATATGCTATTCTTACAGCAAGGAATACACTGTATGAATCAGCCTGTTATTAGTTTACTATGTCTTCCCTAAACTGCATTTTGCCCTTATAATCTCGTGTCTGTAACAGCTGGCTCATGTGTTAAGAATCACCTGAAGGGGCTTTTCAGCCTGAATGATGGAACTTTGTACTGGGAAATTATTTCTCTACCTGTTTCTCTACCCTTGAATGTCACTAATCCTTGTATTCATATGTTCATATGGAAATACACTTCCTTCAGCTCTGTTGGTGCAAGACATCACCCTCTCTAGTGTCTGTAACTTGCTGAAGTGTGAATATCCACAAATATTCTTAAGAACTCTGGCAGCTACTTAAACTCCTCAAGTCTGAAATGTTCTCAATGTTCTCATTTTTGATGGAAAAGAAAGCATTTATATTTTCTTTTACTTTTGCTTGCAGGGACTGCCCACACTTCCAAGAAGAGTAAGGGTGTTCTGTGTGTAAGAATTGTAGAGAAAGAAATTGTTGAAGGGGCAGACTGAAAGTGGCTGTCATTAGTTATGTCTTTTAGCAGTGTCTACTACTATGGTGCTTACAAGATTGTAAAATATATTTCTAGTCTTTTGGGAGCTGCTCTCATCTCAGATGTGGTGGCTTGGCAGTATGCAACCAGTCATCCAGAGATAGGGACTGTTAGAGGTATGCTTGTCATTACAGGCAATTTAATTTCTCTTCAGAAGCACCAGTGAGTTCTTTCATGTGTGTGTTTCCTTTTCCTTGCCACTTTTAGTGACAGGTAAGAGAACATTAGAGAGTTAGCGGTGGATGTTATTTTTTCTTTATTCATGTAAAGCTGGGGGGACAAAAAAGCTCTCACTGCATACAGGTGAATATAGTCTGCAGAGGAAAAGCTCAACCCTTGAAACTGGGAATTGGGTGGGTAAGAAGAGGATGAGGATCATGAAATTCACCAAAGGCTTGTTGTGACTTAGTCTGAAAATAAATCAACTCCTTCATCTTTATTTTTGTAGAAAGAAACACTTTATCATCACCACACCTTACCACATTAGAACTGTCAGTTTTCTAAACAGCATACACAAGTGAGGAAGAAATTCCCCTTAACAGAAGCATCTTAAGCACGTTAAATGCATTTATCAAACACTAATCAAAATAGACTTGTTGACATTTATTTTTAAAGTTTGGGTGACTCAAGGGGTTTGAGATTTATTTTTTTCTCTGTGTGGAAAATTATTAATGTGTAACCTCTGAAAATAAACTAAGCACTGCAGGGTGGCATTGTAGCATAGTTCATTTTGAAAATGTTGGATAAAACTTTTTACAGGACCTGTCTCTCAGAAAATAGCAACTGAATTAATTATATATATATATATATATATATATATATATATATTATTTTTTTTTTGATGGTGAAAGCCAATGGAAAATGTTCTGATCTCTCACAGAGGTAAATTGTTAGGAGTGTTGGAAATGTAGAATTTATGATCACAGAAACAGAAGTCTAAGAGGTAGGTTAAGTCATATCTTAAGACCTCTTGTCCTGAGAAAAAACAAGAGGCAGAAGGAATAAAATATATAGTTACATCAACTTATGCTGCATATACCCTTCAAGAATTTCAAATTCACATCTGTCTAAAATCATTTTTTCTTTCTAAAAACTTGGTACATATTTTCCTTGGTTCCCAATTTCAGGTAATATATACAATGCTTTACAAATCGTATTTATTTTTGAACGGGTTCCAGTGTCAGCTTCTAGCAACAGTCTTCTGCATAAACTAGTTATCACAGAACATATTTTAGAAAAATTCTAAAATTATTGGAGTTTATTTTAGAAAAAAACTCATAAATGAGTAAAAACAAAATCTGATCATATAAGATCAGGCATATGAGCATATGAGTTTTCTTCCAGGTTAGATGAAAAGGAGAAATTTTGTACAGTTTTCTGAATCTAGTTATATGTTTAACAGTAGATTACTATACTTCCGGTTCCTTTACTTAACACTTCCCCAGTAGTATCTCAGATGGAAATACATTAGAAAACTGTTTTTTGAGAACATATTTGAAAGTTACAACTAGTTAGTTCTGGTGTACAGCATGGTAAAAAGTCCTTTAAGAGAGTGCAACAACAACAACAACAACAAAATAAAATGGGTATTTTCTGTTGTTTTCAAAGGTGTTGGTAGTGTAATGTGTTCTCAGTTTCCATTTAATTTTTGTGTTGAAAATGGATATCTCTCTATTAAATTTGGAAGTTATTTTTCATCCAATCTCTAGTGAGAAAGCTAGTCAGCTTCTCAGGCATGCTTTCTAGAACTGCCATTGCTTCTATGAGTGTATGATTTATGTGTGGGAAATATCTGAAGGACAAAGTGAACTACACATTTAGTAGTAGGTAAGCAGGCACTTTCCTCATATTCATTCTATCAAAAGTGGCATGGAGTCTTCTAAAAATTTTATTCATTTTTAAAAAATCATTCAAATCCAAACCAGTTTAGTCTAGTGTACCTCAACAGGATTACAAACAAAATTTTCCATTAAAAAACATATATAAGGTGTTATCCTATAGGAAATAAAACAAACCACAACTTTTCTGGCTAAAATATAAATAAGCAAGTTACACTGTACCTATGTTAATGATAAAAGGAAACAAAATTTACTATATTAAAATAACTCAATTGAAAATATAGCTTTCTGTCTGATTTTCAGAAGGTGACATGGCTTCTTTTACTATTAGGAATCCTGCAAAATAAATCACTGATATTTATACCTAATATTTATACTTATTGTACCTAATAATTGTTTTTTCGCTCAGTGGCACAAGGAAGGATTTACGTAATTCCTGCATATAAGTATTTTTGTATAGTTTATACACAATTTATATAATTTTCTAGATTGTAATATCAATAAACATTTTTTGTTATTTTGTTTCAACTCCATATCTATAAATTAAGCTATCACTTTCTGTAAAAACTGCATCTAATGAACATTCATCACCTGCTTCAGTGGTCAGTCTTTTATTCTTCTGTTTATGTAGATTACTTGTTCACAAAATGTGATTTCTGAACCATAATTAATCTGTGCCTTCTAATCCTCAAACTAAAATGATTTGAAAGCAAAAGCTACTCATGACTGGCGAATTTGAAAGTATTCTAAGTCTTTAGTGGATAGAATGAGAAAGCTAGAGAACAAATGGGTTTCCAAGATGAATTTTTAAATTTTCTGGTTTAGGGAATCTTTTATTTTATTTTATTTTATTTTATTTTATTTTATTTTATTTTATTTTATTTTATTTTATTTTATTTTATTTTATTTTATTTTATTTTATTTTATTTTAATTTTATTTTATTTTATTTTTTCTGGATTAGTATGATAACCTACATTGTTATCAGAAATACTGTTCAATATTCTGCTGTTGTTTCTTACAGCTTGCTTAATTCTCACTGAATGTGATGAATCTGGCTTAGAGTGATTAATGAAGATATTTGTTAAACAACTACAAAGCATTATTACTGAACTCTGAATACACCTTTCTCTAGTATATGCAAGTCTAATTCATAAGAATTTGTTGTTACAAACAAAACTGATACTGATTCAGTTTAACACATCAGTCAATGAAAGCAAAAGATTTTCCTTTAATCCCCCTACTATTCAGCAACATCTTCTATGATTATTTTAGGAACTTTTCATTCTTTTTCTCAGAGTAACTTCAATTCTAATTTATTTTTTATTTTTTATTTTATTTTATTTTTTTACCTGAAGAAAATCATTGAGTCTCAGAAAAGATTATAAACTTATGGTTCTTCAATGCATCTTCTTACTCAGAATTATTTCAGCTTGTTAATGTTCTAATCTATGTTATTTTTAAATGGAGATTTCTCTGAATGGAAAGTCCAGTGTCTTTTAAAATGTTTTGAATGAATTTTCTCTGTCAAATCATGTTTTTTAAATGTCCATGAGCATATTTTTTTATATGTTTCATAATACTGAGCTGAGAAAGAAATTATATTTTCTCACAATGTACTTAATAGTTGCTCGTGCTTTTATTTCTCTCTGTGTTATTTCTCAAATATATTCAATGTCTTACTAAGATCTTTCTATACACATTAAATGTGTTTTATACTAGCATCAGAGCAATGTTTATGTGTTATGGGACCAATGTGAAATGTATTCCATATGGCAGATATTCAATAGCTTGTATATTTACTCGATTGATACTATTATTAAATTCTACTTTGTGAAAGAGGAATTACTTAGGTCTTTGTCCTGGTTTTGGCTAGGACAGAGATAATTTAATAATAATAATAATAATTTATAATAATTATAATTTCTAATATTTTAATAATTATAATTATAATTATCAAATAGTTATATAAATTATTTATATAATATTTATAATTTATAACATATTTATATGATTGTTTATATATATAATTATTATATAATACATCATTATTAAATATTTTAATTATAATTATAATTTATAATATTTTGATAATTTGTAATATAGAATTTATAATAATTAATAGTGGCAATACCGGTTGTTCTCTGGATACCCAGTACCCTGAGCTAGTGGAAGGGGATTGGGAGCAGAATGTGGCCCTCACTATTCACAAAGAAATGGTTGGTGACCTGCTACAGCACTTGGATGTGCGCAAGTCGATGGGGCCGGGTGGGATCCACCCGAGGGTACTGAGAGAACTGGCAGAGGAGCTTACGATCATTTATCAGCAGTCCTGGCTATCGGGGGAGTTCCCAGTTGACTGGCGGCTAGCAAACGTGACACCCATCTACAAGAAGGGCCATAGGGCAGACCCGGGGAATGATAGGCCTGTCAGTTTGACCTCAGTGCCAGGGAAGCTCATGGGGCAGATTATCTTGAGAGTCATCACGCGGCACTTGCAGGGCAAGCAGGCGATCAGGCCCAGTCAGCATGGGTTTATGAAAGGCAGGTCTTGCTTGACGAACCTGATCTCCTTCTAAGTGACGTGCTTGGTGGATGAGGGAAAGGCTGTGGATGTGGTCTACCTTGACTTCAGCAAGGCTTCTGACACCATTTCCCACAGCATTCTCCTCAAGAAACTGGCTGCTCTTGGCTTGGACTGGCGCATGCTTCGTTGGGTTAGAAACTGGCTGGATAGCCGGGCCCAAAGAGTTGTGGTAAATGGAGCCAAATCCAGTTGGAGGCCAGTTACTAGTGGCGTTCCCCAGGGCTCAGTGCTGGGGCCAGTCCTCTTTAATATCTTCATTGATGATCTGGATAGGGCATTGAGTGCACCCTCAGTAAGTTTGCAGATGACACCAAGTTAGGTGCGTGTGTTGATCTGCTCAAGGGTAGGAAGGCTCTGCAGGAGGATCTGGATAGACTGCACCGATGGGCTGAGGTCAACTGTATGAAGTTCAACAAGGCCAAGTGCCGGGTCCTCCACCTGGGGTGCAATAACCTCAAGCAGCGCTACAGGCTGAGAGAGGGGTGGTTGGAAAGCTGCATGGCAGAGAAGGACCTGGGAGTGATGGTTGATAGTCGGCTGAATATGAGCCAGCAGTGTGCCCAGGTGGCCAAGAAGGCCAACGGCATCCTGGCTTGCATAAGAAACAGTGTGACCAGCAGGGCTAGGGAAGTGATTGTCCCCCTGTACTCAGCTCTGGTGAGGCCTCACCTCGAGTACTGTGTTCAGTTTTGGGCCCCTCGCTACAAGAAGGACATCGAGGTGCTTGAGCGGGTCCAGAGAAGGGTGATGAAGCTGGTGAGGGGTCTGGAGAACAAGTCCTACGAGAGGCTGAAGGAGCTGGGCTTGTTCAGCCTGGAGAAAAGGAGGCTCAGAGACGACCTTATTGCTCTCTACAGGTACCTTAATGGAGGCTGTAGCGAGGTGGAGGTTGGTCTGTTCTCCCACGTGCCTGGTGACAGGATGAGGGGGAATGGGATAAAGTTGCACCAGAAGAGTTTTAGGTTGGATGTTAGGAAGAACTTCTTTACCGAAAGGGTTGTTAGACATTGGAACAGGCTGCCCAGGGAAGTGGTGGAGTCACCATCCCTGGAAGTCTTTAAAAGACGTTTAGTTGTAGAGCTTAGGGATATGGTTTAGTGGGGACTGTTAGTGTTAGGTCAGAGGTTGGACTCGATGATCTTGAGGTCTCTTCCAACCTAGAAATTCTGTGATTCTGTGATTCTGTAATTTTCCTTCTAGTATGCACTGCTTAGCTGCTGGCCAGGTTAAACCATAGTCATAATATTTTTAGCTGTTGTAAATTGATTTTTTTTAATTGTATCTATACTTACTGATATTTTTGACCATCTATACCATTGAATGTATTACCCGTTATGGAAGAAGTTATTATAAGCATTACTATCAGAAAAACAATTCTTATGGAAAATAAAATAGATTTATTGTGTTGGATTCATAGCATTTGTTGAACATTCTGACTCCACATACTTTGAAAGCCTACAGTGATATATGCTCAGGTGTGTAACAAACGACAGTTTTAATGTCTGAAATAATTCTATATTCTTCGCTGCAGGTGAAGTGTGATCAGTACTGGCCAAGCAGAGGCACAGAAACTTATGGACTGATCCAAGTGACCCTTTTAGACACTGTTGAATTGGCAACATACTGTGTTCGTACATTTGCACTTTACAAGGTATTTAATTCCTTTCCTTTTCCCTCTTCAATTTCCACTTTCTCCCCCCCACCTTCCCTTCATGAAAAATTTCCCCTTCATGAAACACTTCTACTGATAGAGTATATTCTTATCTCAGCATGGAGTTTTGTAGGTTAATACAAAATTCTCACTGTGAAAAACAACTTAACTGAATGCATTTATTTTATATTAACTAAATTGACTATTAACTGACTGTTGAATATTAAATTGACTATTAACTGAATGCAATTATTTTATATTAACTAAAGCACAGCCACTTGCTTTGATGCATTAGTTTGCCATATAGTTAAAGCTCATGCGTTGTTTGAAGCATGTAATACAGAATGTAAGAAACATTTCCCTCCATAGCTTGAGTTCGGTTTCTGTGTTCCCAAATGGGATTTAAATGATCTTCTCCTCTACATAAGCTACTGCAGTTGTTTCACTCAAGAGTGCCAATATGACATCAAATTAAAATTTTGTCATGAAGGTTTTGTTGTTTTTGTTTTGTTTTGTTTTGTTTTGTTTTGTTTTGTTTTGTTTGTTTTGTTTTGTTTTGTTTGGTTTGGTTTTTTTTTTAATTCCTTAGAATGGTTCAAGTGAGAAAAGGGAAGTGAGGCAATTCCAGTTCACTGCCTGGCCTGACCATGGTGTCCCAGAACACCCAACACCATTCTTAGCTTTCCTGCGACGAGTCAAGACCTGTAATCCGCCTGATGCTGGACCTATGGTCGTGCATTGCAGGTAAGCCCAGAATTTTATTATGTCAAAATTATTGCTTTTAGGTTTATTGAAGATTAAACCATTTTCTTCTTTCATACAGACTTCTGTGTCTGTCAAAGAAAGAGATGGTTACTGAAAATTATGGACCAGAGTATGGCACTGCCAACTTGGATGGGTCAAAATTATTTTATATGGTCTGTGCAAGAGGAATTAATTTTAGAATAACCAGCGGTTTGCAGGGTGAAAGCATGACACTAGTCTGCAGGGAGAATGCAGAAGTATCTGTGTCTTTCAGATGGTGGCACGAAAAAGAAAATACGATCCTATTGGTTTAAGAACCTGCATATTGAAGATTATTATTTAAACAATAAAACACCTTTTGAAATTATTACTTACATTATGTATGAAAGTAAAGAACATTAAAATTAAGAACAATAAATGGCAACTTTGACTGAAAATAGGTTAATGTGTTTTCAAGGAAAAACCCTTGAGGACTGTGAGGAGATGGAATGGTAAAGGGCATAGCTGGGGTATGAGCTGAGGCTGAGGTCAGTGTCTGGGAAATGAGTGCTCCATGCAGTTTGCAGATCTCCATACAAGGGATGAATTAATAAGCTTTAAAAAGAACATCAGCTCCTCTTGATGGTCTGATAGTAAGGGAAATAAAAAGGAAGAGAAGGAGGTTCTTCAGAAATATCTGAAAAGAGCAAGTCTTGTAGAAAGCCTTAGAATCACACTAAAAGAATCACCAGCATACATCTGCCTATTCTGATAGAAAAAATCTGCAAGATGGAACCCCTTCACTCCTGCATTATGTTGTTATAGTTTACAAAGTTTACTGTGCTGTTCCTTTCAAAGTGAATCCCCAAGATCAATGATTTCTGTGGAATTCATTTAAGTATATCTTCAACTAATAAGGCTAATGACTACTCCTTATTCACTGAAACTATGCATGCATAGTGTATTTGAAAAGCAGTCTTGTTTTTGTTGTCCAACAACTGAGGATAGGAATTACCAGGATTAGAGCACACCAGTCTTTTACTTCTCACCTTTTACATGTTTGTAAGCCATCCACGGAAGCTGGTTATATGAACATTTCTAAAGTGATTAAAAGAGACTTTTGTAAATGAGACAGGAAAATAAAATCAACGGGAAAATAAAATAATCAGTACTTAAATGTGGAAAGCCACAGATCAGAGAACATGAGACAGAGATTTAATGCTTATTGAAATGCCATGGTTAGAACCTGGAGTAATTATAATAGTATTTCAGTAATAATATTGCAGGCTGAGGGAAGTGATTCTCTCCTTCTCTACTTCTGCCCTTGTGAGGCCCCACCTGGAGAGCTGAATCCAGGTTTTGGGCACCCAATATAAGAAGGATGTGGACCTGTTACAGCCAGTCTAGAGAATGGTCATGAAGATAATTAGAGGGCTGGAGCAGCTCTATTATGAAGGCTGGGAGAGCTGGGGATGTTGAGCCTGGAGAAGAGAAGGCTCTGGGAAGACCTTATCACAACCTTTTAATACTTAAAGGTGGCTGATAAAATTGGGAGCAAGTTTTTCCTTGGGCAGACAACAACTCGATGATGGGGAACAGTTTTAAACTAAAAGAGGGGAAATCTCAATTAGATGTTAGGAGGAAATTTTTCACTCGGAGGGTGGTGAGGCACTGGAATAGGTTGCCTGAAGAAGCTGTGGATGCCCCATCCTTGCAGGTGTTCAAGACCAGGCTGGACAAGGCCCTGGGCAACACAAAATAAATAAAATAGGGAATAAATAAAAGACTCAGGTATCTGCATTTTGATCATTGGCAAATAATCCTACATGTATATTTATTCTGTATTTATATGTAGTTATTGTAAGTGAAAGGTTTAGCCCAAGTTTTCCCTTACTACATGCTCCAAATTAAGACTGACCTACAGTTGTCTTTCAGTACACTTTACATTAAGAGAATTTTCCAGTTTGATGGTTTGAGGAGGTCACTATACATTCTATAGGGAATAAGGGTAGTGGTCACTGCTGCTTCACATCACTGCTTCATGAACGTGGCCCCAGAGAACTTTGTATCAAAGCCTTAGTAGCTGATAAGCTACTGTAATATCCTGTTCCTGAGAAATGCTTGCTGAGTGTATGAAGAATTTAATAACAAACAGTGTGCTTATTAGGGAGGTGCCTGAGGTGAAAGCAGTGACACCTGAAGAACCCACTCTATAAAGATCTGAATAAATTCTATTTACATAGCAGTGACCAGAAAAAAAAAATGCATGGTCTGAAGCGGTGAAATTAACTGTGAGTACAATATAACAATTACCATCCAAAATTTTTTGACTTGACAAGACACGTTCTGATAAGTGGAGGTCTAACAACAGTTCAACAAATGCCAGGTGAAGACTTCATAACAAATTTGTGCAGTGAAAGCAAAGAAAAATAGAGAATTATATGATCTGAATGTATGATAACATAAATAATTTATTATTGATGTCCATATAAGAGACATCTTTGCATGTCATTTGCACACCTAGTCTTGGATAATTAACTATTTGGTTGCCTGTGTAGCACTGAGTTTGTATCTAATATACAAGTTAGAAGCATGTTGAGAAATGTCATATAAATATTCTATTGGCCAAGGCTCTTGCCTGTGCAGAAAAGTAAGGAGATTTATAAGCTGAAAAGGCAATTGAAGTATAGTTAAAGCTACGTGGTTTTTTTTTGTTTGTTTGTTTGTTTTTGTTTTCTTTTGTTTAAGGAGAATGCATATGTCATTGCTGAAAGGATTATGAAGAAGACAATATCAAGGTCTAATCTAAATGTGGGTTTCTTTATTTATATAACCAGATATTATGGTAGGACTACATTTTTATGTAGTTGTACTGATTTTCAATGCATTCTTCTTCCAGGAAAAATCTATGCTTTCTACCCATATACACCAGGAAAAGTAGTGTAGCAAAGTTATATTTAGAAATATATTCATTATAAACTGCCATGTTCCATGATCCTTTTGTGAGTTACATTCTCTCAAAGACAGCAGCATCATTATTTTCAGTGTGAGACTTGGAAAGTGAAAATGGTAGAAGAAAGCAGGTAAATCAAAGCTAACTCTTGCCCCAAGAAGAAGAAAGGCATAAGAAATTCAGCAATCTCATTCTGTTTGTAGGTACTTTCCATAAAGTATATACAGATCTTGACTGGCCTATTAAGAGTAAGCTGTCTGAGATTTTTTTATTATTATTTATTTATTTATTTATTTGGTGGTGGTAGAAATACTTGGTGCAGGCAGACACTTTTTCTTTTACAGTTTATTCTATTTCAAGCCTGTATCATTTCAGGCCATTACATAGTAGCTTAATAATATCGTAGTGCAAATGGTGTCTCGGCATGACTTGCTATAATTTGCAAAGCTGATATAGAAAAAAAGTGTTTCTTTAATGAAAAAAATCAGTCTTAAGCCATAGAGTCTGCATTGGAGAGGCTGTAATTTGTGGTTTAATGATAATGGAGAAAGCACATGTTTTTGTTTGAAGTTGGATAAGTGCAAGCAAAAAGGTGCTAATCAGATCACAATAAAATAGTACCAGAGGGTGTTTGGAGCTTTATGCCTCTATGTTTTCAAAACATCATGGAAACTTTAGTAGTTGATTCAGTAACACTACAGAATAGTTTAACATGCGAGTACAATCCCATGTTTGGATCTGCATAATATCAGCATCAAAGGGCCTATCTTTAAGACACTTTGTGAAGTTTTGTTATCTGCTGTTAATGATGCTGTTGCAAATACAGAAACCTAGATTGAATGGAAAAATATGACTGTTTAAAAAAAAAAAAAGTTAATTTTGAAAAAATAACAATATGCAATGTGATGTTGTATTTTTAAACTAGTATTTTTACTTATTTTTTATTCAATGTTTCAGCATCAGAGAGAGAGAGATCTAAGTAATGATTTTCTAGTGGATTTTTTTTTCTTATTATCTCCACATCTTTTGAACCTGTTTATTGCTTTTATTGTTTTTGACACATCCCTCATGAATGCTCATTTTCTAATCCTGGTAGTGAGTAGGATGCAGATGACTGACTGTGCTTTTTAACAGTGGAGAGAAAAATCTCCCCACTATATATTCAGAAATCACTCCAAGGAGATTCAAAATCATTAAAAGCTTCCTCAGCCCTTTCTTCTCCGTACCTGCGAGCAACTGAGGATCTTACCTATCTTCCCTGCACAGTTGAAAACTCTGAAGAGGAAAACATAACAAATGTATTTTAGTGTGACAAGTGTTTCAATATCACAAATATTCTAAACTTTCCATGCTTTACCTCCATTGCATATCCATCAGCTACTGGGATGCTGCTATGAGTTAGACTGTACAAACTCACAAATATTTATTCACAAATAAAAATCAGAGAGATTGGGGTAAGGTTCTTTTTAGATTCATTTCTTATAAGAATGTAACTAGTGACCAGATTTTTAGAAAATTTTGAATGGGTGTTCTGTCTTCATTATAGTTGTACTTGAAATTGTAGAATCTACTAAAAAATAGGAAGGCGCCTGGAAAAAGGGTTGATAAATGCTAGCTGGCAAAAATGAACCATCAGCACACTGATGAGGCATCATTGGTGTAGTAAGTAACTGTATGATAGATAGTTAATCACCTGTATGATAGATAGATAATCACCTGTATGAGTGGCAGAACTGAGATAAAGGAGTTGGGACTTGCCTTCACATTCTCACCTTAAAACCTTTCCATGTTGTGATAGTTTACATTCCAAAATCCTCAAGGTTGGAAACTGGTCTGTTTTATTAAGATCACAGAGGAATTTTCACCTGTACTGTGTTACTCTCTTTCATTTATGCAGAAAAAGAGCAGAGTCTCAGTCTGTATTCTGATGAATCCAGTGAGAGATGGAATTTTGTTCTGTTTCAAATTTGACAGTCACTAGCTGGGATCATCTTGACTGCAAAGATGTCAGTTATCTCCCCTAACTGATCACTCTTCAAATTAAGAATAGTCTGGGTCTTATAAACTTAGTTCTCTGATTTATTTTCTTTTAAATGATAATGTGAAAAACGTGGAATGATGAGCACAACAAGGATTACCGTATAGTTGTTAGTATGGCAGTGTGCAGGGGCCTTAAATATTGGCTAGGGTATCTTGATATTCTTTTCTTTGAGTAGGAAAATAGTGTGCTGCTTCCTAGGCATTACCAAAAAATCCTCCACAAGATGACAAACACCAGTAAACTGAAACTCATGTATTTTCAATTTTTAAGTTAAAAAGCAGTTCTGTCCAGGAAACCAGCCTTTTCTGAAAGTTAAACTGAAGCTGTTCTATGTGCTTCAGTTGTTTAGAAGCAGAAAGACAAGTATCACTGGAACCACTATTAAAATCCAAAAGCATACAAATAACAAATAGCAGTACTTCTTCAACCAGGTTCAAATATCAGAAAATATCTACTTGTTGTCTTTTTGATTAAATCAGTCCTATGTGTATAAAACCATCTTTGTCTGGCACATAGCCTGCGATTCAGGGGTTTATAGTCACCAGTGCTGTGACTCGGGGACGGATTAGATTATGAAATCTTAAAGAAAAAAAAAAAAAGAAAAAAAAAAAAAAAAGAAAAAGAAAAGCCACCATAAGTGCACAAGGAAAGATTTTGTTTCTGGTAGAAATCAGAAATCTGTAAAGGATCATAGTAAATGTCATTACCAGATAGGGTCAGTGAACTGTCAAGACCATTATCCTGTCTTGGACAATGACAAATGGCAGAAATCTCAGGAGAATGTGTAAAACTCCAGTATAGACAATATTTCAGTAAGATTTCTTCCTAGCAGAAAGCATCTAGTGACTAGCTTAGCACTACTTCATGACAATTTCTATTCTTTTCTGCCTTTATTCCTTTAGCTACATAGACAAATTTGTAGATATTTTATTTCTGATATTCATGACTGTATGCACATTTTAAAGAACAATACCAAACTGTCTTTTTATTTTATTTTTTTTCTTGTCTAAGTATTATGCTCTAGGTGGTTTTCACACGTCATGTTAGAAGATACTTATTTACTTCTATTTAAACACTTACCTCTTCATTTAACTAAATGTTCTTGGTAAAAGGAAAAAAAAAATATTAATGCCATTTCATGTTTTACACTTTTCCTTAAGTTTATCCTTTGCAGCAAACTGGGATAGTAAGCAATCTTAACCTGTTTCAGTCATAGTCAAATGAGAGGGCAGAAGAATCCTCATATCCCTAGTCATTTTTTTTTGTAGCCCATCTCTCCACTTTCACTTGTATCATACCCTTTTTGCATAGTCTTAGTAAAAGTAGATATTCCTCAGTCTTTAATTTTAAATAATATGTAAGGCAGGAAAAATAAGTCCAGAATTATGCCAGGTTTTCTCAAAAAGCTGTCCAGTGGGCCATATCTGAATTCAGCCAATAAATGGTTGAGCAGTTCTCCTGGAGATTGATGACTTTTCACTCAGTGAAATAACCTGCCCCTTACGAAAAAGTAATAATTTGTGAAAGATTTTTTGAACACAAGCAGTGCCTTTTCCATAGTTTATCTCAAATTACAAATATGTTGGTGCTGATAATTATTTCCATATATATATATTATCATGTCCTACAAGACCTGTAATTTCCTTTGACCTAAGCTGTAGTTTGATACATTATTTGATCATCTCTCTTAGTGAGTCATTTTATCCATATGTATTTAGTTAATTGGTTATTTTTCTCCCCGCCCATGTTTATATATAATATACTTTACAAAGGAAAAGGAAATCTGACTGCTTGCAGCTGAGTCTAGTAAAAGAGCAATTAGGTTCCATCAGAGCCAGCAGCTGCCCATAATGAATTCTGAATTAAAATTATGAGGGAAGAAAAGAATCCAGCCATCTGCAGGAAATGTGAAAATATTTTTATAATCCAATAGCTGAATTTTGGAAAGGGGTATCTCTGAGATTTCCCAGCTGTACCTACAGTATATTCCAGAATATCCATGGACACACAGTATACTGGAACACATTGCATCAACTTGGCTACTTGGCATGTTTGGCTAACTTTGAACAGCCTGTATTTTGATCTAAAGTAATCAGCATGAAAGCCTCCTTAAATTATCTCCCTGTGCCTCTAGAAATAAAATGCAGCTTTAAAAATCATCCTGTTATCTTTCAGTGGAAGTTTTCCAATCAGTATTCAGCCCTGAATATTTATCTTTCTTCATTTTTCATACTTGCATATACTTAGTTCAGAGTCTCATCACTTGTTATCAGGTTTTGTCAAGGTCTGCTCTTCCAAGTGAATTCTGAATGGTGGTACTTGGCTGCTGTTTCTATTTTTATTTATTTATTTATTTTTGTCAACTGAATTTTAAAATTAAGTGATAATTGTTTAAAAGTTACCATAATGCTATTGCTATCCAAGCTCATTTCAAAGCTATTTTGTGATAGGGAAAATAAATAAATAAAAATTCATTATATCCATGGTATGTGCTCATAAAGTTCAATATCCCTCTCTACCACCATCCTTCCCCTCCCCCCCCCAAAAAAAAGAAAAAAAAAAAAAAAAAAAAAAAAAAAGAAAGATTAGTGCCCAATCTTTAAATGATAAATCCTGATTAAGAATTGTAAATACTTAGTGGTATTAACAACTCAAACTATAATTTTCTACTTCACTGTGCAGAATTCATGCTGATTTAAAGGCAGTTGAAATAAATAATTAAATAAGTCAGAAGTAGAACCAGTAACCAAACTATTCACCTTTCAGTGAATTGTTGGCAGAGATATCATAAAGGGTTTCTATTCTTTTCAGCATTCAGTCTAATAAAGCAGAGGCCTGGAAGAGTCTTGATATGAGCTCATCAAAGGAGATTCATAGCATTTTCTTCTCTATTTTCTACTATGTAACATCTCACTACATCATTATAGTATTGCAACCATCTCAGTTTAAACCAAATCTAAGATTGCATGATTATGTTTTTCTCATCCTCTGAATGTACCTTCTTAGACACATCAGTTCTCTTTGGAAAATGAAGTGTTGTTTTGAGATGAAGATAAGAAACGGCAGGTTTGCTACTATAGTCCAATCGATTTCAAGATTTAAGACTAATTTCTGATCCTTTCCAAGTTTTAAAAGCAGAAAAATAAAATAATTAATGAAAATTTATAGGTAGGTAGATCCCAATTAATTTAGAGCTTTGAACTGACTGATACTGAAAACATAGCCAACACAGACTTTGGACACATGGTGTTATGTCTTGTCTTCTTTGTTTGCTGTGTGCTTACCAGGTGAAGTACTGTGTCTGGAAGAGTGTCTGAGACCTCTTCTGCTCTTCTGTCAGTTCAAAAAACAAGCATGACAAATGGCAAATGGTAGTGTTGTGGCTTGAAATACAGGAATCCTGAGGCCAGAAAGTACTAAGAAAAATAAATCATTGTTGATAATATAAAGTATATGAACATCTAGATACAGCAAGGGGCCTAGAAGGACTCTGAAACTATGATACACCTGAGTGTTCAGCAAGTGCTTTCAAGGTTGTCCTGTTAACCAGCACTGCAGAAAACTACTCTTCCCAATTTTTATTTTTATTTTATTATTATTTTATTTAATTCTGTTTCAGATAGCATCAGTTCAACTTTCGATTTTCCACATAAATAGGACAATAGCTCTTCTTCACATGGCATGGAAGAGTGGGGTCAGCATGTCCACACGAAAGTGTAAACTAAATGCAGAAATATGCAGAAGTACAGAATGACTCTTCAAAACATTCCACCCCAAGAATGCAAAATAGTTTGAAATGCAAAGAAATCAGGGAAGTAGCTGTTAGCAGCAAGCAGCGTAATTTCTGCTCATTGACTTCTTTGTTGTGCTGTAAACGTTGCTTTTATTTATCAATGATTCAAGCACAGTGAACTTCCTCCCATAAATTACCTATAAGCATAATTTTCTGTATTTACTACAGCTGTTAATGCATAGATTTGTTGAAGGTAACCAGTCACAGATGTGCTGTTAAAATTAACCTCAAAATACATTCTTCTTAAAAATTCTATTTCACTAGATTCTATTTCAGTAGATCTTAGATCTTTCATTCCTTAGTGGAATGCATAATGACAGGAATGCTTTGTGAATACATTGTACAGTACAGTGAATGTAAAATATGTGCTGAAACTCACAAAATTTCACAGAGAGGATTTTTTTGGGGATAGTTACTTTTTGAAGCTAAATACAGAATGCAATATACTGAATATATAAAATTGTATTTAAAGCAGTAGGAAAATAAGAAGGATATCTGAGAACTGGATTAATTTTGAAATAAAAAATCACTATAAATCCCTGTACATAGATAAAACAGTACAAAGAAATGATGTTTATTGTAATTTCCTTACTTTATATTTCTGAGTAATTGAAGAAATCAGGTGATACTGGGATTTCTAGTAAGGTGTATGTATAAAAATCCTCTGTGAAAAGTAGAATTAAGGCATGTATTCATGTGTTGCTATGTAAAATCAACAATCAGTCTGAAGGGAAAAGGAGATAAGAAAGATAAGTCAAATGAATAGGGTCAATGAACTTTTCAGTTGTTATATTGCGTAATATCTGCTGTGTTCCATCTTGTGAACAGAAAAATAAGAGATCTTTTTTCACTAGCAATTCATAATTTCAGAAGAGAAACAGGCACGAGTAGTAGGTGAAGAAGCAGGTAGAAGTACTTTGTGATGTTCTGTTGCTTTTAAGAAAGAAAAAGCAAGGATCAGAAATAGTGCTGTACCTCTTCAATGGCATAGCTACTAAGAGTGTCAGGTACCCAAAGGCTGAAATATTGATTGAAAGGAAAAGGTCCGGTTAGCACACAGGGGAGTGCAGGGAAAGTCTTTCTTTTAGTTTATGTGACTGTGAGACCAAATTTAGAGAGCGAGTATAATCTTTCCTACAACATGTCTTGAATAATGTTTTTAGAGTGCTTATCCTAATTAAAGCAAAACCCAATATAAGGATTTCTGGAGAAGTTTCATGTGTAACTGGTTGTTTAATAACCCTTACTGGATCCTTATCTTCAAGAATTTATATTTGGTGTCCATAGTATTCTGCAAAAATGAATTTCATAATTTAAATATGTGCTGTATAGAAAGTACCTCCTGTTTGGTTTAAATTCTATGTTTCATCATTTCATTTCATGATCCTACTTCTTGTGTTACAATCAAAAAATGAACAGTCATTTCCTATTTGCATCCTCCACATAATACATGATTTTATACTGTTGCTGCCTTATTTCCCTTTCATCTCTGAAGTCATCTCTGCCAAGTCATCTCTGCTCCAAGCTGAGTTGATATAGTTTGATTACCCTCTCCTTCATACTGTATTATCCTCTTTGATGTGTTTTCTTCACCCTTATGAGCACTCTATCCATTCTGAAGTGTGTCACACTGCCCATCATCGAGGTTGTGCAAGGACAGCCCCTTGACATGCAAAATGGCTTCAGGATTGTAGTCATGGCAGAATTTCTAGAATCCTTCAGTAAAAGGTAGATTAACAGAGTTGTGAGTGAACGAATCAGTGAGACAATAAATAATGATAAATCCCTCCCATTAGTGATACAGAAACCTCTTAAAGCTAATTGCAATGCAAAAATGTAACTTAAAGTAAATGGCTGAAAAATTGTGCTCAGAAGTTGCCTTGTGGCTGAAATATCAGTGATCTTAGACATTTTACTTTTCTCCATTACTTCAATAAACTACTTTTTAGTAGTATCTTTTGCAACATGGTACATCTTCCTCCAGTGCTAACTCATAAATTATTTCTAACACTAGTCAGCTTTTAGTCAGTGGAATTGCTCTTTATATTATGCCCGTCCAGAACTTTCATATTTCTTTGGAGCTATGTAGGAAGCCCTCTGCATTTCTGTAGAGTTCTGGTTCATGACAGACCTGGATATGAAGTTACATGAGAGGATTTGAACTGCTAGAAAGGAATGTCCCTGCTAGAAGCAGTTCTTAAAACTTATTTTTGTTCAGTTGAACATTTCTAATGCTACATTTTTACCTTGTCTGGAAAACTCAACTTTTACAATTATATATTAAAGTGTTTTGTTTGTTTGTTTGTTTGTTTTAATTATTATTTTATACAATATAAAACTTTGTTTATAAACAGCTCTAGCATGTGCATTAAAAAAAAATCAAAATCTATTAGCTTTGATTCTGTGTGATTTAATACCCAAGAGTTTGCTAACAATGCAATAAAACTGCTTCTTTTCCTTGATCTCTCCAGAGCTGAACTCAGGATTAGATGAAGAACAGATTTACTTCCTGAACATTATTACACTCTGCAATCCCATACAGGATAAATAAATAAATAAAACTTATGCTCAAATCTGGGACAGTTGTATTAAAAAGAACTTTTGGTAATGGTAGAATTCTGAGAACACAGAAACCAAAACGAAAATCTTCACAGAGTTTAGTAAAGGCAGAAAGATCTAAGGCTGGCTTTTGATTTGTGAGCCTCCTATCCTTTTGCCAGCTACCTAAGAAAACTCTGGGGATCACTAAACTCAGCTTTACATACTTGTAATGGAATCTTCACATTTTCTGATTTTTTATTTCCTCCCCTGTTCTTTTTAAGAAACCCTGTGTGCCTTCAGTAACAAATATGGTCCCCTCCATGCATAGTACAGAGGTGAAAAAAACATAATGTCTGAAGTCATCTTGTTTGGTGAAGCATTCTGCTTAGAAATGTGTTGTATACATTACTTGATTGCTAGTATTATATTATAACTATAGAGAAAAGGGGAAGGGAAGGGAAGGGAAGGGAAGGGAAGGGAAGGGAAGGGAAGGGAAGGGAAGGGAAGGGAAGGGAAGGGAAGGGAAGGGAAGGGAAGGGAAGGGAAGGGAAGGGAAGGGAAGGGAAGGGAAGGGAAGGGAAGGGAAGGGAAGGGAAGGGAAGGGAAGGGAAGGGAAGGGAAGGGAAGGGAAGGGAAGGGAAGGGAAGGGAAGGGAAGGGAAGGGAAGGGAAGGGAAGGGAAGGGAAGGGAAGGGTTACTGTGCACTTGCAGAGCAATTCTCAAAGGTCTTTCCTGAGAATACTTACTGACCAGTATCTCTTCTAAAATGAAATTTAAATGTACGTCTTTGCAGAAAGCCTTTATGTTATTGCAGCCAGATTTATCCCCTCAAATGGATGTTTAATGGTTTCATAATCTTTTTTGCTGCTTCCTGTGCAGAAGGGTGGCTTTAAACTGTGTCCTAATTTCCTAACAGGATAAGGGGAAAAATTATCTTAATATTGCTCTTATCAGAACTACTACAGAATTTCTGTGGGATTGGAACCTAATTAATCATGTGAAGTTCCTCAAAATAAATAAATAAATAAATAAATAAATAAAATCCAGGCATTTCTAAATGTTTCCCATATCACAACCAATTTTATGTACTTTCAGTTAACAAATGCAAGTTTCATTCAATATGAAACTGTAATATTCAATCTTTTTTTTTTTTTTTCCCACTGACATGAGTCAAAAATATCCTAAATGATTTTTGGTCCATATTTTACTGTCTTTGCTTTCAGTTAACTAGCCTGTGAATACTGGCAATTACACTGCTTTCCTTTGCCAAATCACTGAAGTATCAGTAAAGGGTCATCATTTAAACAGCTACAAATTAATCACAAAATCCAACCTTTAACACATCCATACAGTGACTTTAATGTAGAATGGCCCCTCTATGCCTCTTATTTTTTCCTCTTGTGAATTGCAGATGTATTGCATCACAAGACATTAAGCATGCTTCAGCTCAAGGGACTGAGCCAGTCATGCTTTTAGAAATTGAAAACAAATGTTGTAATACTTTAAATGGTATCATTTCAAGCAATAACAGTTTCCTACTCAGAATGCTTGTTTAATAGATTGCTGAGGTTTTCAGCTTGTTAACATAACAATATCTTTCACTAGTTGTAATTATTTTTGTAAAAAATCTGACAGTAACACCAAAAGATGTAAACAGGACAAGAAAATCATAACAACTGTACAGCACTGTAGAGTTAATTTGTGAAATTAGTCTCATCAGCTGAATTATTATGTGTTTTTTGTTTGTTTGTTTGTTTGTTTGTTTGTTTGTTTTCCCCAAGCAGAATGTAGATCTGGATATACAATTCAGTAAGACACATTGTTAATAATGTTTGCTTCAATCCTGTTTAGGATTGGGACTGTATATTCTGTATTATGATGTTCTGCATGCAGAGAGAACCTCCTTCTTCTTCATATGCTTTGGAATCTCAGGAAATATATATATATATATATATATATATATATTAATTCCAGCTGCCTCAATTTGTTGGCAGTATTGTCATACTGTATTTCTTCCCAAGGCATAGGAAAGTCAGCCTTTGTTTATGGCAACCAGTGCTACAGAGTATATAGAACAAAGCTGGTTTATCAGTTGGCTAATGGGTACTAAAATCATGAAGGAAAAAAAAGCACAAATAAAATCCTATCATCACCACAATATGCAATTTAGTCCTTCAGGATGAAAGAGAATTTAATTGTTTTTCATTACTATAATCTTTCATTCATATGGTGAAATTCATTATGATGTGGAAGAAAATATGGACAAAAATATAATTGGTAAGGAAACCTTGTTAGTAGACAAAATATTTCCAGTAATTTTTAATAATATTCCTCAGTCAACTGAGGAAGCCCCTGTTTGATGAATATAGTGTTTAATTCCTTAATCATTAACTAACATCACTCATGGATAATTGTGGTGAAACTTGAATATCAGTTGGCTGTCTAGTTACATGAAACCTTTTTCTTTGTACAGTCACTATGGAAATGCAGGGTATAGCTGTTTGCACAGTTGTTCACAGACATAGAGATCCTTGCTTATGCTATGAAGTTAAACATCTGACTATAAAAAATACATGGCTGTTTCAAGGTCACAGTTTTAAATAAGAATATGTCTTTTGACTCTTTTACAAAGAAAAGGAAAATATGGAAGACTTTGGAGAGGATTTTGGTGCCAGTCATGGAATCACAGAAAAAGATGAAGTACACATTTAGCATCTAAGAGAGATTCCAGCTTTATGTAACATTTCATTAAGAGGGAATAGAAACTTTTGCCACTGTTTACTTGTAATGGCATAGAAAGTTTAGCTTTTACTTTTTAATGTTAATGAGATCTTTCCATCTCACCAGTTACTTTAAAAAGAAAAGCAAACTTTTTTGTTTGTTTGTTTTCTTACGCATTCTGTAATAGGTCCGCTATAGGTTTTGATTTTCTATGAGCCCAGCATTTAGTTTAGCAAATTGATATTCCAATAACATATCCATAATGATTCAAACTGTTTGGCTTCCCAGCAGTGTAACAGTACCATATTAAGAAGTATGAATGGTAGCAGAAAACAAATAAAAGTAAGAAGATAAAGATAAGATTTATCTTTAGATAAGATTTAGAATGAAGATAAAGGTAAGTTTCTTGCTATTGTAAGTTACTGGAGTTTGAGTTAGAAAACTTGGGAGGGAGGAAAGAAAGTAAAATGTTCATATCATTGGTTCCAATCTTTTTGTGGAATCTGAGGAGGGTCATCTAGCCCATTTACAACTGACAGAGTTAGAATGTCGTGAACACCTTAAGGTAGTAAAATATTTTACTGAAACACTCCATGGAGGAGTGTGTCAGTAGCCTAGTGTGTGTAGCCAATTGAAGTAACAAAAGGTAGTATACCAGGTCTTCCATCCTTATCACAAAAACATCAGTGTATAGTAATGTGTTTTGGTCTGGTGTCATGATCTGCCAACTAGCAGATATCTACTCTGGTACAATATTTTAATATCTATTACTATCTTAGTTTGCCTATGGGAAGAATAAGTATATAAATAACAATACAAGATAGGAAGAAAAGAAATAAAAGCTGTTCATTCCAGATGAAAGTGTAAGCTTTTAACTGGGTTGAAATTGTGTAGTCATGGTCTGTAGATATGTGGTGGTTTTACTCAGCTGAGCTCCACCACAACCACTATCTCACTCCCCCTCCTCAAAGGGAAAGGGGGAGAAAATAAGATGAGAAGCGCTCAACTGTTGACATAAGGACAGGGGGAATCACCCACCAATTTTCACCACAGGCAAAACAGACTCAGCATAGGGAAATTAAGGTAATTTATTACCTATTACTAACAAGACAGAACAGTGAGAAACCAAAAACAAACTAAAAATGGCCACCACTTACCCCTTTCCCTTATCTGACATGGGGAAGCTGCTGGACGCTTCTCAGAGTGGCCACCCCTGCAGCCCCCTGGCTATGAAAACCTTGCCATGTAAACACAAATACAAGGTGCCAGCAAAGCTTTTAATTTTTGATCTGAAGAATGACATATATCCAGTTATAAACATAATGCTTAGACGTTAACTTATTAATGTGTGATAGGTAAGAGAAATATATTCTAAACTACTAAGAATATCTACACTGGCAAACCTTATTTATCATTTATCCAGCACTTGTTTGGATCATAAGAACTGAATGTACAGGTGTATGATATAAGTAACGACAGCTGAACATTTATATTAATAGTCCTTCCTATCAGCTATACTGTTTTATGAAACTGTTCTTTTTGCACTTACAGAAAAAAAGTGTGACTGTGCATATCTTTAAAAATTACATGTTGTTTTCCCTGTAATTTCTACATTGAAAATTAGTGCAATAATAATTTATTATTATTATTATAAATAGTTCTTATGAGTGCTCTCATAAGAAATATGAAAGTGCAGAGTGTTTCACTGAAATGCAAACTCAGTCAGTATAGTCAGTTTCTAGAGATTGGTTAAAACTTTATATAAACCAATCCAACCTGCAAATGTGTGCTTCTTTGCAATCCAAAGTAAACAAAAAACAACAGTGAGACAGTTTGGGTAATATTTCCCTATGATATTACTAACTAAAAGGTCATTACAGTTCTCTAGGATGCAGAGCTTTTATTATACAGGGTAAAGGAAATCATTTAGCTAGGAGAATCATTGTTTCACTTTCCTGTATATCTGTATATTTTCTTTCTCTCCAACTCCCATTGATCAAAATCATAGACTGGTAAATTTTCTTAAGCTCAGAATATTGATTAATGCTTGTTAGAGTGGCATCTAAGAAAGCTGAGATTGATGTGTTTGGTCTGTTAGAAGAAGTCCTCTGTTGTTTAAAGGGGGTCTGCTTCTGGGGACAGTAACTGGTGGCAAGAATAAATGATAAACTGTATAAGGAATCTTAGAAACAAGACTTATCTCATATGGGACTAAAACATCTTCTCTGTCCTTCTCTTTGATTCTTTATAAGTAAATACAACTAGTTTACCAACTGACTGGCACAGATTCTTTGAGTGTGTAGAAAGAAATAAAGGTTTACCCTTAATTATTTAAGGACAGACTTACAATATTTAACATTTCCTAAAACTATTGGAACTGTGAGAAGATCCTTGTTATCTTGACCTATAGAAGCTGGAGTATAATCATTTTTATCTGTTTTTTTTTTACCCCCCCCCCCAACAAAAACAAAACAAAACAAAACAAAAACAAAAACAAAACAAAACAAACAAACAAACAAATGGCAGTTTATGATGTTCTTAGACAATATGAGTGTCTAGAGAGTTTATGAACTTTTGCTTAGTATACTACACTCTACATTTAACATCACTAACTGGAAAGAATTAAACATTTAGAAGGCCAGGAACTAGTATTCATTGTCACAGAATTGATGTGATCCTGGATATAAAAATGGTATAAATTCTACGATATATATATATATTCTAATATATATATATGTGTGTGTGTATAATTCCTCTAGATATTTTAGGGAATTTGTCTCCATTTAGCACTTAAATTGCCTATTTACATCTTCAGTATATTTTCTGGTCTTGTGTATTTTATATTCTTTTTCATATTCTTCTACATCATTCCTGTTATGTTATGTCAAATGTGTAATGACTGATCAAATATAATTAATATTAGTCACATTAAGGTAAGAACTGTAAGTCTGTTTTTCCTGTCCTGATTCAATAATGACCTCAGATGTTATTAAAGATAACCTATCCATATATATATAGGTAGACATATCCATTTAAATAAGGAGTGAATGACTGAAAATCCTTGACAGTCTAACAGGTTTGATAGCAGATATCATAAACATAAATTGCTATTAAGTAGGCCTGTTACTAAGACAGGCTTAGTTCTCCTGGTTCCAGCTGAATCAAAGTTAAATCCTGTGCCAAACTCACAGTAACTAGCCCATATCTTTCTCATTTACCATCAAGTCTTATCAAAGAGGAGAAAGCAACTTTCTATCTCAGAGATGTTCGTCAGGAATCACTTGCTGTGCAGAGAATTTTCTTTATTCTCAACAGGATGTGTGTAAAGTCACTTACAGCTCCTTCCCAAACTGACTTAACTCAATCTCTGAACTAACTTTGCCTGGAGATAAATACCCAGCTTGGACATTAATACAATGCTGTGCTATAAAGCTTTATTATTAAGCCTATTTTAGTCCTTTTATGATCTGTCCTTTGAAATATGAAATAATGTTGAGATAATATGAGATACAGTCCAAATCTTTTGTACATGTTTCTAGACATGCAAGCCCAACAGTGAAGTAGCCACATGAGAATTTTCCCAGCCTACAGCTAATGTAGCTAAACAAGCATCAATCTGATTCTCAAAGAATAATGGCTTTGCCTGGCCTGGTGAAAGAGAAGACCAAACTGTGTTAATGGAAGCCCTGCTGACAGAGTTGGAGGAGTGATAGAATTTTACCTCCAAAGCACAACAAGAAATATGCAAGACTCATTTGGTATAACATTGTTGTTTGCCAATACATTCATTGGCAAACAGGATAGCAACAGCATGTGTAATGAGTTGCAAATGATACTACAGGAAAGGCTGAATTCTTACAGTGTTCATCACCTCTAGTAAATTTCATTGTTAAGAACATACATTTCTGAAATGTTTCAATTTTTTTATTTCTATCACAGTCAAGCCTGAAATTGTAAGATGCAATGACCTTACGCTAAATCATTCTACATTCTCAATTGCTTATAATGGGAGTTAAAGAACTTCATATATTTCGTGGCACTGACCTCTTTCATAAAAGCTAGTGTTCATATGCAGAAAAATGTTCTGTTCAAATCAGTGTTATGAAATTTTAAAACTTGACTGCCATAAAAACTAGCAGAATGCATGAAATAGTCCTTCATGTTTTTCCTCATGTGTTCATTTCTTTTAGTGCTGGAGTCGGCAGGACTGGCTGTTTCATTGTAATAGACGCGATGTTAGAGAGAATAAAGCATGAAAAGACTGTAGATATTTATGGCCACGTAACTCTAATGAGGGCGCAGAGGAATTACATGGTTCAAACTGAGGACCAATACATCTTTATCCACGATGCACTGCTGGAAGCAGTGACGTGTGGAAATACCGAAGTGCCAGCCAGAAACCTGTATGCATATATTCAGAAGCTGACACAGATAGAAACAGGAGAGAATGTCACAGGAATGGAGCTGGAATTTAAGGTACTGGAATTTTATGTTGTGGGGAACCAACATCAAATTGTGTAACACTTAATGCTGCAATGTCCTCCACCAGTTGTTTCCAGTAATCAAAAGCTAAGATAACATCAGGATAAAATTTTAAATTTGGAAGACAGTCCTTTGTAAAATGCAAAAATTTATCTTCTGTTAGTCTCCAGACAAGAATTTTTTGACAAGGTTGTTTTAACCCTGCTGTTTCTTTATCATTTAAATAGCTTGAAATGTGTGTTAGTGTAAAAATCAAATTTGTGCACATGCATTAATATACTAGGTATAAAATTTTTATAAGATGTTAAAATAAACTTTACAAATATTTAGTTAATGCAATGGAATATGGGAAAGTAAATATCTTAATACAACAGAATATGGGAAAGTAAACATCTGAAATTGAAATGATTTCTTAATGGATAATGAGAAGAGATTATCAGATCTGATAATGACATTTTATTATATGAGTTTTCATTATACCTGGTCTTAATTATTTTATTTATTTTCAACAGCGTCTTGCTAGCTCTAAGGCTCATACTTCAAGATTCATCAGTGCCAATCTTCCTTGTAATAAATTCAAGAATCGTCTTGTCAATATTATGCCATATGAGTCTACAAGGGTATGCTTGCAGCCAATCCGAGGAGTCGAAGGGTCTGATTATATTAATGCCAGTTTCATTGATGGATACAGGTACTAATGTTGTGTTCTCATGTGGACTTCTTTTAAAGTTTACAAAATTACATATGTATTAATACTGAAAATAGCAAATTTTACTACTGAAATTTAGTACTTTTTATTATCTGTACATGTCCTGTTTATTTTTTTGTTTGTTTGTTTAAATATTATTAAGGGGTTTGGATTTTCACCCATACAATACAGGAAATTTGTGTAAGTGGCATGGAGTCTAACGTTATAGTTTTACCTATCTTTAAACAATTGAGAACTCTCAGTAATATTTATATGAGGGTTTAGGCACATTCATGATCTGGAACATCCATTTCTTCAGAACTATTCTGCTAAATATGTTCCTATTTAGAAACATAGAAATAACATCCATAGAAATAACATCCAGGAGATAAACTCCCTGTGTTAAGGTGAAAACCTATGATATTGGAGCACTGATTATGATGATATATATGTATATCATATACATACATATATGTGTATATATGACAAGACAACAGCACTGACTTATGCAGCTCACAAGAAAAGTCATGAAAGAGTAGCAGTGCTATTTCCCTAAGGCAGTTTAGGTGTACCTGAGTATCTGTGTCCACAGAGAGCATTTTATGAGCTTCTACTCAACTGAAATCAGTTTTCATTTCTTGCATCAACTACAAAGTTTTTTCTGTTGACTGAACCAGGCAAGAAAAACATAACCGTTTTTTATAAAGTTCCTGATGCAGAAGCTTTTAATAGCTAGGTGGTAATTTCCAATAGCAGGAGATTAAGGCCTGGAAATGCAGTGTACTTTATTCCAGAATTTTCTTCCTTCATTACTTTTGTTGGAGGCATCAGACTGTTGAGGAGGCATTAATAAAGAAACAGCTTGATGCTATCATTCCTAAATTTAATAGATTGTATGACAGTTATTTCTACAAAATGAAGCAACACAACTAAATGTTTCTTAAATGCTTTTTACAGTACACAAAATTGATCTATTACAGTTGCATTAAAATTTAAATAATAACAATAAAGACATACATCTTAATATTAACAGAGTAATTTCCTTCACGAAATTCCAAAAATAAATCCATAGTTTGATTAAACAATCATAATAAGGTTTTAATATGCTTATTATTAATAGTATATATGTTTTCCTCTATATGATGTTTACATATAAACAGAAACATAAGTATCAATTCACTTTTTTGACTAAAATATTTATTTATTTATTTTTACAACAGACAACAAAAAGCTTACATAGCTACACAGGGTCCATTGGCAGAAACCACTGAAGATTTCTGGAGAATGCTCTGGGAGCATAATTCTACAATTGTGGTCATGCTTACTAAGCTACGAGAAATGGGCAGAGTAAGTATTGGTATAGTATTCCTTTACTAATTGTTCATTATAATTATTATGTTTTATTTCTAAAATGTTTCATTTTTATGGTGTTTACAAAAGATAACCAAGTATTTAGGTTTCTTCTCCATTGGAAATGAGTGGTATTGATGTTCACCAGGTGTAAGGTGTAATCTGTAGATGTGATGCCATTTATAAACTTAAAACATTTTGTTGTGGGACACACTGAAATTTGACAGCTAAGTTTGTATGTTGATATTCTAAAGAAAGCAGAGAGAGCATTGCTGTCTACTGAATAATAGGGATTTCTCATTTGGAAACCTCTCTTTTGCAGCATCTGATTTTTGTAAAAAGAAAGTACAGTATTTTTAAGATCTGAATGGCTGAATGTTTTCCGCATGCTCTTTGTGATGGACTTTGAAGTTTCAGCAGCTTGTTTGCAGTATTAAACTCTTTCAGGTGCTGCTTTAGGTAATGGAAAGAACGGAGCAGTTTCCTATCTGGACAAGAATACATCAAGATGAAGCTTATTTGTGATGAGTAAAATCTGAATCAGATTTGGGGAATAGAGGTGACCCAGAACAGTGAATATAGAGATGAAAAGAGTCTTGAGAGTTGCTTCAGCAGGGAAGAATGAATAAAACTAAAGATGTCCTCAAGATTTAAATTCCTTTCGGTATTGAAAATTAGGCAAGGGATAGCTCTTGTCACTGATAAATAATGGAGCTGAGCAGACATATAAACAAGTTCAGAGGTACAGCGACCAGAGAGAACCTCTATGCAGTGCAATACTGAAGGACCATGATTCTAATCTAGATGTGGAGCTTAGTGTTCATGTTGAACTGTTCATGTTTCTGTCAATAAAGGCACTTTCCAGGAATGAGAAACATTTTATGGTAGTGGTGTTGAGTAATAGGAAATGTAATTTGCTTCTCTGTTTTGTAGGAAAAATGCCACCAGTATTGGCCTGCAGAGCGTTCAGCCAGATATCAGTATTTTGTGGTAGATCCAATGGCAGAGTACAACATGCCACAGTATATTTTAAGGGAATTCAAGGTTACAGATGCAAGGGTAAGTTGCAACACCATTAAATTTTCACATAAGTTTAAAAGACAATTTCAATTTCTTCTTCCTCTTCTCTCTCTCTCTAAAAAAAAAAAAAAAGCTTCAACAAGCAATAAAGAAGAAGTTCAATTTAAGTTATTATTTAAGTATACTGTGTATTTATTTAAGCTGTTAAATGAATAGCATCTTTGTTTAAGAACAATCAATTTCATTCAGATCTAACGTCTGGGTGGCACAACTTTGTGATGTTCTGAATAGCTGTTTCTGTTGAAATGCATTAGATGATTTGAAGGCCATTTTCCCTTTCTCCTCATTTCACCCTTGATCGTTTTGGGGGGAATTTTTGTCCCTTGCAGCTGTAAATACATCGAGTGAGTGTGAAGGTTAATACAGTGAGATTTAAAAACTGCAGAGTAAATAGCATTTGTAAGAAAAGCTTGACAAGCTTTGCACATTATAATTTGATTTTTGGCATAGCTTATTTTCTGCAGTGTTGTATATCTGCAGATACGCAGAGCATGCAGCTGTGACCCTATCATCTGTATTTTTATCTGAATTCCAGAGTCTGAAACTGAGCATGGATATAAGATTATATGTACATAAACTTCAAACATACATTTGGCATTTCTCAAACATTTGATTTCTAGCACTTTACTCTGCATGGCAGGAAAAATTACTGGCAACCTTCATTTCTTTAAGCACTCTAGAATACTGTTTGTCCGAGCAAAATAGCAGGTTGTACTGTCCAGGAACAACATGGGTGATTACTCAGAGTTGCCAGTCAACCTCCAAAATATCAGACTTTCTCATGGTTAGCTACAGTGCTGCTTTTAATATAAGTTTCCAGTAAAATTAGGTACTACTGATAGTTAACTAGATTGTATTGTCACTATCCAAGTCAACATACCAACATTTTAATTTAGCAAGTAAGACTTAAGTGTGTGTTTATGAAAACTAATTGTAGATACCCTTTGAATCTAATTTTGCATTCTGTTTGTAATCTAGTAAGGAAAAACTAAATGATAACTTCTCTAACTTTTTGTGCCTAACAGAATTGGAGAATGGGCTCCTAACATCACTTTTTAACCACACTTATAATTGTAGACAGTCAAACCAGAACTGTGCTGATAGTCTTTACAGATTGTCTATTAAATGCCTTTCAAGCTGAGAAATGTCTTATGTGACATAGTTTACCTAGCTCAGATCAGAGAATAGCAATTATAACAAAAAGCCACAGATGCAGTTGAAAGAAAATGTTCAAAAAGTGTACATATGCCCAAAAAGTTCATTCTGGAGTTTGTAATAAACTATGATAATTGTAAGAGTTGTATACTTACATCCAGCAAACCAATAACAAGTCAGAAAGGGTTAAATAGCTTAATTTGCCAGAAACAGTTTTCTTGATCTGACTTTTAATATGCCTCTTTTTAAAAGTGCCAACCATGTGTGCATCTTGACAGTTCTTTTGTGCCATCTTGCAATCACATATTACTGCTTCTCAAGTTAAATAGTAATAATAGTTTAAGAAGAAGAAGAAGAAGAAGAAGAAGAACAAGAAGAAGAAGAAGAAGAAGAAGAAGAAAAAAAATTCTGTGTGTTAATGGTCCCAATTTGTTAAATAACTCCCTCTTAAGCTTAAAGGGCCATCTTAAATTTTCTAAGAAACTATAGTTCCCTACAAATTTACTGGAAACAGTAAGGACTACTTGCCAAAATGTATGTTATAGTTTTCATCTAGTTAGGCTCTTACTGTCACACCCAGTAATTTAGACCATCTAACTGAATTGTTATAATCAGAGGACAGCAAGTATTGCAGTGTTTGTAACTCTTTATCTCCAAGACCATTTGTACTGTTAGAATACCATCAGTGCTCTGGAAGAGCTGAGTTGGCCAATTATTCCACAGGGACAACAAAGGAGCACGCTGCCTTTGTAGGTAGCACCAACAAGTGTTTGGTGTGGAACTCCCTGTTTTTTCTGGAACTGAGCTGTGAATTGTTGTAAGGTGAAATTGACCTCTGTAAGTGTTTCAATCTACTGATTCTGCTGCTTTATACTCACTTTCTCTGTAAACTCCAAAGGTCAATATGCTGGGGCAGTCTCATTTAACACTGAACTATTAGTGATGACTGCAAGAAAGTATTATAAATTCTACAGCCTCATGAAAAGACAACTGAATATCCCCTGTGAGGATCATGAAGAAATCCAAATGATCAGTCAGCCAACACATATTAAAAGCTCTGTGCTTCACACAGGGATCTGAAAGTTCATTTGCTGATACTTCTTGCCCTGTGTGTGCTAACTGTGACAATATTTGAAAGTAAAGATTTAATTAAATTTGGCATTTATATTTGGACTGCTATTGGCAAACATTACATTAAAGAAAGCATCACTATTTATAATGTCAGTAGCAAAGGGAATTAAGAAATTACAGATCAGTTCCCAATGTGCTGTAGTGCTAGTCTAACGTCAGACTAACTGACTTTACTTCTGTGCTCATTAAATAGCATTAAATAACAGAAATTACGGCTATTGTAACTAAATGAGAACAGTTTTCACAGACTTGCACCAGACTGCTGAGTTATTACTATCATGAAACATATACCAATACAGTTATTTAGACACAAATGACATACAAATACTTGCCATCAAATCTATTTCAAAAATAGAATTTTGTGGTCTTCCCTAGGCTTAAGTAAAGCAGCATATTTGTCATCCTTTCAACCCCCTAAAAAGTTACTGTTGTTCTAGGCTAATTCCCATGAGTGTCAGAAATCACCAGTTTCCTTCTCAACTGACAAGTTGCAAGCAAGTCAGACTTAAGTTTTTTGTTTCTTTACGCTGGGGTAGTGGGAAGTCATTTGGGAGGGAATCAACCTACTGCTTTATCTTCTTGATTAATTAATATCATGTGCCTATAGCTGTTGGAAAGATGCAGTTTCATTATGCCATTTTGAGGGAAAAGAGTATTGCAGAGGTTATTATGAGAGAAGTCAGCATTAACAAAATGTCATTTCTGATAGATACTTTTTTCTCCTGAACTTTACTAGAAAAAAAAATCGGTAAACATTTTTTTTAATAGATAATAAATTAATATTTATTTATTCATTTATTTATTTATTTATTTATTTGGTGGCCAAAAACATTCTGCAGAAACAGACTGTCAATTGTCACAGTGAATAGGAACAGAACAGGCAGTAAATCCAGCAAGAGTGTGTGTGTTCTTTCACAGTATTGTGGCTGGCACACACACTTATTTTCTGCTTTCTTACTCAGGTGAGATATGGGAGGCAAAAACCCATAGTACCAGAGGAAACATAAAAGTAAAGTACTGTTTTATTTTTCCTTTGGATATTTTTAAAATCACTTCTACTCCATTTCAAAGGTCTGTAATAGCTGTGTGCTTGTGGTCGACAAAAAGAAAAAAAAAAAAAGAAAAAAAATTGTTCTTGCCTCCAGCATAACTTGTTGATTTTGAGATCTCCACATTTCAATTTTTCATGAGTTTCACTTGGTACAAGACCATTTTGAAAATGTTGCAGGTCAGTGCTAAGTAAAAAATAACATGGCCAGAGGCACTAGTTTACATCAGTACTTCGATTTATGCCCATGCTTTTAAATATTTTAGCTGTAGAGACTCATATTGTCAAAGTTGTGAAGAACAATTTTTGAAAATTGAGAACACATTTACTTCATCCATTTGTATTGTATTTTTTTCCTGACTATTTACACCTTAAATAGGTGTACAGCAAGAGTTGAAGCTTGTAGTGAGCTTTAATATTTCCTGTGGCTTTATTATAAATATAATAAAGCTTTAATGTTGTCCAGTTTTCAGTAATCGTGTTAGTATTCCTAACTAAAGGGAATGAACAGCTTCAGCTGACTTGTTTTTAGAGAGGAAGCCTTTTTTTAATTTCTTTTTTTTTTTTTTTTTTTTCTAGATTTTTACTGGCTCTGAGCTATTAGTGAATGCAATTACAATGATTGAAAGGATATTTATTATTTGTTAAAAAACTGACTCCTGTTGACCCTCTTCTTCCAGTTAAATGTATGACTCACAAAAAGCACAGTGCTGTTAAAGATATCCTCTGCAAATAGGACAATGACTAAACAAGTCTTATCAGTGAAGATATTCCTGCCATGCAGTAGAATATATTCCTTATGAAACAGAGGGGCAGATTAAATGGCCTTATTCCACCTGTTTTATGTTGGAATAAATTTTCAGTCCAAAGGATTCAAATCAATCATATAAGCTGGTGAGATGGTTATGTCTTCAGCCTCAAACATTTGCACAGGCAAAATATCAGATAACTATCATATCCAATGCAGAAAGAAATCTTTACGATGCTGTAGTTAATGAAAATGCACTTTTGTGCCATTGTGTCCAAAAGCACCAGGAAGTACTGTGATCGAAGGCATCTTCATAAATGTGATCATGGCTATTTTCCTCCCTTGCCCCTCTCTCCCCATCTTCTCCCATGCCCTCATGTCCTCATGATTGTCTTTCTGGTTGTTGGCTGGCTGGCTAGTAGTCACTGGGACATTCTTTGGGAATATATTGTTTGTGTCTTTTGTTTAAGGATGGCCAGTCTCGAACAGTGAGGCAGTTCCAGTTCACAGACTGGCCAGAACAAGGAGTGCCGAAGTCTGGAGAAGGATTTATTGACTTCATTGGCCAAGTGCATAAAACAAAGGAGCAGTTTGGTCAGGATGGACCAATCTCTGTTCACTGCAGGTAAGTAAACAAAGCCTCAAAACAATTATGCAGATTGCTATTTATTTATTTATTTTTAATATATAATGTATATAAGTGGAGTTCCATAGGTGTACTATCAGAAAAGCAATCAAAGAGAATACAAAAATAGGAAAACATAGGATTGCTTTACAAACTGGAAACTGTTTTGTGATATAATCCCATTCATACAAACAAGGATCTTCTGAAATACGTAGAAAAGAGGTATTTTACTTCCTTTAAAATTGTCTCTTATTCAAGAAAAAAACAGTATCTTCAATGCTACACCCAAAAAGCAGTAGGAAGGGCCTTATCACAGGCTGCTATGTTTAATCTTTTTTTTTTTTTTTCTACTGGTAATTAAAAGTGAGGCTGTTGCATTGGTAGGAATTATTAGTTGTAAACAAGATGCTTGCTTATATGTTGCTCTCTAATAGCAACCAAGAAAAGCCAGAGAAAAATGGTAGCTACCTCAGGAAAGTGAGTAAAACAGTCAAAAAAACATTGAGGTTTAGATTGGGGATTTTGAATTTCAGAATATAATGCCCATTTTTTCATGTGATGAGTTCCATCGATACCTTTACAGCTCATACATAGATGAAAACAGCTTGGAGGGTTTGTAGAAATAATCCAGAGTGGTCTTTTTTAATATTCTTGTTTGTTTTTAATTTCTACAGTATTCTAAAGTGTGTAGCAGATGGCCAAAAATATTATCTTTACCTTTTATCTGTTATTTAATAAATTGCTTTCTATAAATTCCATTAGATTTTAGATACTCATTTTGCAACATGAAATTATATTTTTGCTAGATTAAATATTATTTATATAACAGAGATGGAAAATACTGATATAGGTTCCAAATTCTTTCTGCAAGCCAAGTAAGGCATCAATAGTAGCATGAAGACAAAATGACCAAGATGAGCATATGAATGAGCATATGAACGTAGGAATGTACAGCGTGAGAGAAATTCTTGTTCTTCCAAAGCCAGCAGCAGCCAAAAGTTACTTATGTGCTTTAACAGAGAGAGAACATATGCTCCCCTATGCATTCTTGTGCTCCCTAATCTGTTAGACTAATATACATGTATTAAATATACTCAACAACTTGAATCCTACATTTTCTGTGCACCTAATACATTTCGTGGCCTACAAAGAAGAACAATAAGATTTCAGAGCAGAGTCTGGGATTCAAATGGCAAAGGAAGATGGACAGCCATGATAGGAACAAAACTTATTCTTCCTGACATAAATGACTTCAGAGAGCAGAGAAGTATTAATCAATATTTATGCCTGTATGCAGACATACATAAGAAAGTGAATTGACAATGTTCTCTGTTTTTTGTACCATACAAATTTGTCAACTCATAACTGAACTGATAACCTACATACAGTAGGTTATGCGGCACTTCCAAATAAGTGTGATCTTTCATGCTGAAATTATGGAGATTTCTACCCTTGGCTTTGATAGAAACAAAGTCAAATCCAATATAATTCATCATGGTTTTGTCTTTAAATGTATTAACATCATCATCATGAGAGTTTAGATATCAGTAATACTAATCATCATTATAAATGCTAGTCAACTTACATAAATAGTGGATATCATCAGCAAATTAGTAAGTTTATTTGCTTATTTCAGGAAGTATAAGATCCAGTTTCCTAGCCCATAAGGAATTATTTTAAAGATGACTCTAGTTTGTACCATAATTTTTAAGAATTTCTGCTGTAGAAATTCTTCAAATAAATTCCTCTAGTGTCACTTCCGTGTAGTTTCCATCCCATTTTATACATTATTTGCGAGTTTTCTTTCTGTATTACACAGAAAACCATGTTCTGGCAACAGTGTGTTATTATGTAAAATTTCTAAACTCATAAGGCATTTTATTAAAAATTAGTTAAAATAGCAGAAGACTGTTCACCCTGAAGCAAAATTTTCATCTGAAGCAATCTTAAGCATTTACAGTTATGTGAGCTTTTAGCTAAGGAAGATCACCCTTTCCCAACAGGCATTGAAGATGTATTTTTAACAAACTCTTATACAAAAACATCAGTACTTGCTCTTGGTTTATTAAAGTAATCTAAGTTTGGTGTCTGTTTAAACTTTGTTGAATTGTGATGCTAAGCTAGCATTATCATGGAGTATTTCCTTCACCATTTACTAAACTCAGGATTCTTTAAGACCTTTGCTTCATTACTTTGTTAATTGTTGTGATAGAACTCAATTTGTTGTTTGACTCACACTGAAGGAAATCAGCTGATCATTAAAAATGCTGCTAGTACTGATGCATACTTCCATCACTCTAGAAATACTGAACATCTTGTAGTAGGAATTGAAACCATGTTAAAATTGTTTGTCACTCAGCTGAAATTGGGTCAGTTTCCTACAAACTTTACAAAAATATTACATTAAATGGATGCTTTGGTTCTGCAAGTGCTGAATAGAGATCTTTCCACATTAGTCAATATTCCTTATTAAGAATCTGTGTTTCTGAGTACATCTCCAGATCCTTTTTGGTTTCTTAAGAACACAAGGGAACAAACTAATTCTTTTCTCTTCCTGAGTTAAAGAGCTAGGAATAATTTTTTGAAGTAATAGAGATTTGACAAGTGTCTAGTGTAGAAGTACTCATATATTTAGAAAGACCTACTTTTTTTTTTTTTTTTTTTTTTTTTTGAGCTCTTTAGATAGATGGTTGAATACAAAGGAGCAAAGGATCAAGGTGGTAATCTGCCTTCATTCTTCTGCTGATCACTTTCTGTGCTGTTTGGTTTAGGTCACACTGTCTTCAGCTCTTAAAATCCAGGCAGGTTCCAATGATCTTTTTCCAGGATTATTTCAGAATGGTTCTTAAACAAACCAAGCTCTCTAATTTACATCATCAAGGAAAGGAGACCTTACAGTCCAATCTAGATCTCCAGGAACTTTACCATCACGTATAGGTAAATGAGTGTTAAGAGTTACGGTATTTTATCAAATTAGGTAATTAGGTATAAAGTGTCCTTTGGCTTCAGTTCTCCAAAGGCACACAGGTTCTGTAAAGTTTCTAAATCCAATCAAAGGTATTTTATAGCCCTAGAAGTGCACTGATCTAGACTAAAAAATAAAATACCATCATTGGACATTTTCTTTCCATGTTAGTCTTGTGCATTCACTCTGTGGTAGTCCATATAGACTTCTACTGTTAGAATTCTGCACCTAAGTCTATCTGGCTTTAGAACACCTCATGAAGTGATTAACATTACCAGTAAGATGATTAGTTGCTTAATTCCCACCTATGTGAGTTCAGACTTAGGTTTTCTATGTTATGTGTCATTTTCCGAGAGTCAGCCTCAGGAATAGGTAATTGTTTAAATTTAGTAACTGGCAACTATTAGCTCTATTGATTAGAATAATTTCTATAGCTTCTTGGTAATTTCTATAGCTTCTTGGGTGTGTTAGATAATAACAAAATCCCAAGATAGAACAGAAAGCAAACAAGCTATATATTCACAGAAGTGATTCCAGGCTAATATAGACAGACATTGTTTATGTGTATCAGTATTTGTAAGCTAAAGATCCAGATTGCCAGACTTGAATAAAGACTGTCTTAGGTTTTGCTTGTATCTGTTGTTTAAGTTGTAGCGTGTATATGAACAATTTCAATGTAAATTGAAAGTCCACTGACGGTGTCTACCTGAACTATGGTCACACTGAAGGTGTGCAAAATAGAAGCTATATATGAACAAGTCAAATAAAAAAAAAAAAATAAAATAAAAAAATAATAATAATAATAAAAGTAGCAAAATACTTTGTTATCTTTTTCTTTTGTCATTTCCAGTGTAGATCACTGACAACAAATGCTCTTATTTTTCTTCACCATACACTGATTACTGTATATCTGGATCAACAAACGAAGTCACTTTGCAATGAAGACTGGAAACTCAGGAAGTACTTAGTAGCATGTGAAGTTGGCTTGAGAGCAATTATTCTTTTAAATACAATGTGGTAGTTTGCTGTGGAATTTTGCTTAGTGAGCCTTTCGTTGTATAGAAATCTGTACACATATGGTGTGTTGTATCCACAGATAATATGCCAGCCAATTTTTTCAGCATTAACTGTCAATTAAAATTCCTTTTTTTTTTTTTCTTTCTTTCCTCTTCTTTTTTTCTTCTATTATTGCAACAGTGCGGGTGTTGGAAGAACTGGAGTATTCATAACCCTGAGCATTGTGTTAGAAAGAATGAGATATGAAGGTGTTGTAGATATCTTCCAGACTGTCAAAATGTTAAGGACGCAGCGGCCAGCCATGGTACAGACAGAGGTGAGGAAAACAGTTTTAATGTACAATGGTAATGGAAAAGGAGGGGTATTTTCATACAAAAAAATGAACATATAGAGACTGTATAAAATTTGGTTGTATCTATACCTTTAATTGTATAGTGATTATGTGAATACAGTGTAAAATCAGCTATAAAAGTATTGCATGTACTATTTCCTCTTTCCTGTTATGGCAGTAACATAACTTCCTGCTGGCTGTGGAAGAAAAGAAATCATTTCAGTAGTGGAGCCTATCTTCTGATAGTTGAAGAAAACTATTTTCCCAGAAGCACTACCTATTTTCTTTTGATCCTTTCCTTTGTGGCAGAAATATGCAATGATAAAGGAGTCAACTTGTTTCTGCAGATTGATTCACAAACATTTTGTTCCAAGAGCAAAGTATTGGTCATTGCTTCAGAATTAGCCTGTATTATTTTCATAATTATCTTGACTCTGGGTCATCAAGCGACTGTTTTGCCTGAAAATCATAATGGTAAATTCAGCATCAGGAAAGCTATCATATAAATAATTTCCATGCTAGCAATAGTGCTATACAGAAATATGAAGAGGAACAAGCAGCATGAACTTATTTCTTATGCCCGGATGCATACTGTCTCATGCCATAAAGAATACTTAAATATTGTCAGCATGTGCTTAATTTCTACTTAAATTTCTGAACAGGACACTTGAACTAAGCTGTAGTTCATTAGTTGGACTGTAGTCAGGGGGAAGGCCAACAAGGTGGACATCCTGGTGGGGGTCTGTTATAGACTGCCAAACCAGGATAAAGAGACAGGTGAGGTACTCCACAAGCAGCTGGCAGAAGTCACACAGTCACCAGCCCTTGATCTCATGGGGGACTTCAACTTCCTGGACATATGCTGGAAACATAATGCAGCCTAGAGAAAGCAGTCTAGGAGGTTCCTGGACTGTGTGGAAGATTCCTGACACAGCTAGTTAGTGAGCCTACCAGGTCAGTAAAACTGCTACCTTGGACTTCTGGAGGGCAGACTTAGAACTGTTCAGGACACTGGTAGGGAGGATCCCTTGGAAGTCAGTCCTGAAGGACAAAGAGATAGGCTGTATGCTTCTCCAGAAGGAAGTCTCAAAGGTGCAGGAGCAGGCTGTTCCTATGTGTCATAAGATGAGCCATCAGGGAAGAAGACCAGTGTGGCTGAACAGGGAGATTCTACCAAGTCTCTTGTAAAAAATGAGTTTATGTCCAGTGGAAGAAGGGTCAGTCAGCTTGGGGAGAGTACAAGAAAGTTGCTAGCATATGCAAAATAAAATAAAAAAAAAAAGGCTAAAGCACAGCATGAGCTCAACCTGGCCATTGCAGTAAAAGACAACAGTAAAAGTTTTTACAAATACATAATTCCGAGGAGGGCCAAGGAGAATCTTCATCCTTTACTGGATGTGGTGGGGAATATGACTACTGAGGATAAGGAAAAGGCTGAGATTCTCAATGCTTTCTTTACATCTCTCTTTAGTTGTCAGGCCACTTATCCTCAGGGTACTCGGCCTCCTGACCTGAAAGTCTGAGACGGGGAACAGATTAAACCTCCCACGATTCTGGTGGAAACAGTAAGAGACTGACTATTCCACCTGGACTGTCACAAGTCCATGGGGCCAGATGGAATCCACCTGATGGTGCTGAGAGATATGGCGGATGTGAATGCATAGCTGCTTTCCATCATCTGTCATGTGGTGGTCATGGTCGACAAGACAGATGACTGGAGACTTGCTAATGTGACACCTTGATGCTGGGGAAAGTTACAGAACAGATTACTTTGAATGCAATCACATAGCATGTGTAAGACAACCAGGGGATCAGGCCCAGTCAGCATGGGTTCATGAAAGGCAAGTCCTGCCTCATCAACCTCATCTCCTTTCTAAGATCAAGTGGCCCGCCTGGTGGATGAGGGAATGCCTGTTGATGTAGTATATCTAGAATGTATCAAAGCCTTTGACACGGTCTCCCACAGCATTCTCCTGGAGAAACTGGCAGCCCATGGCTTGGACAGATCTAGTCCAACCCTCCTTGATGACAAGCAGGATGACCTAGAGCACATTGTACAGGATGGCATCTATGCCAATGCCACCTCTTCCAGTCCTCTGTCACCATCACAGTAAAGAAATGCCCCATTATATTCAGCTGAATCATCTCATTCCAACCCTGCTGACATTGGCAGGGACACCTTCCACTAAACCAGGTTGCTCAAATCACCATCCAGCCTGGCCTTGAACAGTTCCAGAGATGGAGCATCCACAACTTGCCTGGGAAACATGTTTTGGTGCCTCACCACTGTATGAGTAAAGAATTTCTTCCATATATTTTACCTAAATCTACTCTTATTTAGCTTAATGCCATTACTCTTTGTCCTATCACTAGGACCTATCACTAGGGCCCCTGATAAAGGGTCCTTCCCCGGCTTCCTGTAGACCCCCTTTAAATACTGGAAGGTTGTTATAAGGTCTTCCCAGAGCCTTCTTTTTTTCAGGATGAGCAAACCCAGCTCCCACAGCCTGTCTTCATAGGAGAATTGCTCCAGTAATTGCTCCTCATGGCCTTCCTCTGGACTCACTCTAATAAGTCCATGTCCGTCTTGTGCTGCGGGCCCCACAGCTGAATGCAGTATTCTAGGTGGGGTCTCAAAGAGCAGACTAGAAGGGGATAATCATCTCCTTCAACCTGATGATCATACTTCTTTTGATGCTGCTCACGATACAGTTGACTTTCTGGGCTGCAAACGCACACATGGCCAGCTCATGTTGAGTTTCTCATCAACTAACAGTCCCAAGTTCTTCATCTCAGGATGCTCTCGATCTGTTCTCCACCCATTTGTGCTTGTGATTGCGCCAACCCAGGTGCAGGACCTTGCACTTGACCTTGTTGAACTTTATGAGGTTCACATGGGCCCACCTCTCAAGTCTGTCCAGGTCTCCCTGGGTGGCATCATCCAACATGGTGACTTCACCACAGAGCTTGATGTCATCAACATCCTTGCTAAGGGTGCACTCAGTCTCACTGTCCGTGTCAACAACAAAGATGTTAGATATCACCAGTCCCAGTACTGACCCCCGAGGAACACCACTCATTACTGATCTCTACTTGGACATTGAGCCATTGACCACAACTCTTTGAGTGCAACCATCCAGCCATTCCTTGTCCACTGAGTAGTCCATCCATCAAATCCATGTCTCTCCAATTTAGAGACAAGGATATCATTCAGAACAGTGTCAAAAGCTTTGCCCAAGTCCAGGTAGACGATGTCAGTTGCTCTTCCTTTATCCATGGATGCTGTAACCCTGTCATAGAAGGCCACCAGATTTGTCAGGCATGATCTGCCCTTACTAAAGCCATGTTGGCTGTCACCAGTCACCTCCTTATTTTCCATGTGCATTAATTTCCAGGAGAATCTGCTCCATGATCTTGTTGGGCACAGAGGTGAAAATGACTGGCCTGTATTTCCCTTGTGTCTTCCTTTTTTTCCCCCTTTTTAAAAATGGAGGTTATATTTCAAATAACATAGAAGCAGTGCCAAAAAAATGCAATCCTTATTCAATAAAGCACTTAAACTCGATACAGACCACACATTAGCTTAAAATTTAAAAGAAGGTCTAATGTATTTTCCAGGTGTTTGAGCACATAGGAGCAAGAAACTGTTAGTGATCATAGTACTGAATTGAAACAAATATCTAATGAGTTTCCTAGTCACCAGAAGAATTCTAACTGTGATGTTAACAACTATAACTCATGTGAGCCTAGCACATAGGACTATCAGATAAATAAGCAGGGATTTTTTTTTTTTTTTTTTTTTTTGGATGGCGGATGGCTTTTTTAATATATATAATTTAAACCCTGAGTAGCAGTTGCGAATAACAACACAAACATGACATTTTAGTATGTGTTCAATATTACATAAATGTTTAAAAAGACTGCTGTGTGTGAGTGAGAATAACATGAAATGTGAAATATTGGATTCACTAGAGGTTTAAACAAACCATTTAACACATTGAACTTTCTCTGCTTCCAGGTATAGGTTGAAATGTAATCTGTTTCATATTAATAAAGTGCTTAGCTACATATTTCTCTCATAGGTCCTGTTGTTGACACAGGCAAAGATATCTTCACATCCTCATCAAAGCTTATATTGCTGAAAGGCTGGGATTCTCTTTTCTTCCTAACCTGGTTTTTAACCTGTTGGTTTTTCATGTAGCATTTCATTTTAAAGCTGTGGAGGATTTTATCGTTTAGTGTGTTGCATTTGCTATGGAGTTAATTGGATATTTTGCTACTTATTTTCAAATACAGGGGGAAGAGACATCTTAGTGCGCTCCCATAAGAAGAAAGCTTTATGCTGATTTTACATTAATCCAGTATTAAAGATTCTCAGTAAATGAGTATACAGGCTCTGTTTAAAGAGAAGGTGATTTCTGTGGAAAATGTTATTGCTTTAAATGAGTGTCTATCTTCATTTGTTGTAACTTAAATTGTTTTTCTGTTGAAGTTAGCAAGACAATATTACTAAACTGCAGATGCCTCTGTGGCATATTTGTCTGTAGCCACAAAGTATTCACTCTTAGTTGAAAGAAAATAGAAACCAAGCAACAAGCTGGCTTTTTGATGCTTTTGTTTCCTATCTTTCTTTCTCCAGGATCAATACCAATTCTGCTATCGAGCCGCATTGGAATATCTGGGCAGCTTTGATCACTATGCAACATAAAAACCCACCGTGGATTTTTATTGCAGGCCCTTTAAGATCCAGAGAGCCGCTTCTGAGCCATACAGTGTGCTTTAGAAGTACTTCTAAACTCTTAGCTATGGAGCGATTATTGGGGATATATAAAATACAAACAAAAATATTGGGGATATATTAAAGAAGAAAGAAAACAAAAACAACTATTCCATGTGGACCAAGAATTCACAATTTAATAACCTAACCATACTAAAAGAATCCCAACCACTGAGGCGTCTGAAGGATCTCATTTACAGATACCTCAAGGGTTTGACATTGGTTGAAGTCAAAGGGAAGACTTCAGGAAAGAGGAATTCATTTGAAAGAATGATCATCTTGTTCAGGATTGCATGCTTGTTGCAAAGAGGAATTTTGAGAGAACTGCAATTCCGTGCAAGATGTTTGTTGAAAGATCAGGTCCTGGCTTCTAAAACAAATTGGACTCCTTACTTCAACAGCACCCCTTCCCGTCATATTGCTCATGATAACACTTTAGGGAAAATGTGGGAATGTTTAAAAAGAAAGTCCTTGATTTAGTTTTTTAGTATTGTAAAGATACTGCTGACCTGTGCTTCATTTTTAACTGTGTAAACTTTTTCCTTTTTTTAACAAGTTTATCATTCAATGAAGTGAATTAAAGAAAAGGTAACATAACTGTTCATTTTTTTTGTTTAAAAACTGTAGATTTTTTTAAGCTGTAGAACTGTTATCTGTAATAATCGTGCTGTAGAAATGTTAAGTAATTTGAAAATTTGCACATTTTTGTGCAGTCCTATATTTATCTACAGTACCACAGTCTTGTTAGATATTACTTTGAAAGTTTTGTTTGTTTTATTTTTCTTTAAGAAAATATTCATTGTAATCAGTTAAATCAAAATGGGTTTTTTGGTTTCTTTCGGAATCAACAGGGAGGCGCAAAGTATAAAGATGCTGCTACCACACACACATGCACGCACACACATGTACATGCACATGCACATGCACACCCACACCCTCTCTCTTTCTATATAGATAAGTATATGTATGTATTACTGTCAATCCATATCTAGCTCTCTGTATAGTTAGAGAGTTACAGTAATGTAGGTACACAAACACACACACACACACATAAACATACCAGTTCTTCCACAGCCTGGATTTATCAAGGTGGTAGAAAAGTTTCTCAGCCTACTACAATTATATTATGCTAGTATTTAATCATCTCTGCATTTCCAAGGTCCATAAACTTCTGTTTCAAAGGGAAATAAGGAATGCACATCATTGATATTTGAACATCACCTATCCCAAATATTTCTCTCCACATTGCCACTTGAACATGCAGACATCACACATGCACACACATACGCACACACATGCACACACACACACAGAGTATGTGATTTAGGCTTCCAGTGAAGTTCAATATTTGTAACACTATAGTGCAATAAGAAATCTTATTATTAAATGTAGGAGGTGTGCATGTGGGAAAGGTCAGTGCATATAACTTTAGGAGGGGAGAATGTTGTAATATACTAGGTATTAAGATGTTTTAAAATTGTATTCAATAGTATACTGTCTATAGTGTGTGCTATATAATTTACGTTTATCGTATGTAACAGGGCAAAGCCAAACACTCATTGCTCTGTGAATTCAATAGTTTCGTGGCATACAGCATTGTTTGGGAATGCTGTTTTTTATTTTAATTTTACATTTATAGTGCCTTATATTTGATGCCTATTTTGAATAGCATTTCTTTAAGTTAGCCTTCATCTGTGTTTAGTTCAGTTTGTTCATATCTCTGTTATTCTTTTCAAACATTTTAATACATGTATCAGACAATTTTGAATAATATGCATTCCCAGTTTCTAATCAAGTATGAATGCTAATAAATGATAACGCAAAACATGTAGGTAGTCAAGGCCCTTTATCTTTTCGTATTTCCAATAACAGACCAGCCCACAATTTAGCTATCTATTTCTGGTTGGCTTTTCAAACCCATTGTGTCACTGGTTATAGTGTTATCATTGAAGAGAAGTATCAGTACACTAGCAATTGTTGACATCAGCTGTGCTTATGCATCCATGTTTTTTTTTCAATCTGGGGCTAACTCCTGCTTGTTCATGGGTTAACAGATTGCTAAAGTGAAACCATTGCTTTCAGTAAGGCTAGCAAGATTGAGCTGGCAGGATGTATTTTTGAGAATGATGCTACATTTTCTTCCAGGTGACAAAGAATATTATTAAAACAGCACAAAGTACTTTTTGCCGCTCTTAATGGGAGTCCATTTGCATTGACCTCAAGTCTTGTGCTATCATCAGTATATGAGTATCAAAGGAATTCTTTCTTTGGGTCTTCAGATAGAAGCGTTGGTATGGCATGTGATCTCAACTTTTCTTCTTGTTCCACATTTCCCACTGTTAGCAGAAAGAAAAATACAAAAGACCAAACTCTAGCAAACATTGTATTTGAGCACTTTTGTAAAGAAAAACAAAACAAAACAAACAAAATAAAACAAACAAACAAAAAAATAACACACACACACATACATAATATACATATGAATCAAAAGTATATAGAAGGCTACCTCAGAATGAGATTCTATAACTTACATCTGAACCAGAGAAGAATGTGCACTAAGTTTTTTTTTCTTATTTCTTGATTTGTACTTTTAGCTAATTAGTGAAGTGCCAGGTTACATGGTGTGTTCATGTTCTTCAGCTTAGATCAGAAAACATAAAAATCAAAAAGAGCATAATTTTAGAAACATAGCCTAGGGAAAATTTTTGCATATTGGATCTGTAAAAAGATCAGAACTTTCTCCCTAGCAGACTATCTTGCAAGCTCCAAAGTAAAGGGGAGATTCAAAAAAATAATAATTAATTAATTATTTAAAATCCGATTTTTATGGGAACTGTTGTACAACAATATTCCTTTTATTTTTTTTTTTGTTGCTTAAGATAACACTTGGCATCATTGATGTGCATTCCACTTTCTGTAATCTTATACATTGTCATTCTGCAGTTAATTTTAATGGTAAGCATCTTTGTCTACATACATCATACATTTCCAAGCTTAGAATTGGTTTCATCAACATAACCAGTATGGTGCTATTTATGTTTGTATGTGTAGTTATGTCTAATTTTGTGATTAACTGCAATGGGCAAAAAAGGCAAAATATATAAAAATGGTCTATACAGAAGTTTAATTTCTCTCTCTCTCTCTCTCTCTCTCTCTCTCTTTCTCTTCTCTCACTCTAAGTGAATTGAGTTGTTAGAAATTAGAGAGAAAATTAGAGAGGACAGCTGGGGAAAGGGAGGGGCCCTCTAGGGAGATTTGCACTTTCTATACCTTTGTACTATGCACTGCCCTATTGATTCTACATCCAACAATGTTATTACTTGAACCCATCTGTAAGAAACTGCTTATGAAATCCACTTGTATTGTATTTAAATGACAGAGAACATGTTAAAGGAAAAAAGTTTGCAATGACAAAAAACTGCATCTGTTTTTTCTTTTTATTCTTTTTTTCTTTTCTTTTTCCTTTTTTTTTTTTTTTTTTTTTTTTTTTTTTTGTGCCCTGATACTCCACAAATATCAGAAGGCTGCAGGTCTCATCATAACTATCTGTTACGTGGCTTTGCCATTCAAGCTTGGAGTGTCTTTACAAAGATAATAATAAATTGTGTTATTTGCTCTTGTTTTGGATGCATAGACTGAAAAATTAAAAAAAAAAAAATAACTTGTAAAATGGCTTGTTAAAAAGATACAATTACCTCTAATTAGTAGTACGCGTAAGTGTTTTACAGAATGAAAGGCGTGCTTTTTATTTTCTTACTTCGTTACATTGGTGGCGAAAGAGAATCTGTATGAAAATCAGTTCTTTGCTGACACAAGTTCCATTTGTTACAAATGAATTCTAATAAAATGTCAGTGTTATGCAGCCCTGGTCTTCTTTCTTAAGCAGTGCTTTTGATATCAGAACTCATTTGGTCTCTCTTGGTGATAAAGGAGCTTAATTGGAACCACCAAGTAGTCATTAATCTTCTTAACCAGTAGCTGGGCAGTAGAAAATTCATTCGCATGTTAACAAATATATTGTCTTCAGCAGCAAATTTTGAGCAAGCATAGACAAAATCTTTCTTAGGTATAAGGTCCTATATCTTCATGAATTTCAATGAAATTATAGAAATTATAACACTTTACATGCCCAAGAAATTCCTTTATGTGCTTTAGAAATGCATTGTTACATTGAGAAAATAGACTACTGTCTATTCATCGATCTAACCCAAAGTAGTAAAATATCCACACATTTGGAGAGAATTATCATTTTTTCAGTTTTATGGAATTGGCAGGTTGACCAAAGTCATTGGTCAGAGTTCCCTCATGGAAAATGTGGCAAGCAGTCATGACAGATGTTTAATTAATTTCCTCTCTGTAGTGTATGCTCTGCTGTTGCCAGTGGGTGAAAACATAAGTCTGTTACACTGTGGTGTTTCAAATTGTTTTCAAACATTTTGAAAAAGTTAGATGAATGTGCAAAGTTTATTGAGGCAGACTACAAGGATCACAGAATGGATATTCAGTCAAGGAAACAGATGAGAGTCTTGCTCTGTTTGCTTGTTTTGAAAGAGGACTCTATCCCTAAGATTACTTGTTTCTAAGGAAACATTTTATTAGCCATTACTATTAAGTACATGTTAATAAAGAATTCACTGTTCTGGAAGGAAGTACAAAGACATTGATGTTACATTGACTTCTGATAAATTGCATTGGTCTTAGAATAATTTCCACTTTAAGAAGGTGATAATAGTGTAAAAGTGAAGCCTTGGTAGTCTTACGCAGTTTTATTAGTTCTTTATCCACTGATTAGTGTGGATTTCATAATTCCTATTTTACTACTTTCAGCTGGGGCATGTTTTACATAGGTGCAATGTAAGGCGGTTAAAAGTTGTGGTATAAGAGGGTTTGCTTAACTGTCTGACTGCCTTTAGAGGGTTCTCTTTAATGTCAACATTGAATTCTTTGGATTTTCCCATTCTGTGTATCCAGCACGGGCCAAAACAAACTACTACTACTACTACTACTACTACTACTACTACTACTAAATCAAAATGTGGCTGTAAATGTGTTCATACATTTTAAGTTAATAGGTTTTAGACTAGTTTTAATTCATTCTTCTTTTATACAGAAAATAATAATAATAATAATAATAATAATAATAATAATAATAATAATAATAATAATAATAATAATAATAATAATAATTTTATGCTAGGTTCCTACATATCATTAAAGTTAAGAAATACTGTTGAGATGTGAAATTATCCTGTACCAAATCAAAACAATAGCTACAGACTTTCAACCACAGTAACTTTTGCATCTTTTTCATATTATGCAAAAAAATTGAACCAAATTCCCAGTTACTTAGAAACTTCACCATGTCTCTTAAAATGATGGATTACATATCTGACTGCGGATATAGATTTATAAGCACAATAAGCTTTAATTTTACTCAAAAACTGGAATTTTCAGAAAAACAGCAAATTTGCTGATGTGTAAGCCAGCTTACTGATGATAAGTAAATCACTCTTGCATAAAAATTAATGTGAAATATATATACATATACATAGCCACCTGTGCAAAAGTTGCAGAATTCTATGAAATAATCATGCATTTTGAAACTCTGAAATTTATCAGCTTGAGACAAGAAAAATTCTATAATAACACTGGATCAAATTGGTAAAAATTCCAACCAAATTATATCAATATTACTTGCACTGCCAAATAATATCATTAAAGCAGTTTCACAAATGTGAACTGGTGGTACTTTTTTCATTTTGTCTTTGTACATGGGGAAAAGGAACACTGATAGAGTATCTATCTATAACCTATCTGTTCCTGACGGTTGTCTTTAAGACCTGTGGCAATATTTATTTTATTTTATTTTATTTTATTTTATTTTATTTTATTTTATTTTATTTTATTTTATTTTATTTTATTTTATTTTATTTTATTTTATTTTATTTTATTTTATTTTATTTTATTTTATTTTTAAGGAGGGAATATTAATGCTATGCTATTTGCTGCAACTACTTGGAGAGTTGTTTTATTCAAAAGCAAAGGATTTTGATAATGTAGTTATAATGACATTCAAATGCAAGTATATTCTCTTTGCACCGTCCTGTGTATTTTAAACAAGATGTTTCTGTCCTCCAGTTCATGGGTACCATAGTAGGATGCGGAGTATTTTTCACTAATGCAAGGAGTCAAGATGGGAGGAAACATCTGCTTACTAGCTTTCAGAGAGCAGATAACCTGCAAATGAGGCAATGTATTGAATAGGGATCATTTTGTATCTAGAGTATAAATAGAAGCTTTTGAACCCATAATGCATTCAGCTTGCTTCTGTCAGCAGTAGTCTTTATTATTATAGCAGGAACAAGCAAACGACCTTTGCCAATAAAAGTAGTTCGTGATAAATTCAACAGTCTTATTGGATCTAGGATCTAAATCTCTAATGTCAAAACTGCCTTGAAATACCTCTGTTCACATCCATAAAGACAAGAGAACAAAATATAGGATTTTCTTCATTGGAAAAAAGAATATTCAAAAATACATCAGTATTACTGTACATCTGGTCTTTGCTAATCCAGTTTGGTATTGAAATCCAACAGTGTGTAAAGGTCATAAATGAATCTGGTGTTCAGTTTTGGTAGGCATTTTAAAAAACAAACAAACAAACAAACAAAGCAAATTCCCATGCATACAGCAAAAGAAAACAAATTGTTGTCTAAAGGCTGGATGGAGACGACCAAGCTGGCAAACCAGTTCCCAGCACTACAACTCCTCTTCATATACTGTTGTACTTCAAATTAAGCACACCATTTACTGAAAAAATCAGAGACTAATGTTGCATACCCAGTAATCTACTGAACACGGATATGGTGAAACAGTCATCTTTCACAGATAACAGTAAAACTGTGTACTTCTGCTCCATTCACATGAAATGTTTATCGCATTTATCAGCATTGTCTCAACAGTCCACACTTTGGAAGAATATTTGCAAACATTTCACACATTGACAGCTTCTGTTTGAACTCCTTTTATTCCATTGCCACTACAAAAGTTTGCTATTCTCTTTTCATCAAATGCTTATCCTTTCTTGCTCTTTGACCATTTCCTTTAGAGCTTAGTCCATGACAGTTTATAGCACCATGCAGAAAAATGGAACAGAGTAAAACCCAAACCCATGTAACCTCAGCCCATAGGGTTCAATATATTTGGATACAAAATCTTTCTTAACCATTAGAGTATGCGGCTGCAGAATACTATTGCCTAATACTAAGTAACAGAACATCCTTTTGTCATAGTGAATTAGAACTATCTAATGGAGAAAAAATAGGAAGATTGTGAGCTCCTGTTTAGCTCAAATACAGATGGAGAACATAAGATATTTCAAAAGATGGTTGTGGATGTTTGTGGATTAGTTTTTTGGTTTTTTTTTTTTTTTTTGTTTGTTTGTTTGTTTTTGTTTTTGGTTTTGGTTTTTTATTTGTCTGTTTATTGTTTTGGTAGAAGACTACTTGTTTTTATTGAAAATCAATATCAATACAGAGTGTTCATTTTTGATTACTGATTTTTATTTTCAGTTGTCATTTTCAAGGCTGCTGTTTACCAGAAATTAACCGATGCTCCCAGGGAGTCTATTGCAGAGAAGTTTTTCCTGAACTCTCTGTAGAGGAGAACAAGGTAGAACACAATCCTGAAGTCCATGAGTTACAAAATTGGAAACAGAACATGACTGTCTAGAAACTATAGATAATAAGGCATGAGGGCTGCAGAAACAAAGCAACAAATAAATAATATCAATGTTAATAATTTATAGGTTAATTCTAAATTTTAAATGGTTAATTTTTAAGGGTTAATTACTACAATTTACACAGAAAATGTACAAGTCTATGAACAAACATTATGGCTGAGGCTACTTCAGTTAAAACCTTGATTTTATATGTGCTACTCATGTAAAACACATTGAGCTGTCTGGCTAACAGAAGAAAAAATCCACAATGGAAAATCTACAGAAAGATTTGAAAGAGCTACCATTCTTCCTGCACACTATTCTTTAGGCCAAGTGCATGTACAAATTCTTCTTTACTGTGCAAGTGATGGGTGATGTAGCACTGGAACAGCTTGCCCAGAGGGTCTGTAGAATCTCCCTCCCTGGAGATCGCAGTCTACAACTTCCTCACGAGGGGGAGTGGAGAGGCAGGTGACCTATTCTCTGTAAACAACAGTGATAGGACCTGTGGGAATGGTGTTAAGCTGAGGCAGGGGAAGTTTAGGCTGGACTTCAGGAAAAGTTTCTTCACCGAGAGGGTGGTTGCATACTGGAACAGGCTCACCAGGGAAGTAGTCACTTCACCAAGCCTGTCTGAATTTAAGAAGCGATTGGACTGTGCATTTAGTCACATGGTCTAAACATTTGAGTAGACCTGTGTGGTGCCAGGAGCTGGGCTTGATGATCCTAATGGGTCCCTTCCAACTCAGGATATTCTCTGATTCTATGATCTTCAAAAGCCATCTGTACATGGTCCTGGGCAGCCTGCAGTGTGTACCTGCTTGAGCAGGAGATTGGACGCAGTGACATCCAGAGGTCCCTCCCAATCTTAACCATTCTGTGATTCTGTAAAATACATTTAAGATAAGAGAACGCATTTCAAAACTTCTGTTATTAGGATTAAAATGATGTACATTTATTTCTTAAACACCATAAATAAATTATCTTGATGTTTTGAATTCAGCAGAAAAGATTTGTTTTCCATTTTTAGCTCATTAGTCATTAGATTTTAGCTAAGTACTATCAAATAAGTAATGTACATAACAAAAAATAAGTCATTAAATATCAGATGTTTGACATCTTTTCAAGAATACATAAAAAAAAAAATACAACTGTGGAATTCTGTTATATCGGAATATTTTAATACATGTACATTTTAGGAGTCATGGAAAATGAACACAGGATTTTTCCTCTCTAAAATTTAAGAGTACTGAATCTGAAATCATGGAGTTTGACTGGATGCAGAAGCAGAGTTTCCTCTGGAAGTGTTCCAGTTCCTTAGAAGTGTTTTTGTTGGATTAAGATTTCTTGCCAATGTCATCTTGGGACCCAGCAGGCCATACTTCTCTGCAGGACTACAAAATGAATGTTTTTAAACAAGTAAAGAAGATTTTGTGTGATTGATTTAATCTCATAATTGCTAGAAGCATGCTGCAAAATGGCTAAAAGATTAATTATATGCAAAGAGCTTTATTCTTTTATATATTTATATATATACATGTATATTTTATATATATATAATCTGTAATATCTATAAATAAGATATTACAGAAGCAAAATTTACATTTTTCTTTTGTGTTTCAGGTTCTTAGAAGAATTTTATCAAAGGAGACGTGAAATATTAAGTCATGTTATGGCAAAATTTCTATTTATATATGCCTACAGAAGCATCATAGAGTTCAAATATTTAATTACATACCTGGATTTATTTATTTATTTATTTGTTTGTTTGTTTCAAAAGGAAGACAGAGAAAGGTGTTTGAAATAAACTTTGTTGATGATATCTGCACTAGCTGACATTATTCTAGTATAGTGTATACTTTGACCTTGACTCCCTTTCAATATTCATAAGGGAGAAATTAATAGCAACATGAGATGTTTATTTTGACAGGCAAGGATTTTACTTACCTATAAGCACATAATGACATCATTTATTATAAAATTGCAGAAAATTATTTCATAAGATGCTAAAGAAACACATAATATAAATGGAAGATGAACAAGCTCAGAAAAATCTTTACAAAATAAGAAGGCACAAACATTGCAAACAAAATTACTTCCCACCCTGTTTCCATCATTTTAATAGAGTAATAAGATTATTATTGACACATGTTACTTTATCAAAGAAAGATAATTAACAAAAGACAACCTCATATATGCATTTATATATTTGTATATATAAATTAATGAGGTAGTAACATTGTTTTAGCTTGGTACTAGTGTCTTTCATTATTGGGGAGAAAAGCAAGGTGAGATGGAAATTTTGAACCAGAATATTTGGTGACTTTACAGAGTTACTTAGTATTATTTGGTTTCAAACAGTTGAAGAGAAGTTCCTTGACCTGCATGAATATAAAACAAAGTTTTTAACTACTTCCAAGAAGTATGTAACTTTTTCCAAGTTTAAAAGGACAAAAGATGGAAGAAGAAACCTGGATGGTAAAAACATTTCACCTGAAGTAGAATATGAATGTTTTCATATAACATATGTGGTATACAGTGACTGTTGAATCACTGGAAGATTCCCTTGAGTCAGGAAAGTTTAACTCAAAGGGAACTATGTAGTTTATCTGTTCTACATGTCAGATATGGAGGGCCTCACAAATGTGAGATTTCTCTCTTTATTGGGTTCTGAAGGGATGCTTCTCCACTTCTTCAATATTATTTCTTTGTATCTCACAATCCACAGGCTTCTTTAACAGTTCCTATGATTCATCAATTCTACCTGCAGACTGTTCTGTTGGACTATATACCCATATACTGTTTTGCCTACTCAATATTTTAAGTCAATGTTTAACTTTCTCCAGGACTGTAACTCAAATGTCAACTAATCTCGTACACAACTGTCACTAGGACATGCTGATGCATCTGACATCCAATGCACTGAAGGTGCAGCTTTAATTCAAACCAGAACTCCAACAGAATTCTCACCTTACCCTAGTGTCCCACTGAGCTCAATAGTGTAAGTATGTTCAGAACAAATTTTTGAAGAGTCAGCTGTAGAGGTGAGAGCTTGCAGTGAGAGAAGAAGTACTAACATTGACAAGCAATGCATATCCTGAGTGGCAAACTGGTAGATTCCTGACCATTTGGGATAACTCATTCTTTTTCCGCCCTTCTCTTTGCCCAAATCAGGGCAGTGCTAATTAGTAGGTCCTTTCGTTGCAGCATACTAAGGCCTTGTCTACATTAGTATAAAAAAAAACAGGAAAATATTCTGCCTCATGTTGTGAGGTAGATTTAAGAAAAGCCTAACAGACTCACAGCATTTAGAGGCACAGGTTGTGGGTAAGATCTCTGTCTTTCTCTCAGAGCTTATGCAGTTCATATACAAGAGCTGCTGTCCACCCAAGACAGTAGAAAAGCAAATCCATTGTTTTTGCACCCATCTTTATAGATATATTTTAGCTTTAAACTCATGTTGTTGGCAAATTCTGATGACAAAACTCATGATAGAGGATTAAACGAGATCTTAGGGCATGGAACAATGAGTCTTTGCTCCTCCTGAATGCTATTTAGTGTCTGTTTACTTTAAATGAGTAAGTATTGCATCCTGACAAAGTTATCAGCCAGTTTGATTCCAGCAGGAGTGCTGAAATCTCATTGAAGGCCTGTATCCAAAGGTGTACCCCATCAGTTATTTCTGTGTTTATTAATAATGTAGATGGTAGGGCAGAATGTTCCCTTGGGAAATTTGCTGATGACATAAAACTCGGATTCGTAGCTGATTCACCAGAGGTGCACTCCCAAACACTATGACCTTTACAGGATGGACAAATGGGCTGACAGGAACCTCATGAAGTTCAAAACAAAGTACAAAGTCCTGCACCTCTGGATGAAAAATCCCATGCATCAGCACATGCAGGGAGCCACCCCGCTGGGAAAGAGCCTGGCAGAAAAAGACTTGAGATTTCTGGTGGACACCAAGTTGAACATGAACCAGAATTGTGCCCTTTCCACTAAGAGAGCTAATAATATTCTGGCTGCATTTGGAAAACCAGGTCAAGTGAGTTAATCCTTCTCATCTACTGAGCACTGGTGGGGCCATACCTGCAATACTGTGTCCAATTATAGGCTCCCAGTACAAGAGATATGTACTGCAGAGATTCTAGCAAAGGGCCACTACAATGATGAAGTGACTGGAGCATCTGTGTTCATAGGACAGACTGAGAGACTTGTGATTCCTTAGCCTAGAGAACAGAAGGCCTAGGGGAGATCTAATTAATGTATGTAAATACCTGAAGAGAGGGTGCAAAGATGATGGAGCCAGCCTCTTTTCACTGGTTTCTGATGCCAGGAAAAGAGCCAATGGACACAAACTGTAACGCAAGAATTTCTGTTTGAACATAAGGAAACACTTTCTCACCATGACGTTGACTGAACACTGGAATAGGTTGCCCAGAGAGGCTGTGGAAACTCCTTTATTGGAGAACCTAAAAGGCTGTCTGGACATTGTCCTGGTAGGTGACCCTGCTTGAGCAGGGATGTAGGATTTTATGACATCAAGAGGCACCTTTATAATTCAACTGTTCTATGATACTGTGAGAGAAATTTGGGACACAGATCATAGAATCATAGACTCATTTTTGTTGGAAAAGACCCTTAAGATCATCAAGTACAAATATTGACCTAGCACTGGCAAGTCTAACATTAAAACAAACAACAACAACAACAACAGTCTGCTAAACAGACCAAGGTGGTAGTCCTGATAACACCTCCACCACCACCACCCCGGCAGCCACAAGTCCAAGAATCAAAAGCTTCCGTTCCCTTTCCCTTTCCCTTTCCCTTTCCCTTTCCCTTTCCCTTTCCCTTTCCCTTTCCCTTTCCCTTTCCCTTTCCCTTTCCCTTTCCCTTTCCCTTTCCCTTTCCCTTTCCCTTTCCCTTCCCCTTCCCCTTCCCCTTCCCCTTCCCCTTCCCCTTCCCCTTCCACTTCCCCTGCCCTGCCCTGCCCTGCCCTTCTCTCATGTTGGAGTATATGAAAATACTCCTTTTAGAGTATTTTCCAACCAGAGAGAGATTTTTTTATTATTATTGTTAAAAAAAAATAAATTCAACCAGAAGTTGTCCAGAAGTTAAAATCAAGACTAATGCAAGCTGAAATCTTACACTGCTTAATTAAAACATCTGTACTGTTTTCTTTCACAATTGAATGCTTCTAACAAACAAGTCTGCAGAGCAATGTGGATCTGATGTTCTGCAGATTTTATAGTTGTAGTATTCTAAGCATGGTCTTAATTTAGTGCACCAAATATATGCATTGGTGATGGTTCTTTTCAACTGCAGTCTTTTTCCAAGGTATTTAGATCCCTCTGCAAGGCTTCTCATCCATCCAGATCATCAACAGCACCTCACAGTTTAATACAATCAACAAACATACTGAAGATGCATTCAACTACTGCATTCAAATCATTGATAAAAATGTTGAAAAGGACTGGCCTTAGAAATGAGCCCCTGGGAACATTGCTAGCAATCACCTGTCAGCCAGATATAGACCCTTTCACTACAGTTCTTTGAGCTCTACCATCAAACCAGTTCATCACCCACCATAGTGCAAACTGTTGTACGATTTGTCCAGAAGGGTACTGTGAGGTATGGTATCAGGAGGGATGCTGCATGAGACACCCATATCAGAAAGCCCTTCCCTCAGCAAAGACAAATGTGCAAAGACTATGTGCTAAGTCTTCTGTCACCAGAAGCTGTGAATTCTCAAATGAAGCTGAAAGGTAATTCTAGATGCTGACCTTGGGTGCAGCAGGTAGCTAGCAAACCATAGAAAACATACCAATTTTCTCTAATCTTGTTCTTAATGGAAAAACATGCGTCATCAAGATCAGTTTATTTCTGACTGTTTTGTTTGTTTGGTTGGTTTCTCTTAAACCGTATTGATATTCCATTGGTAATGGATCCACATCAGTGAATGAACAAATCAAATGATCCGAAGATTTCTATTTCTTTTACAGGTGCTGTGTACCATATGATTGGCTTTTTTGTTCCCCACAGCATGGGAATCCAGCAAAACACAACCACACGATTAGGGTGTATCAGCACTTCAATGGGATTCTATGATGTTGTAGTTCCCTACAGAGACTCAGTCATGTGAGATGCATATGCTTAAGATTAGAATCCACAAAACCCACATAGCTGAACAGACACCTTCTGAACTCTCCAATAGGAAACCACAGGAAGTGTATGGATTACACATATACCTGTTTTCTATGGAACTGTTATGAATGGAAATCAGTGAGGAAAACCAGTGGATGACAATTAGGTTAGGAACCAATTAAGGGGAGGGGTTAGCAGAACTGTCACCACGGATTTCCACAGGGCAGACTTTGACATGTTAAGGAGAATGGGTGGAAGTTTACCAGATGTCTGCTGGAAATATACAACAAGAGAAAGGAAAATGTAGGAGGTTTCCTGGAGTGCATGGAAGATAAATGCCTGACAGCCTGTGAGTGAGTCAACTAGGGAAGCTGCCCCACTTGGCCTTGTGAACAGAGAAGGATTTGTGGGTGATGTGAAGGCTAGAGGCCATCTTGAGCATAGCAATGAAAAAATATTTTTTGATTCTTGGACCTGCTGGGGGGAGTGGTGTGGTGGTGGAGGTATTAACAGAACTATCACCTCGGTCTATTTAGCAGACTTGTTTGTGGAGTCTCTTGGGAGGGTAGTCCTGAGGGGCAAAGCCGGACACTTTTCAAGAAGGAAATCCTAAAGACATGAAAGCAAGATGTCTGTACATGCTAAAAGATGAAACAGCACAGAAGAAGACTGGCCTGGTTGAACAGAGAGCTGTGGCTAGAGCTCAGGAAGAAAAAGATTATTTATGACCTTTGGTAGAAGGGGCAGGCCACTCAGAAGGACTACAAAGATGTTGTGAGGTTTCTCAGGGAGAAAACTAGAATGGCCAAAGCCCAGCTGGAGCTCAATCTGTCTACTGCTGTTAAAGACAATAAAAAATGTTTTTACAAACAAGTACTACACATCTTTTATTGGATGTGGAGGGAAAGATGATGACAAGAGATGGAGAAAACGCTGAGGTACTTAATACCTTCTTTGCTTCAGTCTTTAGTAGCAAGACCAGTGATTCTCCAGGTACCTAGCTCTCTGAGATAGGGTGCCTAAAGATAACTTAGTGAGCTAGGGTACCTGGAGGTACCATAAGATAAGGATGGGGAGCAGAATGAAGGCCCCATAATCAATGAGGAAATTGTTAGTGACCTGCTAAAGAACTTAGATGCATGTAAGTTCTTGGGGCCAGATGGGATCCACCTGCAGGTACTGAGCGAGCCAGCAGAAGTGCTCGCCAAGATGCTTTCCATTATTTTTCAGCAGTCCTGCCTATCAGGGGAGGTCCAGGTTGACTGGAAGCTAGTCTATATACAAGAAAGGCTGGAAGGAAGACCCAGGGAACTACAGGCCTGTCAGTCTGACCTCTGTGCCAGGGAAACTCATGGAGCAGATTATCTGGAGTGCAATCAAACAGCAATTATATGACAAGCAGGTGATCAGGTCCAGTCAGTCTGGCTTTATGAAAGGTAGGTCCTGCCTGATGGACCTGATCTATTATGACAAGGTGACAAGCTTAGTGGATGAGTGAAAGGCTGTGGATGTCGTCTAATAGTAGACAACAGTGAGATTTTTAACACCATTTCCTACAGCATTCTCCAGAAAAAAAATGGTTGCTCATGGCCTGGACTGGTGTATGCTTTGTCAGGTTAAAAACTGACTGTGTGGCCAGCCCAAAGTGTAATGCTGAATGGAGTGAAACCCACTTGGAGGCCAGTCACTTCTGATGTCCTCCAGGGCTCAGTATTGGGGCCAGTTCTCTTCAATATCTTTATCAATAATTTGGATGAGGGGATTGAGTACACCCTCAGTAAGTTTATAGATGACATCAAGTTATGTGCATGTGTCGATCTGCTCACAGGTGGGAAGGCTCTGCAGGAGGATCTGGATAGGCTGGATCGATGGGCTGAGGCCATCCATATGAAGCTCAACAAGGCTAAGTGCTGGGTCCTGAACTTGGGCACAGCAATGGTATACAATGCTACAGGCTGGGGGAAGAGTGGCTGGAAAGCTACACTGCAGAAAATGACTTGTAGATGTTTATTGTTTGATAGGTGGCTGAATATGAGCCAGCAGCATGCTCAAATAGCCAAGAAAGCCAAAAACAGTCTGGCTTGTATGAGAAATAGAGTGACCATCAGGACTAGGGAAGTGATTATCCCCCTGTACTTGGCTCTGGTAAGGCTGCACCTTGAATACTGAGTTCAGTTTTGGTCCCTCACTACAAAAAAAGACATTGAAGTGCTGGAGAGTGTCCAAAGCAAGCTGAAATTACACAAGTCCAGAGATCTGTCAAGATGTACTCTTGAGTGCCAATGGAGCTGACCAATATAATTGCAAGGCAACTCTTGCTTGTAGTTGACAATTTGTGTGGGTGGGGGATTTTCTTGAGGATTCAGAGAAAGCAAATGTCATTCCCATTGCCAGTCAGGCCAAGAAGGAAGATTTTGAGAACTGGAGTCTAGTCAGCCTCACATCAATCCCTGAAAAACATTCCCAAATACATGAAGAATAATACAGTGATATGTGTAGTCAGGATGAATTTACAAAGAAGAAATGTCATTATCAAAGAGGTTAAAAATAAATGATATTAAAACAGAAAGGGAAAACACAGCTCTCTATTTTAAAATCTGTTATTTTATATTTGCAGTAAATGCACAAAACCCATTGGGAGAAACAAAACAAGTGTTACAGAAGTTACTTATAGCTCCAAACCTTTATCAGCCAATAAAAAATTATTGCTCTTCCTCCTGGTTCTTGCTCCGACTCCTTTAGTTACACCTTTTTATGTTTCATATCCTATCTGTCTTTCCCACTTCCTTCTCACATTCACTTACTGCTACTTCAAACAATTTGACAAAAAGCTCTGTATTTTTATACCTAATACTATGCCAGGCCTTGTCCCTTTGAGCCAGTTCCAGCCAATGCCACAACTGACCCTTGTGTCATGGGGCACATCAGAAAGATGCCATCTGTGGCATCTTTCTGAAAATCTTGTAAGAAAAAATAAAATGCTACATGGCAGAGTTAGCAGTGAGAGAAAAAAAAATATATATTATTAATAATACAAAAGAGGACTAGCCCTGTCAACACCAAAGACAAACAAAAAAGGAGGGAAGTAGGTACTGCAAGCACCAGAGCAGAATCTCCTGATGCACATGGAAAGAACCATGGTGGAGCAGACATCTGTTCTGTAGACAATGGAGGAACCCATACTGGAGCAGGTAGATATGTCTTTAAAGGCTGTGACCCATGGAAATCCCATGATAGAATATTTTTATCTCTCTGGGCGACCTGTTCCATTGCTCCATCAACCACACTGTAAAGAATTGCTCCCTGTTATTTAGATGGAAGCTCTTGTGTTTCAGTTTGTGCTCATTGCTTCTTTTTCTGGCACTGAGCGCTACTGAAAAGAGCTGGGTTCCATACTCTTGGCACCCTCTGTTCAGGTATTTATACATGGATGAGATCCTCCCCAAGCCTCCTCTTCACCAAGCTGTACAGTCCCAGCTCTCTCAGCCTCTCCTCACAGCAGAGGTGCTCCAGTCCTGTGATCATCTTTGTGGCCCTATGCTGGACTCTTTTCAGTATGTTCATGTCTCTTGTACTGGAGAACCCACAAAATTCTTCATCTTATCTACTCACCTTGCCATGTTTGAGGAAGAGAAGTGAGAGAAAGGCTGGGTTGGTGTCTGATGGCTGACCAAGATGAACCCACCACCCAAACAAGTGAGGAATGTTTGGAGGAAGATATTCTTTCCACTTTTTTTAAAGTACAGGAACCTTTTGTCCAGAGTAGATTATATAGCAAGTATAGAAACAGAACAATTGCAATACTTATGCATTTGGTATGAGGAACAGTAATATCATTACTGAGGACAATTCTCTTTTTTCTCCCACGAAGCAGAAAAAGACTGAGGTCTTTATTTAGTCCCATTAGGTTGCAGTCATCTGTGAAGTCTAGTTAACTTAAAGTAACAGAAGATGATGATGAGAGCAGAACATGTCAGAAATGCATTTTCATGCACTCCCTTGCAAAAATTATTATGTCCTGGGCTGACACACTAGGTAGAAGCTGCTGCACTGCTCCACAATGAGGACTGAAAATATCTGTAGGGGGGGTGGAAATTCAGAACTGCACTGACAGTAAGTAAATGATAATCTGTTATTAAATCCTGCAGTGTAAGAGGGAAAAAGCACTGAGAATGTTGAAGTGTGGCTAGAAGAAAGATGATCTATATGGCTAGTAGATAATACAAATAGGTATTCTAGCACCCTGGTGCCTCAGTAGGTGAAGATAACAACCTCTTGACATGCTGTAAAATGTATATATTATGTGGTACTTCAGAAATACATATATTGTATTGTAAAACTGTTGTGTGTTAGGGTATAAATTAGTCTTACATCCTTCTGTTGCTACTTTGTGCAGGACACTGTTAAGAGGCAATTTGTTATTAAGTATCCATATACACATACTGTTACTCATAGGATCAATTTATTTAAGCAAATCAGTTGGCTAAAGTTGTGTGAAATGAATACTCAATTAAATCCATTTTGGATCTCTTTCAGATACTCAAATAAGCTAAACCTTTGGCTTGTTCATTTGTGAAATAAGGTCTTCCATATGGGTGTAAAATGGCTTTGCACAATGGGAAAACTCTGATCTCTGATCAACACTTGTAGAAACTAGAAATAGCATAATCCAGGAATTTGAGAACCTTGCAACAATGTCTGCACTGAACTGTTGCTCCTTTGGGACTTTTCACTCTTTCAAAAGTACATCTGGCCAGACATACTTGTCTTGCAAGTCTGTGCTTGAAGATAATGCAAATGCAGTGTTGAAATGTGGAAGAATAGTTCCTAGCACACCTGATCTTGACTTTCTTTTCTGAAACTCTATAACATAGTCTGAAAATGCAGTCTGATGTTTTTAAACTTTTCAGAAGCTTTTCCAGCTCATGATTGTTAAAATTGTATTTTATTTTATTTTTATTACATGGCTAACTTTGTGTAGTTATTTCAATAACCATGAAGATACAAACCTTTTTACAATCAAGCCGTTCCAGATTTCTCAAACTAGGTTCTTAGCATAAGCTATAGATTCACAAAATCATTGGTAAAACATTAGATGCTATGTAAAATTTACACATAGACATAAATAAATGTGTGAAGTATTTTGCTGTTATTAGTTTTAGGTAAATAGGACTAGTTGCACAGTTACCTGGTTGAACAAGGGAAGACCATCTGTCCAGATGTATCTTCATTGAACTAGGTGAAAAATACATCCTTCAAATGCAACATTAAGCAGTGATTAGACAAGACAGATATTCCACAGGAACAGGCTGGGGAGGAACTATTTTTTGTTTGTTTCTTTGTTTGTTTCTTTCTACCAATCACAATCTAACTGAGACATGGAGTTCATGATCATCTTCTTACAGTCTTTAACAGTGACCTATTCAGGTACTGATAGTATCCTATGTGTAGCATGATTTATTGACTGAATGCAATCTATTTATTCCAATCCAAGGGGGAAGTCTATAGTGTTTCACAGGGGTGAAAGGACCATGTGACAGATGACACAGGTAGGTAGAAATAGGTCAAAACAATCTTGAATAGTATCTTTCTAACACATACTGTAGGCATGGGTGCTGTTACTTTTGCTTTCACTGAAGATGATAGGAGGTTGCTTGCTTAGTGAGAGCAGAACTGGTGACAGGACTGAAAACAAACAAAGAAATAAATGACCACCCCTGCAAAGATAAATCAACTATTTACAAGATTTACTTTGAAGGCTGAGTAGACCTGTACTGTGAACTAGCCTGAGCTAGGGAAGTGACTGCTGCTTCAGAAATGCCATATAGATTTCATATTCAGTTATATTATTCCATTGTTCTGTGAATTTTGATATCTCCAATTCCTTAAAGGCAACACATCTGCATAAAGCATATATAAATATTAACAACAGCTACAACAAAACTAAACTTCTTTTAAAACAAAACAAAACAAAACAAAACAACATACCTTGGACAGATATTGTGCTTTTATTTATTATTATTATTATTTTAATTATTATATGTATATATAACACCACCACCATCACCCCCACCCCTCAGGAGGACTGCAGTATACTTCACTTTAATTAAGTTCTAATCTTTCTTGGTGAAAGTAGTTGAATAGTTGTAGAGAACTGAGATAGTGTATAAAATGGAAAATATTTTTACCAATTAAAATGAGATTCACATGAGATATGGAAAAGCATGCAATTTCAAGTGAAGAACATTTACTGTCAGAGGAAAACAGTGAAAATCCTATATAACCATATACTCATTTAAAAAAATGTACACAACAAGTGAGAAACAGAGTGACAGAAAACAAGGAAAAAATCTATTTTTGTTTGTTTCTTTGTTTTATTTCCCTCTGGAAAGGGACCTCAAGGCTATTCCTTCGAGTTAAAACTCTGGTGGAGTGAAGTTACAAACAAAAAGAAAATTTAGTTTAAGAAAAGCATCCATCACTTCCAATCTGAATGATTCTGTAGAATATTTTTATCCCTTCTTTCATTTCAATTTGGTAGAGGTGGGCATGCTGTTCAGCAAAGGATCCACTTGACAGCAGGAACAATGAAGCTTGACTAGACAAGATGGGGGAATATATTTGTTATTAGAAACAGAAGGCAAGAACATCTCCTGAATGAAATGGTATGGATGAGACACTGCACATTTTGCAAGCCTGGGCAGAAATTTTCCTACTCTGTGAATTGTACATGATACTGTTTTCAAAGATATAAGTTGTATAAAAAATTAGTGAGAAAAAAAAAAAAAAGTGAATTTGTGGAAATTAACAGATTATAGCATCACAGAATGACTTGGATTGGAAGGGACCTTAAAGATCATTTAATTCCCCCTCTCTGCCATGGGCAGGAACACCTTCAGCTAGACCAGGTTGCTCAAAGCCTCATCCAACTTGGCCTTGAACACTTCCAAGTGTTCAACACTGGGCATCCACAGCTTCTCTGGGAAATCTGTTCCAGTGCGTCACCATCCACAAAGTAAAGAATTCCTTCCTTATATCTAAGCTACATCTAGCCATTTTAGTCTAAAGCCATTCCCCCTTGTCCTGTCACTACATTCCCTGTCAGAGTCCCTCCCCAGCTTTCCTGTAGGTCCCCTTTAAGTACTGGAAGGCCACCAGAGCCTTATTCTCTCTGGAGAGAAGGCTGTCCCTGGAGCTTTCTCTTTTTCAGGCTGAACAATCCCAACTCGCTCATCCTCTCTTCACAGGAGAGGTGTTCCAGCCCTTTAATCATTTTCACGGCCCTCCTCTCGACTTGTTCTAATATGTCTATGCCCTTCTTGTACTGGGGCCACAGAGCTGAACACAGTGTTCCAAGTGGGGTCTCATGACGGCAGAGAAGAGGGGAAGAATCACATTCCTTGACCTGCTGGCCACAGTTCTTTTGATGCAGCCCAGGATATGGTTGGCTTTCTGGGATGCAAACACACATGGACAGATTATGTTGAGCAGCTCATCAACCAACACCCCCAGGTCCTTCTTCTCAGGGCTGTTCTCAGCCCACTCAAGGAGGACGTGGGAAAATTAAGGACTATCAGAGAGTCTGAGCAGGAGTTAAACTGATGGTGTAAATTCCTGCTATGACTAAAAGAAAGACACTGGGGTGATATACCCCAAATACTGATGGACACCCTGCCTTGTAGCTGTCAGGCAGAGATAGGGGACCTAACAGATGGAGAGGAATGGAAACAGGTCCCTGATCGGCATCACAGGTGAATCCCCTCCCTACCCAACCCTCCTCCCCAGGTGCACATTAGGTTTGAGGCCCTGGAGCTCAAGGGACAGGGTGGTGAGGAAGTAGGGTAATGTCCACACAGGAGGCTGTCTAGGGCAAGGAAGTCTACTCCACCCCTCAAGACTTCCTCTACCAAGAAGGAAAGAAGTGTAATTGTTGTAGGCAACTCCCTTCTGAGGGGAACAGAGGGCCCCATATGTCAGCTAGACCCTACCAAAGGAGAAATCTTTTGCCTACCTGGGGCCTGGGTCTGGGAAATTACCAGGAAACTTCTCGGCCTAGTTTTCCCCTCCAACTATTGATAATTCAGGCTGGCAGTAATGAAATTGCTGAGAGAAGTCTGAAGGCTATCAAAAGGGATTTCAAGGTATTAGGGTTTTTAGTGGATGGAGTGGGAGCACAGGTGGTGTTTTTCTCTATCCCTTCAGGGACAGGGAGGAATAACAAGTGGACCTGGAAGTCCCAGCTGATCAATAGATGGCTGAGAGGCTCATGCCATCACAGTAATTTGCTTTTTTTTTTTTTTTTTGACCATAGGGAGATTTACCTGGTCTGATATCTGCAGGTGGGTTTCAAAGGGGGAAATGGTTTCTAGCCCAGGAGCTGGCAGGGCTCATTGAGAGGGCTTTAATCCAGGTACAAAGGGGGACAAGGATGAAATGGAGCTTGATGAGCCTGGGGGAGCAATGCTGAGGTTGGGAGTGCAATTGTGCAACTGAAGTGCATCTACACTAATACACGCTACATGAGGAACAAACAGGAGGAGGTAGAAGCCATTGTGTGACAGACAAACTATGACCTAGCTGCCATCACTGAAATATGGTGGGACCAATCCCATGACTGGAGTGCTACAATGGATGTCTACAAGCTCTTCAGAAAAGACAGGCAACTAAGAAGAGACAGTGGTTTGGCTCTCTTGATTAGAGAGTGTTTCAATGTTGAAATGCTGAGCTCAGGGTTGGGAATGATAAAGTAGAATCCCTATGGATAAGGATCGGAAGGTTGTCCAAGATGGTGGACATCATGGTGTGGGGGGAGTGTTATAGACTGCCAAACTGGGATGAAGAGATGGATAAGGCATTCTATAAGTAGCTGGCAGAAGTCACTCAATCGCCAGCACTTGCTCTCCTGGGGGACGTTAACTTCCTGGACATATACTGGAAATACAACACAGTGCTGAGGAAGCAGTCTATTATGTTCCTAGACTGTGTAGAAGACAGCCTCCTGACTCAGTTCGTTAGTGAGCCTACTAGAGGGGGTGCTCTGCTAGACCTGCTGTTCACAAACAGAGAAGGACTGGTGGGAAATGTGGTGGTTGGAAGCTGTCTTGGGCAGAGTGACCACAAAATGGTAGAGTTCTCTATTCTTGGAGAAGCCAGGAAGGGGACCAGTAAAACCACTGTATTGGACTTCCGGAGGGCAGACTTTGAATTGTTCAGGAACTGGTAAGGAAGGTCTCTTGGGTGTCAGTCCTGAAGGGCAGAGGGGTCCAGGAAGGCTGCATCCTCCTCAGGAAGGAAGTCTTAAAGGCACATGAGCAGGCTGTCCCCATGTGCTGTAAGATGAGCTGGCATGACTGAACTGGGAACTTTTACTGTGTATATGTGAGAAAAAGAGTCTATGTGTGTTGGAAGAAGGGACAGGCAACTTGGGGAGAGTACAAGGAAGTTTCCAGCATATGCAGAGAAATAAATCAGGAAGGCTAAAGCCCAGCATGAGCTCAACCTGGCCACTATGGTAAAGGATAATAAATAATGTTTCTACAAATACATTAACGGTAAGAGGGCCAAGAAGGATACCCATCCTTTACTGGACACAGGGTAGAACACTACTACTGAGGATAAGGAAAAGGCTTAGACTCAGACTGAGGTTCTTAGACTACTGAGGTTCTTAAAGCCTTCTTTGCATCTGTCTTTACTAGCCAGGCCACTTATCTTGAGTAAGTACCCCCACTTGGGGTACTTAGCCTCCTGACCTGGAAGCCTGTGATGGGAGCAGAAGAACCCCCCACAGTTCAGGTGGAAACAGTAGACCTGCTGCTCCACCTGGACTGTCACAAGTCCATAGGGCCAGATGGGATCCACCCAAGGATCTGGTGAACAGGAATGCTGAGCAACTTTCCGTCATCAATCAATGGTCATGGTCCTCAAGGGAATTCACAGATAATGGAAACATGCTAACGTGATGCCCATCTGTAAGACGTGTTGTAAGGAGGACCTGGGGAACTGCAGATCTGTCAGCCTGATCTTGGTGCCAGAAAAGGTGATGGAACAGGTCAACTTGAATGCAGTCACACAGCATATGCAAGATAGCCAGGGAATCAAGCCCAGTCAGTATGGGTTCGTGAAAGGCACATCCTGCCTGACCAACCTCATCTCCTTCTATGATCAGGTGGCCTGCCTAATGGATGAGGGAAATTCTGTTGATGTAGTCTACCTAGACTTCAGCAAGGCCTCTGACAGAGTCTCCCATAGTATTCTCCTGGAGAAGATGGCAGCCCATGTCTTCACTGTGTTAAAAACTGTCTGGATGGCTGGGCCCAGAGAGTGGTGGTGAACACAGTGGGATCCAGCTGGCAACTGGTCACCAATAATGCTCCCCAGGGGTTGGTGTTGGGGATCCATCCTCTTTAATATCTTTATTGATGACTTGGATAAGGGAATTGAGTGCACCTTCAGTAAGTTTGCAGACGACACCAAGTTGAGGGGAAGCGTCAACCTGCTGGACAGTAGGAAGGCCCTGCAGAGGAATCTGGACAGGATGGGTTGATGGGCAGAGTTCCATGGGATGAGGTTCGACATGGCTAAGTGCTGGGTCTTGCACTTTGGCCACAACAACCCTATGCAACACTACGGGCTTGCAGCAGAGTGGCTGGAAAGCTGTGCAGAGGAAGAGGATCTGGGGGTGCTGACTGATACTCACCTGGTCATGAGCTGACACTGTGCCCAGGTGGCCGAGATGACTAACAGCATCCTGGCTTGTATTAGGAATAGTGTAGCCAGCAGGACCAGAGAAGTGATGGTCCCCTGTACTCTGCTCTGGTGAGGCCACAGTTCAAGTACTGTGTTCAGTTTTGGGTCCCTCACTACAACAAAGACATCGAGGACATGGAGCATGTCCAGAAAAAAGATATGAAGCTGGTGAAGGGCCTGGAACACAAGTCCTATGAGAAGAGGCTGAAGGAAGTAGGGTTGTTTAGTCAGGAGAAGAGGAGGCTCAGGGGAGACCATAATGCTCTCTACAACTACCTGAAACTACCTGAAAGGAAGTTGTGGGGAGCTGAGGGTTGGCCTCTTCTCACAGGTACTACATGTCATACAGGTATGACATGACTAGAGGGAATGGATTCAAGTTGCATGTTTAGTTTGGAGTTTGGAATAGGAACATCACCAGTTCCAATACTGAGGAATACCACTTGTTACTGATCTCCACTTGGACTTTGAACCATTAACTGTAACTTTTTGTTCACATTACATGCACATTACAATGTGCAACCATCAAGACAATACTCTTCATTTTTCCTACATATTCCTGAAGAATTCTTACAGGTTTCTGTAGATCTCTGTGGCTGTGTAGAGTGTTAGAACCATACTTAAAAGTTTTCTGTCCCTGAAGAAAGTGGCATAACTTCATTTAGTTGCAACATATCCATAATACCTAGAATGCTGCACATTCTTCTGACAAGTCAAACTCAGATCTTTGGTCTATTGAACATAAAGAAAAGAAAAGAAAAGAAAAGAGAAGAAAAGAGAAGAAAAGAGAAGAGAAGAGAAGAGAAGAGAAGAGAAGAGAAGAGAAGAGAAGAGAAGAGAAGAGAAGAGAAGAGAAGAGAAGAGAAGAGAAGAGAAGAGAAGAGAAGAGAAGAGAAGAGAAGAGAAGAGAAGAAAAGAAAAGAAAAGAAAAGAAAAGAAAAGAAAAGAAAAGAAAAGAAAAGAAAAGAAAAGAAAAGAAAAGAAAAGAAAAGAAAAAAGAAAAGAAAAGAAAAGAAAAAAGAAAAGAAAGGGAAAGAAAGGGAAAGAAAAGGAAAGAAAGGGAAAGAAAAGGAAAGAAAAGGAAAGAAAAGGAAAGAAAAGGAAAGAAAAGGAAAGAAAAGGAAAGAAAAGAAAAGAAAAGAAAAGAAAAAAGAAAAGAAAAGAAAAGAAAAGAAAAGAAAAGAAAAGAAAAGAAAAGAAAAGAAAAGAAAAGAAAAGAAAAGAAAAGAAAAGAAAAGAAAAGAAAAGAAAAGAAAAGAAAAGAAAAGAGAAGAAAAGAGAAGAAAAGAGAAGAAAAGAAAAGAGAAGAAAAGAAAAGAGAAGAAAAGAAAAGAGAAGAAAAGAAAAGAGAAGAAAAGAAAAGAGAAGAAAAGAAAAGAAAAGAAAAGAAAAGAAAAGAAAAGAAAAGAAAAGAAAAGAAAAGAAAAGAAAAGAAAAGAAAAGAAAAGAAAAGAAATGAAAAAAGATATATAAACTTGTTACACAAAGATGTTGAAGACTTTAAAATACATGCCAGAAATTAAAAGGATTTTTGTCAGCTAACCAAGAACATTAAACAGATTATATAGTTTAACTCCTCAGTTGTATTTAATAGCTTCTTATTACTAGACCTTCGAACATCATAAGTAATTGAAAGATCTAGTAATGAGAGTATGTATTTATTTTCTTTGCATTTATAATTTTCCGCCATATGAACTAATAATAATTTTCAATTTCTTTCACCAAAGGGAGCCTATTACCCCAGGAAAAATGATCATTCATGCTTCAACCATATGGTCTGTTTTCTTTTTGGACTGTCAGTTTACCTATTGTAATAATCACAAATCCAGACTAATAAACAGGCTCAATAAATTCTTATATATAAGGTAAGACCTTCCCATTCTTGCAGCAGAGCCATAGAAAAAAAATGTTAAATAAACTATATAAAACAGGAGATGTCACCTGCTATAAAGGTTACTGCATTTTTTCAAAGAGCCAGAAGCAGAAGGCCTTGAAATAAAAAAAAAAAAATAAAAATAATTAAACTAGATTTTATAAAATATCTTTTTCAGTAATAATAGAAAGAATTCTATCAGATATCACATTGTAGTTGCAGATTTTTGTTTCATCATAACTTTTAAATGGAAAATATCTTTCTAGATCATCTGTTTCTTGAAAAATTGTAAGTTAATTCTAGTTTTCACTGATGGTTCCTGTGAATATTTCTCACTTGAACTTTTAACTGAATTACATTTAGAATTTTCTTTCTCTATATCTATAAACACATGTTTTTCTCAATATTTCATTCCACCACTTATAACTATTTTTCTGTTTCCCTTGTACCTATTTTCTCATGAAATACATTGTTGGTAGTATATGAGCCTCAGTATTTGCTGATAGAACTTATACTACAGGGCTATATAAAACAAAGTTGATACAGGCTTGTGATTACTTACAATAGAATCTCCAATCTCCCAGCAACTTACATATATATATATATGTGTGTGTGTGTGTGTGTGTGTGCATGTATTTTGTATATTAGCAATCTTATCTTTATTTTTTCTAACTCTTTGTTTTTACAGTGTCTTCTAAAGTGATGGAGAAGATTATTCTGGGAGTTATTGAAAAACACATGAAAGGCAACACAGTCACTGATTATAGCCAACATGGGTTCACAGGGGGCAGGTTCTTTTTAACAAACTTAATTTCCTTTTATGACAAGGTTACCTATCTAGTTGACCAAGGGAAGTCAATAGACATGATTTTTTGGGATTTCAACATAGCCTTTAATACTGTCTCTCACAGTACATTTCTGGACAAAATGTCCAGCATACAGCTGGTATATACATGTATATATATATCACATATATGTATATATATATTATATAATATATATGTAATATATTAATATACATGTATATATAAAGTATTCCATAACCCCTTAATGATGTGCATTTTTCAGTCAGGTTACATTTCAAAGAGTCGATAGGTGTTACACAGGAAAATGGGATTAGAACCTAGGATCTCCTATGAAACTGTGAGAAAAATGCACAGCAAAGTCTGGATTTAGAAGACTGCAAAAAATAAGATAAATACTTTTTACAATGTTGAATATCCCTCTATTGCAACAACAGATATTAAATGCGTTTTCTTCTTGTTGTTGTTTTTTCATTGTCACAGGTAAAATTTTTGTCAACTTGAATGACATCATATTTCCTTTCCCTTCCCTTCCCTTCCCTTCCCTTCCCTTCCCTTCCCTTCCCTTCCCTTCCCTTCCCTTCCCTTCCCTTCCCTTCCCTTCCCTTCCCTTCCCTTCCCTTCCCTTCCCTTCCCTTCCCTTCCCTTCCCTTCCCTTCCCTTCCCTTCCCTTCCCTTCCCTTCCCTTCCCTTCCCTTCCCTTCCCTTCCCTTCCCTTTGTACTGGGTCTGGCTGGAATGTTAACTTTCCCGGCAGCAGCCCATTCAGTGCCGTACTCTGTACTTGTAGCTGGAACAGCAGTGTTATCACACCAGTGTTGTGTCTACTGCTGAGCAGCAGTGGCACAGCATTGGGCCTTTCTCTAACCCTCCTAGGGGGTGGGCAAAAAAGTGAGGAGAGAAACATCACTAGGGAAGCTGACCTAAACCAATCAAAGGGATATTCCATACCATGTGGTGTCACACTCAGCAATAAAAGGTGGAAACAGGAAGAAGAGGGGAGGGGAGGACGTCGGTCCTCCTCTCGAACACCGGCTGCGTGCGTTGAGGCCTTGCTTCAAGGACGTGGTCAATCATCGCTCATTTGTGGGAAGTAGAGAGTAATTTCTTTCCTCTGCACTTCCATATAGCTTTCATTTATTTTGTTTGTTTGTTTTCCTCCCTTTTTCCCCTTTCCCTTTTATTTCCCCTTAGTTAAATTGTTTAGTTCATGGTAGTCTTTATTTAATTATTATAATTATTTCCCTTTAATTAAATTATCCTTATCTCAACCCGTGAGTTGTTCTTTGCTTTACTTCTCCCCCTCCTTATCTAAAGGAGGGGGAGTGAGAGAGTGGTTGTGGGGTTTAGCTGCCCAGCACGGTAAAACCACCACAGTCCTTTTTGGCGCCCAACGTGGGGCTCGAAGGGTTGAGATAACAATAGAATTGATTAAACGCATACAACTAACACACTTGCTTGCTAGTAACCATGTTCCTTGCCCTGTTAATAATAATGGCTTTGTTCATATGTCATGCAATTCGTGTCATATTCTCCTTTCTCCTATATATCCGATCCGACAAAGTGCTACAATCTGTGTTCACTTTTTTTTAATTCGTTGTGCTGCCAAGCACTGACCTTGGTTTTACTCTGGAATTCAGGCTCTGCGCTGTTATCATTTGGGTCCCATGGAAACTATCTTCCAGAGAATATTCAGAACTACACTGCCTTCCTTTTCTCATCTGGACACCAGTTTATTAATAATATCAGGAATGGTACCTTTCCCTTCTTTCACAGTGGGCTAATTACAACAGTTTGGGAGTATTTTGAAGATCCATCTGTAACCCATGTATTGCTACTTCTAATTCTGAATAACAGGTTTCATTTTCTCTCTAAGATTAGTCGATTGTTTAGAAAACTTATTTGGGAATCTGTCCCGAAACAGTCTCGTGGTGAGTGGCACGGTGTGTGGGATGATGTTAGCAGATACCTGTCACGAGTGTCTCCTCCAATAGTTTTGAACTTCACCCCTGAGCAAGTGCTAAATCCTAAAAACTTGGTAGAATGTTTGAGAGTTGTATGTCCTGATCCTGATAATGCCGGAGAACAACAGCTTGCAGCATTGTGCTGGGTCCTGGTTTATTCCTATCAAACACTGTTTAACATCATCCAGCAACTTGAAGAGAGGGAGGAAGTCTCTGAATCTGATGACCAAGTAACACATGCTGTGGCTGACCCAGAGGACCAACCAACTATGGTACCAGTCGCCCCCATAGTCAAGTCAAAACAATGGAAACGGAGGTCAGCTCGTTTAGTAAGGGAAGAAGGCTCTCCTAAGAAGGAGGGAGAAGGGGAATTGGCAGGCACCTCTAAAGCAGAGCCATCACAAAAACAGCAGGAAGACGAGACGGAAATCATAAAGGAATCAGAAATCACTCGATCCTTATCCCTGAGTGAGATGCGAGAAATACGAAAGGATTATGGTCGACACCCAGGTGAACACATCCTCACTTGGCTGCTCCGATGCTGGGATGCTGGGGCCAGTAGCCTACAATTAGAAGGCAATGAAGCCAAGCAGCTGGGATCCCTCTCTAGAGAAAGGGTAATCGACAAAGTAATCGGGAGAGGAGCACAGGCCCTCAGCCTCTGGAGACGACTCCTGGCAGCTATCAAAGAAAGATATCCCCATAAGGAAGATATTGTATATCACATAGGCAAGTGGACCACTGTGGATAAAGGTCTCCAACATCTGCGGGAATTAGCTGTGCGGGAGATGATTTATAGTGATTTGGACAATGCCCAGACACTTCAAGACCCCGATGAAGTCCAGTGCACAACATCCATGTGGCGTAAATTTGTGCGGAGTGCACCAGCAGCACATGCCAGTACCCTGGCAGCAATTCACTGGGATGAGGGGATGGGACCAACAATGTATGATGTCTCCTGCCAACTTCAAAAATATGAAGACAATCTCTCTGCTCCGCTACAGTCCTGTGTCTCAGCTGTGGAGAAATTGTCTAAAGGACTTGACAAGCTTGTGGAGAAAGTATATTCCCCCTCATCTAGACAGAGTGATACTTCAGCCACTAAGAATCAGCATTCGCCTGCTCAAGAGAGAGAGTACCCAAGACGTACACCACGTGGCACCTTGTGGTTTTATCTGCGTGACCATGGGGAAGATATGAGGAAATGGGATGGTGTACCTACTTCAACCCTAGCTGCTCGGGTACGTGAACTGAAAGGAAATACAGCAGCAAGAAGAGGGGCTCCTAAGAGAAATGCTGCTCCAGTTTCTATTGGGCAGTACCCCAGAGGCAGTAGAAGAGCTGATGTTATTCTTGACCACGATGAAGGGACCTCTACCTCTCATTTGCCAGAATTTGTGCATTTGCAAGAATTAAGTGGCAGACGCTCCAGCCAGGACTAGAGGGGCCCTGCCTCTGGCCAGGTAGAGGAGAGGGATAACCGGATTTATTGGACTGTGTGGATCTGATGGCCTGGAACATCAGAACCACAGGAATACAAAGCTTTAGTGGACACTGGCGCACAATGTACCATAATGCCATCAGGCTACCAAGGGACAGAACTCACCTGTATCTCTGGAATGACAGGGGGATCCCAACAACTATCTGTACTGGAAGCTGAAGTGAGTCTAACTGGGAATGAGTGGCAAAAGCATCCCATTGTGACTGGCCCAGAGGCTCCGTGCATCCTTGGCATAGACTATCTCAAGAGAGGGTACTTCAAGGATCCAAAAGGATACCGGTGGGCTTTTGGCATAGCTGCTTTGAGCACAGAGAAGATTAGGCAGCTGTCTACCCTGCCTGGCCTTTCAGAAGACCCTTCTGTTGTAGGATTGTTGAAGGTTGAAGAACAACAGGTACCAATTGCTACCACAACGGTGCACCAACGGCAATATCGCACCAACCGAGACTCCCTGATTCCCATCCATGAGTTGGTTCACCGACTGGAGAGTCAGGGAGTAATCAGCAAGACTTGCTCACCCTTTAATAGTCCTATATGGCCAGTACGAAAGTCTAATGGCGAGTGGAGGCTAACAGTGGACTATCGAGGCCTGAATGAAGTCACGCCACCACTGAGTGCTGCAGTGCCAGACATGCTAGAACTTCAGTACGAACTAGAGTCAAAGGCAGCCAAGTGGTATGCCACAATTGATATTGCTAATGTATTTTTCTCCATCCCTTTAGCAGCAGCATGCAGGCCGCAGTTTGCTTTCACTTGGAGGGGCATCCAATACACCTGGAATCGGCTGCCCCAGGGGTGGAAACACAGCCCTACCATTTGCCATGGACTGATCTAGTCTGCACTGGAGCAAGGGGGAGCTCCTGAGCATCTTCAGTACATTGACGACATCCTCGTGTGGGGCAACACAGCAGAAGAAGTTTTTGAGAAAGGGAAGAAAATAATCCAAATTCTCCTGAAAGCTGGTTTTGCCATTAAAAAGAGCAAGGTCAAGGGGCCTACACAGGAAATCCAGTTCTTGGGGGTAAAATGGCAGGATGGACATCGCCATATTCCAATGGATGTGATCAATAAAATAACAGCAATGTCTCCGCCAACTAGCAAAAAGGAAACGCAAGCTTTCCTAGGCCTCGTGGGATTCTGGAGAATGCATGTGCCAGGCTATAGTCAGCTTGTGAGTCCTCTATATCGAGTGACTCGAAAGAGAAACTATTTTGAGTGGGGCCCTGAGCAACAACAGGCATTTGAACAAATCAAACAAGAAATAGCTCGTGCAGTAGCCCTTGGGCCTGTCCGTACTGGACCAGCTGTGCAAAATATACTGTACACTGCAGCTGGGGAGCATGGGCTCACCTGGAGCCTTTGGCAGAAAACCCCAGAAGAAACTCGAGGTCGACCTCTGGGCTTCTGGAGTCGGGGCTATCGAGGATCAGAAGCCAATTACACCCCAACTGAAAAGGAAATACTCACAGCATATGAGGGTGTTCGAGCTGCTTCAGAAGTTGTGGGTACAGAGGCACAGCTCCTCTTGGCACCGCGGCTACCTGTGTTACATTGGATGTTCAAAGAGAAAATTCCCACTACACACCATGCAACTGATGCTACATGGAGTAAGTGGATAGCGTTAATTACACAGCGGGCTCGAATGGGAAAACCCAATCGCCCAGGAATCCTGGAAGAGATTATGGACTGGCCGGAAGGCAGAGATTTCGGAGTGCCAACAGAAGAGGTAACCCGTGCTGAAGAGGCACCACCGTACAATGAGTTGCCAGAAGACAGAAAGCAGTATGCGTTGTTTACTGACGGATCCTGCCGTGTGATAGGGAGCCATAGGAAATGGAAAGCTGCTGTGTGGAATCCCATATGACGAGTTGTGGAAGCCATGGAAGGGGAAGGTGAGTCGAGTCAGTATGCAGAAGTAAAAGCCATACAACTAGCCCTAGATATCGCCGAAAGAGAAAATTGGCCAGTATTGTATCTTTATACTGACTCATGGATGGTGGCAAATGCTCTGTGGGGGTGGCTGCAGCAATGGAAAGAGAGCAACTGGCAGCGCAGAGGTAAGCCTATCTGGGCTGCTACCCTGTGGCAAGATATTGCTGCCCGGGTAGAAAACCTGGATGTTAAAGTACGTCATGTAGATGCCCACATGCCCAAGAGTCGCACTACTGAAGAACATCAGAACAACAAAGAAGTGGATCGAGCTTCGAAAATTGAAGTGGCTCAGGTGGACCTAGACTGGGAACGTAAGGGTGAGCTGTTTGTAGCTCGATGGGCCCATGAAACATCAGGACATCTGGGGAGAGATGCCACTTACAGATGGGCTCGTGATCGAGGGGTGGACTTGACCATTGAGGCCATCACACAGGTTACCCATGAGTGTGAGACCTGTGCTGCAATCAAGAAAGCCATGAAGGTAAAATCTCCCTGGAACAGGGGGAGATGGTTAGGGTTTCAATATGGTGAGGCCTGGCAAATTGACTATATCGGACCACTCCCAAAAACTCGCCAAGGCAAACGGTACATACTCACCATGGTAGAAGCAACTACTGGGTGGCTGGAAACATACCCTGTAAACCATGCCACAGCCCGAAACACTATCTTGGGCCTGGAAAGACAAGTATTGTGGCATCATGGTACACCAGAGAGAATTGAGTCTGACAATGGGAGTCATTTCCGAAACAATCTTGTTACCTCCTGGGCAAAGAGGCATGGTATTGAGTGGGTGTACCACATCCCTTACCACCCACAAGCCTCTGGGAAGGTTGAGAGGTACAATGGACTGTTAAAGACTATGTTACGAGCATTAGGTGCTGGGACGTGGAAACAATGGGACACAAATCTACCAGAAGCCACTTGGCTAGTTAACAATAGGGGGTCTGACAGCCGTGCTGGTCCTGCCGAAACAAAACCCCTACACACTGTGAAAGGAGCTAAGGTTCCCGTAGTGCATATAGGAAGGTGGATGGGGAAGGCAGTGTGGGTTGCTCCTGCCTCGGGAAAAGGCAAACCCACTCGTGGGATTGTCTTCGCCCAAGGACCAGGGTATACCTGGTGGGTCATGCAAAAGAATGGGGATATCAAGTGTGTGCCTCAAGGAGATTTGACATTGAGAGAAAACTAATCTATAATCTAAGTTATATTTTGTAGGAAGATGCTGTAGGATCAACGACAGGTCAACTTTGCAAGGAGCCGGGCAGTGCAACAAGGACTTGAACTAAGCTGGTGCTGGTGTCCAGACATCCAACTCCGCCTGCCTTGAGTGGCCACTTTGGCAGATGAAGACCTAATCATCAACAGTTCTTATGAACATTTTCCAAGAAAGACCTATGGAATGAAAAGATACATCTGCTTATTAACCCTGTCCTGTTAAATCCTTGTCCTGTTAAAGGACAAGGGATAATGATGAGAATGCTTGTATGCTAAAGTATGGGGATCTGAGTGTGACACAAATGTTATGGAATAAGGGGTGGAGGTTGTACTGGGTCTGGCTGGAATGTTAACTTTCCCGGCAGCAGCCCATTCAGTGCCGTACTCTGTACTTGTAGCTGGAACAGCAGTGTTATCACACCAGTGTTGTGTCTACTGCTGAGCAGCAGTGGCACAGCATTGGGCCTTTCTCTAACCCTCCTAGGGGGTGGGCAAAAAAGTGAGGAGAGAAACATCACTAGGGCAGCTGACCTAAACCAATCAAAGGGATATTCCATACCATGTGGCGTCACACTCAGCAATAAAAGGTGGAAACAGGAAGAAGAGGGGAGGGGTGGGCTCTCGTTGAGAAGACGTCGGTCCTCCTCTCGAACACCGGCTGCGTGCGTTGAGGCCTTGCTTCAAGGACGTGGTCAATCATCGCTCATTTGTGGGAAGTAGAGAGTAATTTCTTTCCTCTGCACTTCCATATAGCTTTCATTTATTTTGTTTGTTTGTTTTCCTCCCTTTTTCCCCTTTCCCTTTTATTTCCCCTTAGTTAAATTGTTTAGTTCATGGTAGTCTTTATTTAATTATTATAATTATTTCCCTTTAATTAAATTATCCTTATCTCAACCCGTGAGTTGTTCTTTGCTTTACTTCTCCCCCTCCTTATCTAAAGGAGGGGGAGTGAGAGAGCGGTTGTGGGGTTTAGCTGCCCAGCATGGTAAAACCACCACACCCTTCCCTTCCCTTCCCTTCCCTTCCCTTCCCTTCCCTTCCCTTCCCTTCCCTTCCCTTCCCTTCCCTTCCCTTCCCTTCCCTTCCCTTCCCTTCCCTTCCCTTCCCTTCCCTTCCCTTCCCTTCCCTTCCCTTCCCTTCCCTTCCCTTCCCTTCCCTTCCCTTCCCTGCCCTGCCCTGCCCTGCCCTGCCCTGCCCTGCCCTGCCCTGCCCTGCCCTGCCCTGCCCTGCCCTGCCCTGTCCCGCCCCTTTTGGTCATGTGCCAAAGACTGCTGAGTGGTAAGAAGATGACTGTAACTTCCTTCTGGACTGAATGAAACCAAAACATGAAGTGGGAGATAGAAGAATCTGTTAACTTGTTTCTTCTCATACTTAGGAATATGGAAGCCTGCTACTGGGGACATGAGATAGTTTCAGGTTGGGAGCCTCACTTGGGCTATACACAACTTTACGTACACAGTTTTTCTATATTTAACATGTATGTTAGAGCACCAGGAATGCCTGAGAAAGCAGCAGAGATTTTTCAAGACCTTATACTTTCTGAAGGGATTTACACACTCAGTCTCTCCTGTATCTCAAAAGGATACAGGTTAAATTAAAACTATTCTAGAGGATGAAGCAAATGCCTGCTTGTCTGTTCCTTTAGAGTGCATGAGGTTGGGTAATGTGATAATATTTCATAATAGTGAGGACATTTTGTCATGAGATCTGGGAGTCTTCTTGGGTTGATACCTTATGCAACTCATTGAAATGAAATCAGATGATCAAGGAGCTAGCAAGGAGAGGTACAAGGCTAGACCTGGGAAAAGGGAGAACTGATCAGAAACATGAAAATCAGAAATAGCTTCAGCTGCAGTGATCATGAGATAGTAAAGTTTAGGAAGAGGGAACAAGGTAATAACATTTGATTTCTGGAGAGCAGATTTCAGCCTGTCTAGGTGTCTGCATAGAGGAATCCAAAGGATGCAACCCTGGAGAGAACAGGGTTCCACAAGAGCTGGTTGATATTCAAAGATTACCTGCTCAAATCTTAAGAAAAAAAATGCATCCCCAAAAGCAGGCTATCAAGAAAGCTAGGTAAGAGGCCTGAACGGATTGAACAGAGTTCCCAGCTGAATTCATGCATGTATATAAAAAGGAACTGCACAAGAGGTGGAAGCAGGTACAGATAATACAAGAGACATATAGATATCCCCTGTCTTCTAGGGATGGGGTTAGTAAAGTCAAGGCCCACATCTAATTGAATCTGGCAATGAATGTGAAAGGCAACAAGAAAGGATTCTACAACACCATGAACAGCAAAAAGACTGGGGACCACTGAAGGGGAGCTGGTGGAAAATGACATAGAAAAGGGCAAGGTACTCAGTGTCTTCTTTGCTTCTGTCTTCATCAGTAAAACTGGCCTTTGGGAATCCCACCTCAAAGAGCAGAAGGAAATTCTGGAGCAAGGAAGGTTCACTTCCATGAAGTAAGGCTAGGATAAGGACCACTTAAATGATGTGGACACATGTAAGCCCATAGAGCCTGACAAGTTGCACCTACAAGTGCTGAGAGAGCTGGTTGATGTCATTGTGAGGCTACTTCCTAATATTTTTCAATGGTTTTCATGATAGGGAGACATTCCTGAAAACAAGAAGAGAGAAAATGTCACTTCTGTCGTGAAAAAATGCAAGAAAAAATATTCATGGAACTATAGACCAGCCAGTCTCACTGCAGTCCTTGTGAAGGTGATGGAGAAAATCCTTCTGGAAAACATCTCCAAAAGCTTGAACGACAAGAAGGTTATTAGGATTAGAATCGATTTACAAATGGGAAATAATGCTTAACAAACCTGATAACTATCATCAGGTGACTTACTTAATAGACAAGAAAAGAGTGGGGGATGCTGTTTACCTCATCTTTGATACAAAGTCTCTGACACTGTTTTCCATATCATCGCAAACTAGCTGACAAAGTATGGATGATATGCATGTACAGTGAGGTGGATTTAAAACTAAGTAATTGCACCCAGAGTGTGCTGATCTGTGCCACCAAGTCCATTTGGAGTCAAGTCACTAGTGATATATCCCAGATGTCAGTGCTGAGGCCAATACCGTTTAAAGCTTTGTTGATGACCTGCATCAATAAGGGGGCAGAGGACACCCTCAGACAGATTGCAGATGCTCCAAAATGACAGGAATGGCTGATGCACCACATGAGTGTTCTGCAATTCAGAGCATCCTTGTCAGGCTACAGAGCTGGAAGAAGTATTTTATGAAGTTCAATGAAGGCGATTGCAATATCCTGTTTCTGGGGAGGAACAATCCCAGGCATCAGTACATAGTGTTTGGAAAACAGCTTTGCTAAGATGATTTTTGGGGTTCTGGTGACTAGCAGGCTAACCATGAACCAACAGTGCACTCTTATGAGAATAAATAGATACATAAATAAATAAAAATAAAAAATCAGTATCCTGGGCTGCATTGCCATCAGATCAACAAAAGTGGTTCTGCAGCACTGGTGAGGTTGCATGTTCAGTAGTGTCTAGTATTGGCCTGCAAAGTACAAGCAAAATGTTTACTGGAATTAATCCAGCTCAGGGCCACAAAGATAATGAAAGGACTGGAACATCTGTCATAAGAGGAGATGAAGAGAATCTGTGAGAGCTGTGAGTGTTTAGCCTGGGAAAGAAGGGACTCAGGGAGGACTTTATCAGTATGCATAAATTCCCTCCTGGTAGGAGGAAGTGAAGAAGATAGACATGGACTCTTTCCAGTGGTGCCCTGTGCCAGGGCAAGAGGCAATGAGTACAAATGAAAACCAGGAAATTCCATCTCAAATAAAGAAAACACTTACTATGGAGTTCAAGAAGTATTTGGACAATGCTTTCAGAAATATGATTTGATTGTTGGGTGCTCCTGTGTGGAACCAGGACCTGGACATATTGATCCAGCTTGTGGATACCTTTCAACTCAAAATATTTTATAATTCTATTATTCTACAATGGAACTTGTAGCCCAGAGAGATTATGGAGTCTATCTTTGGAGATACTCAAAATTGGACTTGACACAGTCCTGTGTAACCTGTTCTAGGTGATCCCACTTGAGCATGGGGGGTTAGACTAGATGATCCTGAGAGTTCTCTTCCAACCTAAATGATACTATATTCCTGTAAAACAAAAATATTATCTATAATTCTGTAAGAGGAAAACACCTTCTCATTCTGCTGGTCTAAGTCAGAATGTCCTAATTAACAAAACCTGTTAGTTGAGCTAGCCCAATCACCATGACTTGACTGATACAAATTGCAGCATAAATTTAGAGGAAGGGAGTATAACAGAAGCATCCATTAATACTTATTTACATTTATGGATACATCGTGTCTTTTACCTATGTAATGAAAGTCACATATAAAGCTTTGTTTCAGTACTGAACCTACCTTAATACTCTGGATTAAATTTTATTTTTATTTTTTCAATTATCTTTCCCCACCCCATCTCCTCAAGAATGACAGTAGCTGCAAATAAAAAAATAAATAAATAAATAAATAAATAAATAAATCTTCACTGTGGCTGTAACCATAGCAACACAAACTGTTCATTTTCTGTCTCAAATAACATGCACAAGTCTGTCTGGCTAACAATTCAGTGAGGACATTGACAAATGATCTTAGTATTCAGGCAGACATTTAAAATATGCAGATATTTGTCTGAATTCTTATATGGTCAATGGATACTCAAATGATAAACTGTGTGATTCTCAAGTAAAATAAGAAAAAAAAAAATCCCTGAGGATGCTTCTCATTAAAGGTTTCAAAAGAGATATATTTTGAGCGATGAATATCTTCAGTGAGATAGATTATCTCCCAGAGATCAGAGATATTTTATAGTATGTTAGATTTTTATTATTATTATTATTATTATTATTATTATTATTATTATTATTTTTTTAGCCCACACTTTTTCTTTAGCTAGTCAGCAAAGGAAGATAAAAAATAGTTCTCTTCTCTCCCTACTTCTCTCCCACAAATAACTGAATATTCAGGAAAAGAAGAGAAACTTTTGAAAGGTTTTGCAGAACTTTAATAATGTTGGGGAAGGCAGCATGTGGTCCACCATCATCATCATTAATCTCATATAGAAGCAAGAGACATTGGCCTCTGTGGATGTAAAATCTTGACCTTCCTGGTGAGAATTATTGTGTGACTCCCCCAGGAGAACTACATGTCAAATGGAAGCCGAGCAATTTTCACAATGAAGCTGAATACGTGCTGAATCAGATTTACCAGAAAAGCTGTAGAATCTTTGTTGCTCAAAATACTGCACAAGCCTTAGACCAAGTTAATAATGTTAATGTGAAGTTTTCTCTGTCTTGAATGGGACTTGGACCAGCTGACCTCAAGAGATACCTCTCAGCCTAAATAATTCTGTAATTCTCAAAATCATAGTCCATTGCTCCATTTCCTACAAGTTGTTCAAAAGAGTTAACAAATGAATAACCTGTCAGTCTCTGTTCATATGTAGTGGATTCTTAATAGGCAAAGGTGAAAGACCCTTATTTCATAACTAATCTGTCTCCAGAATTGTCCAAGTCCCTGAGCTAAGTATTTACTTTTAAAATAGCATTGCACTTCAGAAAAACATTGCCTCATTTATAATGCTTCCTACTCTCCTGACAGTTCATCTGTTGTAGGGAATGCAGAGCACTGACAATCTTATAGCTACTCTTCAACACTGGTCTTGATTGCAGGTTCAAGGTTGAAAGTATCATTAACTCTGCAGTGAACTTCTCCACCATCAGAACAGCTGTCAGCTCCTCTTTCCTGGCTTCACACCTGCTTTGTTGTCAAAACTAACAGGGACTCTCATGTGGGATGAACTTTCTTTTTTTTTTTTTTTTTTTTCTTTCCACTTCTTCTTACCACTTGCATAATGGCATTTCCCTTGCAAGCAGAATTCAAAAAGTGACTACAGCAAGTTACAGAACAAGGTGTTCATGATGACAAATACTGTTGTTACACTGACTTTTAAAAGACAGTGGACCCCAGCAGCTTTACCAATATTAAACAAATAAACAATCTCCCCAGAGAAAATAAATAAATAAATTGCAGAATCATAGAATTGTAGAATAAGAAAAACAAACCCTTCTGAAAACTTAAGCATTTTTTGCACTCTTTAGGTCCCTTCACCCTCAAAAAACAAACAAACAAACAAACAAACAAACAAAAAACGAGAGTTCTTAGTTGGCAGTTCTAGAAGTCAGTAGTGACCTGTTTGATTGCAAAGTTTTAAAAAATGCAAAAAATAATCTAAACCAAAAATTTGCATGACCATTTAGAAGCAGACTGAGGAGATCCACATATTTTGTGTGTTCTTTGTTTAATGCAAAAGAAAAGACATATTAAGTTCATAAAAGAACTGGTCTTGAAGACGTTAAGAAACACTATGCAATACTTGAAATAATAAGATTTGAGCTGCAGAAGACATTCCCATCTCAACATGATCACAGTCAGAAGATATGAATCTCTCAGAATCTTGGCTTTAGTGTTTCAACAGTAATTCTTCCTCAACAGTTTCTATCTCAATTTACATGTGGATCAAGTCAATGTTTTACTTTGTGATTTTTTTCCCTTGCATGAACTGAAAGCTCAGAGCACCATCTGAAAAAGCAAAATTACCCTTATTATTACTTGGTGAAAAAATAGATACTAAAGATGAAGCATAGTTGGCAATTTCAGTGATGCTAAATGTTGTCAGGAAGAATGTGGTTAGATTGACTCTACTGCAAGAATTATGACTGGGTAGCTTTTTTATTTTTATTTTTATTTTTTATTTTTTTCTTTTTTTTCCTTTATTTTTTTCTGAGGGCTTTTCAACAAACATCACAAATTCCCTGAGCAGTAAGATATGGTACAGACATCACTAATATGGGCAATACCTCTCTAATTAGGAGAGTGAGGCCTCACTAAAAGTTTGGGCCTGATATTTCTGTGGTCTCCTTCCCTTGCTTTAACCATTGCCCTTACCCTTGCCACTTCCTTTATGGCTTCTGAAGATACCTGTGAATATTGGTATGCTTGTTTGTTTCTTAAGTATGTCCATATTCATGTAATTCAATAATGTACATCTTTAGGATCATGATGTACAATCTCTAACCTTCCTATTCTTGTCTTCCTACCCGTAAAAAGAGAAGGAAATAAAGAGTCATTGTTTTGAAAAACATCTAGTATATACATGTCAGAAAAGTTCCTCTAGGCAAACTAAACAAATGAGCAAACATAAACACAGAGCAGCAATATCAAGCAGTGAGAGCAGATGCACTGCTTTTTAGGGTGATTGAGTAAACCAGAAAGAGAGAGAAAATGAAGCCAGATTATACAAAAGGGCCCTGAATCCATCATCCAGCAATCCCAATGAAGTAGGTTGTTTCACACAGAAGAAGCCCCCTATTCCTTCTCTGACAGTTTTCTCATTGTCACCCATCATTTTTGTACTTGGTAAAAAAATGTACTGGGAGAAGAAAAAAAAAAAAAAAAAACAAAAAAAAAGACTGTAAAAAGGGAGAAAAAATTTAAGATAAATAAGGAATCCTCCCTCTCCTCCCCCTTCCCCCCCCTTTCCCCAAACTATATATTCTTGTTTTGTTCACTGTATTGTAATAGTGATGATCACAGAATCACAGAATTGTAGGGGTTGGAAGGGATCTTGAGGGATCTTCCGGTCCCACTCTCCTGCCAAAGCAAGTTCCCTAGAGCAGTTTGCACAGGAAGGTGTCCAGATGAGTCTTGAATATCTCTAGAGAATGGGACTCCACAACCTCCCTTGGCACCTGTTCCAGTGATCCGTAAAACTAATAAAACAAAAACACCAACAACAAAAAGCTCAAAAACATATTCTGAAGTAGTTAGCCAAACATTATCAGTTGTCTCTTAAAAAAATATTTCTTAGTTTCAGAAGGTTAACAGTGTCATAATGAACTGAGACAGAGAGTGACTATAGCAATACTAATAAGTAGTATGTATTGAAGTGCCACTGACTCCAGAATGCTTCTGACACCATACAACCTAACTAACAAAATAACAACTAATTTTAAGAATAATTTGCCTCCTGGAGTCCTTAAAATGGATTTTACTAATGAAAAAACTTACATGGATTTTTTTTTATTTATTTATTTCCTGATAAATGAAGCTAATGAAACTGTAGAAGCATGTATACGCCCACAAGGGCAAAATAAAATATCCTGAACTGGTCTGCCCTCTTAGAAGTAATTTTGAACAGTGTCAAACAGAGTTTGTACACAAGGGTTTTCTACAGTAACCTAAGCAAAATAAAATATAAGTTGTTAATATAGACAGATGGCAGTTAACAACAGTATTCACGAGAACATTCTGTTTTCTAATAAACGTTGCTATTGTAGAAGTCTGAAAAAGAAAAGTCATTCAGTGAATTCTGTAGAAGTGCCTTGTATTAACCCTCCACCTGATTTTGCCAGCACAGAATACTAAATTAAACCATAGGCACAAATATTCACCTGCACTTTTTTGTTTGTTTGTTTGTTTGTTTGTTTTTTTGTTTCCTAGCTTTATTTACTTTCCTTGCATTTTAGACAGAGTTTAAAGATATTTCAGGGAAACTGAGCAAACCAATCTGTTAGAAATCCTTTAAAGGACAAAGGGTGAGATCTATTAACTTCTAACTATTAGAAGGTGTAGAGGGAGCTTCTCTGTAAGAAGAAAAGAAAACTAACACAAGTAACATAAAATACACTCTGAATTGTATACATACTGCATACTTATGCCACAATGAGTGGGATAAAATCTCAAACGGGAAACAATGTTTCAGATATTTTTTATTTATGCATTTATTTATTCTTTTTAGAATTGCTCATAAAATCATAGAACTGTTTGTGTTGGAAAAGACACTAAAGATTATCTATTTCCACACACCCTCTTCCCCCCTCCCCCTCTCCATGGGCAGGGACATCTTCCACCAGACCAGGTTTCTCAAAGCATTGATTCTATTTTTTTTTTTTTTTTTTAATATTGCTTGATATGTGGATTGGAATAAAGTGTAAGACATTATTTTCTTATCATTGTCTTTTCAGCTGACATGTGCCTCCTAATGATAGTAAGTCATTCTGGTTCTCCTTCCTAATTACTAGTGACTGAGCAGGAACTGTTCACTTTCAATGCACATGTAGTTTCGATAGTCTGAATAGCTTTCACTGCCCATAGGGCATCCGCTCTATATGATCAAGGTAGGAGACTGGTTATCATTTTAAAATTTTCATATGTTCCTCAGGAACTGCAAATGAAATTAAGGGGCTGTCCATATTAAATCATATTCAGCACTGAAAGTGGGCAGTTGAACTAAGCAATGTTGTCAGAGGAAGTCCGTTGGACTAGCTGAACTGGGAGATGACTGCAGACAACACAAGAAAAAACGTTGTCTCACATTGTAACACAATGGAGATTGCTGTACAAGTTTATAGTCTGTTCAAGATAATAATCCAATAATCCAAACTTTGTATGGTACACATCAATGGTTTGAATCTGAGTTACTGCATTCCAGGTGAGACTCAGATAAGAAAGCCATTGACTAGCGAGGAGTCAGATGTTCCTTTATTTTTCTCTCTGGTAGTATCTTTCTATCTCACCTTTTTTTTTTTTTTTTTTTTTTTTTTTTTTTTTTTTTATGTGTTTTATCTGTCTCTCTCTCAGTGTCTCTCTACCCTCCTCCCTTCCTTACTTTCCTCCTTCCTTCCTTCAGATTATTATCAATTATTTCAGGTAGCCGGTGATGAATCATGGAATCACATAATTCTAGGAGTTGGAAGGGACCTTGAGGGATCATTGGGTCCCACCCCCCTGCAAAAAACGGTTCCTTAGAGCAGGCTGCCCAGGTAAGCGTCCAGATTGGCCTTGAATATCTCCAAAGAAGGAGACTACACAACCTCCCTGGGCAGTCTGTTCCAGTGATCCGTCACCCCCACCATAAAGAAGTTCTTTCGCAGGTAGATGTGAAACTTCCTGTGGTCCCTCTTGTGGCCATTACCCCTTGTCCTGTCCCCACAAACCACTGAAAAGAGCTTAGACAAATCCCTCTGTCTCCCATACTTAAGGTATTTATAAACGTTGATAAGGTCCCCTCTCAGTCTTTTCTGCAGGCTAAATAGACCCAGGTCTCTCAGCCTTTCCTCATAAGGAAGATGCTCCAGGCCCTGTATCATCTTTATGGCCTTCCACTGGGCTCTTTCTAGGAGATCCCTGTCTTTTTTTACTGGGGAGCCCAGAGCTGGACACAGTACTCCAGGTGAGGTCTGACCAGGGCAGAGTAGAGGGTGAGGATCACCTCCCTTGACTTGCTGGCCACACTCCTTTTAATGCACACCAGGATCCCATTGGCCTTCTTGGCTAAAAGGGCATACTGCTGGCTCGTGGTCAACCTGTCATCCACCAGGACCCCCAGGTGTTTCTCCGCAGAGCTCTCCTCCAGCAGGTCATCCCCCAGCCTGTACTGATACATGCAGTTTTTCCATCCCCTGTGCAGGACTCTAGGTTTGCTCTCTAGAGTTAAAACTCATTTGGTTTCTTCCTGCCCATCTCTCTAGCCTGTCCAGTTCTTGCTGAATGGCTGCACAGCCTTCTGGCATCATCCACTCCTCCCACATCCTATTGTCTGATCCTTCAGGTGTGCTTCACTCAAGGCATTTTCCATGTTTGTTGTTGGTGGTGGTGGTAGTGGTTGATTGGTTGGTTGATTAGTTTTGTTTGGTTTTGTTTGGTTTTTGAGTAGAAGTTATTTCAAGAGCTTGTTTTTCTTGTTGGCTGTCAAATATTTCACCATTCCTTTGATACTGGGTATCAAGCAAAGCATGCCCTCATTTTCAAGTTTTGTCACCACAGTTTCTTAACCAAATGTGTAAAAACTATCGTTAGATACTTGTCTGTCCAACATTTCATTTATCACCCTTTGTAAAAGTATTTGATCCATGAACACATATGTTTTTTTTTTTTTTTTTGTGCAGGCAACAACAGGTTTATAATCTTGTTATAATCCTACTGTATTTAAAAAAAAAAAATAAAAAAGTAGTTAGAATTTATGCCAATGCTTTTATACAGGACCAGTTTTGTATCATCAGCATGCTTGCTGAGAGTGGACACCACTCCCTCATCAAGGTCGTTGATGAAGATGTTAAACAGTTTTGGATCCAGGACTGAACCCTGGGGAACTCCACTAGTCACAGGTCTGCAACTGGACTCTGTGCTGCTGATCACCACCCTCTGAGCTCAGCCAGTCAACCAGTTCTCAACCCACCTTACTGTCCACTCATCTATCCCATACTTTCTCAGCTTTTCTAGTACAATGTTGTTGGAGACAGTATGAAAAGCCTTGCTAAGATAGATGACATCCACTGCTCTCCCCTCATCTACCCAGATGGTGATGTCATCACAGGAGGCAACGAGGTTGATAGAGCCCGATTTTCCCTTGCTGAATCCATGCTCATAACCTTCTCATCATAACCTTCTTCTCTTCCAATTGCTTGGAGATGGCATCCAGAACAAGTTATTCCAACACCTTTCCAGGGGCAGAGGTGAGACTGACTAGCTTGTAGTTTCCCGAATCCTCCTTCTTGCCCTTCTTGAAGACTGGAGTGACGTTGGCTATCCTCCAGTCTTCAGGCACATCTCCTGTTCTCCAAGACCTGTTAAAGGTGACAGAGAGCAGTTTGGCAATCACTTCTGCCAGCTCTATGGCACACGTGGATGCATCCCACCTCAGCCCATGGATTTGTGTATGTTGATCCTAATAAGATGCTCCTGAACCACTCCCTCCTTAGCCAGAGGGAAGCTCTCCATTTCCCAGATTCCTTCTCTTCCCTCCAGGGTCCAGGAGCCCCAGGGGGTAATCTTTGAAGCAAAGACCAAAAAGTGAAGAAGGCATTCAGTATCTCTGCCTTCTCAGCATTACCATTACCAGGACCTGCATTGTCCCTAATCTTCTTTTTACTGTTTACATACTTAAAAAAACACTTCTTATTATCCTTTATCTCATTTGTCAGCTATGGTACAGTAGATAAGCAATCTTTTTTTTTTGTTTGTTTGTTTGCTCTCTTTGAATCACCTTACTATTTGCAGAGAAATGTAATCTAATATCTGGCCAGAGAGAAATGTTGAGTTTCAGATTCCTTTTCTACTTTTAAAACCTACAACCATTGTTAAATTTTGCAAGTTCTCACAGTTATTGGAAATTTAAGTTGTAGAGAACATTCCTCCAGACTTTTGTTTCAGACAGACGGCAGACAAACCAGATAGTATTTTAAATGTCAAACTTATGGGTTATTGATCTCATTGGTGTGGTCACAGTTCCACTCCCGTAATGATTCATTCCAAGATACTTCTCTCAGAACTTGCATTGCAGTGTAATCTCAGTACAGTTCAGAGAAGTGTGATGCTCCAAAAACTGTCAATAATTTTCTTTTGTACTGTTATTGACATGGTTTTGGCTGAGATAATTTTCTTCATAGAAGCTCACATAGTGCTGTGGTTTGGATTTTTCATCAAAATAGGGGTGATAACACATTTATGTTTTTACTTGTTGCACAGCAGTGCTCACAGAGATCCAAGGACTTTTCAGCTTCTCACGTGTGCAAGTAGGCTGTGTGTGCACAAGAAGATGGAAGCGGATGTAGCCAGGACAGGTGACTCAAATTGACCAAAGGGCTATTCCATCCCATATGACCCCATGCTCAGCAATAAAAGATGGGGTAAAGAAGGAGAAATGGATGGGACATTCAGAGCGATGGTGTTTGTTTTCCCAAGAAACAATTATGCATGATGAACCCTGCTTTCTTGAAAATGTCTGAACACCGGCCTACCAATGAACAGGAAGTAATGAATGATTCTTTGTTTTGCTTTTTTTTTTTTTTTTTTTTTTTTTTTTTTTTTTTTTGTGCATGGCTTTTGCTTTACTTAGCAAACTGTCTTTATGTCAACCCCTGAGTTCTCACACTTTTACCTCTCTGATTCTTTCCCTCATCTTGCCTGGGTAAGCAACTGTGTGATACAGAGCTGTCTGCCATGGTTAAACCACAGCAATTACATACCTAATTTACCAAGTTATTTTCCAAGTTCTTTCCAAGTTCCATACCAACTGCTGATTTCTACCTGGTCTGGTTAGAGGGTATGCCAAGTCATGTGTGTCCTGTTTGAGTACGAACGGTCAGGGACCTCACTATCAGTTATGTCCTTAACTGAAAATACAGATGACCACTGTAGTCAGATAGGTGTAGTTTCATTTTTCACTGTGCACCCAGAAGATCTCAGCATCTTTGGTAAACATTTTTTTCAGATTCTTCAACACATTTGCTTCTTCTGTAATATATCTCTTGTCCCTTGCTGGTTTTGTGCTTAAAAGTAACAAAATAAAAAATGTCTCAAACATTATTAGGCAATGAAGAGATACTTTCCATATCAAAAGAGAAAATGTATACAGAATGTAGCAAGTAGCAAAAGCCACTCCAATATTAGTCTCTCTCACCTAAGGACATCTAAGAGGCATGGCAATATACTCAGTGTAAAAAAGATCTAGGGAGTTTGTGATTCCATCCCAGCTGCTATTTCAAAGATTTTTTTAGGATTTATTTCTTTATTGCTGTACTTTTCCAGTATTACCAAGAATACCAAGGGAAATTTTTCTCATATGGCCACATACTCCTTGGTGGTAAATTAATTCACTGGTTGAGTGGAGAGAGTTTGGCATTTTTTTCAGGGGAATGGAAGTTCCTTTGTTGTCTGGGTCTTCAAAACATTGTTTTTTTTGTTGTTATTGTTGTTGTTGTTGTTGTTTTTTGTTTTGTTTTATAATTATTTTTTATTTTCTTTTTATGGTGAATTTAGAGTAGACACATTTAAATTAGTGTGGATGAGAGCAACTCCTTTTATTTTATTTATTTATTTATTTTTTTCCTCGCAAGACAGGTTTGCTTCTTTGTGAGAATGTGAGCTCCAAGGTTACATCCTTGTCTTGATAGTAAAGATTGATTAATCATTTGAATCTATAGCTCTGATAATGCTTCTGAAATTGCTTTGGTGGTGAATATCACATACGTTGTTTGTGCTCTAAGTGTAGGGTATACATAGTGCTTTTCAGACATAAATAAAAGATAAAAATCAATAAAAGATAGAAATCCTTTTGGTGAAGTCACTGAATACTTCACACAAAACCAGTGAGAACAAACCCTCTGCTTTCAGAGAGGCTGTTGGAGAAAGTTTTTCCACTCTTAGACTGAAACCTGTAATGCTGCCTTTGGATCTTGCAGAAGGACTTCACTTTAAGTATGAAACTCAAGAGAAGACATTAATGTACCATCTCTTAATGATAACTATTGTGGTGGTTTTTTTTTTTTTTTTTTTTTTTTTTTTTCCAGTACATCTGCACTTATGGTACAAATTTGTTATGGTATCTGCACTTATGGTACAAATTTATTATTCAAGTTTATTTGCTTGGTACAACATGCACTGAAGCATCTGACAGCATGAAAGTCAGATTATTAGAGTACAGTATGAATAGATGAAAGTTTGCAGATTAAACGTCAGAGGCAAGAGATGGTGATACCATGAAAGGCTGGCTTTCCTGTTTCATCCATAAATTGTTTGTGTTAATGTCCCCTCTTTGCTGTCCTTTCTTCCTCAGGGGCTCTGAACTCTTCAGAACCTCAGTGGTGGTCTGTCTCCATGTATTGGGTTTATGTGGCAAGGGTTTGATAGAATCATAGAATGGCTTGGGTTGGAAGGGACCTTAAAGATCATCTAACTCCAAACCCCCTGCCATAGGCAGGGATGCCACCCATTTGATCATGGAAGACGTACGAAGAATGGCTGAGGTCACTGGGCCTGTTCAGCCTGGAGAAGAGGAGGCTGAGGGGAGACCTCATCACAGTCTACAACTTCCTCGTAAGGGGGTGTTGAGAGGCAGGAGACCTTTTCTCCATTAACACTAGTGACAGGACCCGCGGGAACGGGGTTAAGCTGAGGCAGGGGAAATTTAGGCTTGACGTCAGGAGGGGGTTCTTCACAGAGAGGGTGGTTGCACACTGGAACAGGCTCCCCAGGGAAGTGGTCACTGCACCGAGCCTGTCTGAATTTAAGAAGCGATTGGACTGTGCACTTAGTCACATGGTCTGAACTTTTGGGTAGACCTGTGCGGTGTCAAGAGTTGGACTTGATGATCCTTAAGAGTCCCTTCCAACTCAGGATATTCTATGATTCTATGATTCTATGTTGGACAAGGCCCTGTCTGGCCCAGGTATGGTTTTATGGCCCAGGTTTATTTTACCCTACAGGTATGGGGCATCCGCAGCTCCTCTGGGAAACCTGATCCAGTGCCTCACCACCATCTGAGAGAAGAATTTATTCCTAAACTCTAATCCAAATCTTCCCTCTTTCAGTTTAAGACCAATACTTTCTTTATTTACTGAGTAAAGAGTCCTTCTCCATCTTTCTATAAGAGCTCTTTAAGCATTGAAAGGTCACAATGAACTCTCCTTTGAGCCTTCTCTTCTCCAGGCTGAACAGCTCCAACTCTCAGCCTTTCTTCACGGGAGAGGTGCTCCAGCCCTCTGATCAGCTTTGTAGCCCTCTTCTGGGCTTGCTCTAACAAGTCCACATCCTTCTTGTGCTGGACAACCCAAACCTGGATACAGTACTCCAGGAGGGGCCTCACAAGGGCAGAGCAGAGGAGGACAATCACTTCCCTCAACTTGTTGATCACACCAGCTGGTAGCAGGGGGGGGCTGCAGTGGTGGCCTCTCTGAGAGGAATCAAGAACCTGCTTTATATTAGATTGCAGCTAACTCCAGCCAGCTCCAAAATAGATGCACTGCTGGCTAGATTTGAGCCAGAGAGTGATGCTGGTTGTGCATCTGGGTGAGCAGATTTAAGAAAGGGGAAAAAAATGCTGCTCAACAGCAGCTGGAAGAGTGAGGATTGAGAAGAGTGCTGCAGACAAGGTCAGTGAAGAAGGAGGGGGAGGAGGTGCTCCAGGTGCTGGAGCAGAAGTTCCCCTGTGGCCTGTGGAAAGGTCCCTGGTGGAGTAGGCTGCCCCCCTGCAGCCCATGGGTCCCACAGTGGAGCAGATCTCCACACTGCAGTCCATGGAGGAGTCCCCAGTGGAGCAGGTGGATCTGGCCTGGAGGAGGCTGCAGCCTGTGGAGAGCCCCCACAGTATAAGGCCCCAGGCTGGAACTGCGGCCAGTGGGGGGACCTATATTGTGGCAGTTTGCTCCTGAAGGATGGACCCTGTGGTATGGACCCATATTGGAACAATTCTTGAAGAGCTGCTGCCTGTGTGAAGCACATGCAGGATCAGTTCATGAAGGATGGCATCCTGTGGAAGGGACACCATGCTGGAACTGGGGCAGAGAATGATAGTGAAGGAGTGGCAGAGATGAAGCATTAAGGACTGCCTGCTACCCGCATTCCCTGTTCTCCTGAACTGTTTGAGGGAAGGATGTAGAATGGGGTGGTTGGAGGGGAGGGGGGGAGGGGGGGGAAAAGTTGTTTTTAGTTTGCTTTTAATTCTCTCTGATAGTCTGATAGTCTGCTAGTGATAGGCAATAAATGATATTAGACTCCCTATGTTGAGTCAGTTTTGCCCATGACAATAATTGTTGAGTGATCTCCCTATCCTTATCTCAACCCTTGAGCACTTTGCATTGTATTTTCTCCCCTTTTTCATTTGGGTGTCGGTGGGGTGGGGGTGGTTGAGAAAGCAGTTGTGGTAGAGTTCAGCTGCCCACCAAGGTAATACCACTACACTCTATTGCCTCCATTTCTACACATTACAACTCATAGACTAACTAATGAAATTGTATTGCTTTGTTTTAGAACACCTTTTCTGCTTATCTGCAATAATTATTTACCCTCACCCCCTATCTGCAGTAACTAATTACCCCTTAGGCTGAAAGCTGTAGGCAGTACATTGCAGTGCTCAGGTATGTTCAATGACTTGAGAGTAGTCAAAATATTGAGAATGTTACCCTGCAACTGATATCATTGGAAAGGTCTTGCAGGTACTAAGTACCATATAGATATAATGCCAATAAAGCAAAGCAGGCTGCTGTTCTTGGTGTCAGAAAGAAAGTAACATTATTTTTTAAAAATATGTACTTAATAATAATAATAATATGCAATATTGGTGTTGATCAAGAGAATTGACGACTGAAAACTTAAATCACAGAATAACAAATACACTGAATTATGCAGGTTGGAAGAGACCTTAAAGATCATCTAATTACAAACTACCTTTAACTACATCGGTTACTGAAAGCCCAGTCCAACCTAGTAGAAAATCACATCCCTTGATCTGCTAGCCACATTTCTTTTGATGCATTCCAGTATATGGTTGTTTTTCTAGGATGCAAGCTCACATTGCCAGCTTGTGTTCAGTTTTTAATCCACCAAGAACCCCAAATCCTTCTCTGAAGGGCTCCTCTCTACTACCCAGTCTGTGTTCATGTTCATGCTTGGAATTACCTCGTCCAGGTGCTGAACCTTATATTATATATAATGTGTATATTATTACTAACTTTCCAGTTAAGATGTGCTTAGACATTTTAATGTACCGGGCCATTAATCACTTAATCTATTGTCCACATCTTCACTTTTTATTTATGGTATTTTTTATATAGTTAGTGTCATGGCAAGGGGCTAATTATGCAGTTGTACTAGGCAGAATGTTTTATCGTGAAAGGTTCAATGAGGTGGTGAGATACTTTAGGCTTCTGTGGCTTTGCTTCTGTACAAAATAACTTGATATCTATTGCTGCTGGCTGGCACTGGCATGCTATTTCTGTCTCTCCACTTTTGGAATATTGTACTTACTACTGACTCACTTATGTTAATTATTTATTTAAACAGAGAATTCCTCTCAATAGATTCCTCTTTTCAATCTTCTGGGACATATTTAGGAATATCAGTATAATTTCATAACACTTTCTATAAGTGAGAACTGTAGAAATGCAATGTCAATTGTTTTTCCCTTAGGCCAGTGAACAGCCCTAACTTCTGCCATTACTTAGTGATGGAAGTTACAACTTAATGATTTCTTCTTCATCAAGCTTAAACTATGAAATCAAATCATATAAATCTCCCTCTACTAATTTCTATGATTGAGATCTTTAAAGAATCTCAGATTTAGATATAATGCTTTAGCAAACTATATTGTAACTTAAGTCTAGCTAGCTGATATTGTATTCAGAATAGAATAGTGCTAATATATCGGCTAACACATATTGCAGGACCAAGTGAATGTAAAATAAGTATTTTTTTTCTGTACAAAATAAATTATGTGTGATTAGAGTCTTACAAATATAAACTAATAAAAAGTAAATTTCTGAGAGATTAATCTTTAAATATCCATGTTTGCCCAAAGATACACTCCTAAATTTCTGATGGTAGTGAAAGACCAGGTGAAAAAACTACCATTGTATAAACACATTCAAGGCTTCTTTAGAAAGCTACCGTGATAATTATATTATCATAAATTCTCTTCTTCTAATCAGAAAACAGAGCAACACTTGGAAATTAATTTTCATAATGACTATTTCAAGTGCAAACTGATTCTTGGGACTGTGCTGAATATAATATATGTGCAGAAGGGTAAAAAATGTACCTAGTCCATTCATGAAAAAAAATAAAGTTTACAAATGTGTGTTTGCTGTCTTCATAAACAACAACATTCTGAAATAGAACAGACTGGAACAACCTAGCAACTCATCTATATACACTAGATTTATGTACCTCAAATTATTCTAGATCTTTCACAGATCCAAATTCAAAGTGTTTATCTTCCTGAAACCTATACTTTGACATTTTTTCTTGATTTAAACTTGTATTGAAGTACAAACCAAAATATTAGTGTAATCAATCTTTATTCTTCATAGACTTTGAAAAAGACTGAATATTGTTTTGTACCAAAATGTTAGTCTAACTTTTCATGGCCAGACATTCAAAAGTTAAGAAATATATCTAAGACCATGCATGATGCTTTATTTTTGACTTCATCATATTTTTCTGAGAACGATATTTGATTATATGCAGTTCTTTTAAAACTGCTTTAACACCTTTGCAGTTTATGTTGAAAGAAACAAACACACAAAAAAAAATCTTGGTTAAAATTACCAATTAAGGATTAAATAAATACTGTAAATTTGACAGATCTTTGTTCAGTACAATACTTGCTGCAATGCCACCTGAAAAACATACAATGTTGGTACCAAAAAATGAGTCTGCTACTAAGTCAACTAAGGATTTGATAGATAGTAGACAGGTGCATGATATATTGCCAAAGGAAATATCAGCTGTATAGAAGGTTACCAGTAAAATTCTTCCAGGATTGACAGACTAAACTTAATCAATATGTTAAGGAGTTTGTGGGAAAAAATAAGCGAATGTTAATGAAAATTTCTGATGACAAAAAGTCATGGACCTTTAAACTTCAGAGGGCAATTAGGCTAATCATATAAAAAAGTAAGTAACCTCAAGCATAGGAGAAAATAATTAAAATAAAATAAAATAAAATAAAATAAAATAAAATAAAATAAAATAAAATAAAATAAAATAAAATAAAATAAAATAAAATAAAATAAAATAAAATAAAATAAAAGGTGAAATAGTACTGCTATGGAAGCTCAAAAATGTAGGGATTACATGTATTTCTCTTCTAAATTCAGTATCACTATCAGGCAGTTGCAGAAGAAAAGAAACTTTTATACTATCTGGAAAACTGAGTAACTATAAACATCTGGGATGATGTAAAAACTTCTGTAAATATACTGGGAGCCTATTTACATCAGAGATTTCCAGAGGAATAGGACTAGTAGAAGAAAGAAAATATACATAAAACCTGATATAATTTCAGTTTTTCATATGTTTAGAGAAGAACTAAATGAGGATTAGAGAAAACACTTTTTGTATGTATGAGACTGAAGTATGAGATTGAACTTCTTGGTTAGGTTAGCAAAAAGAAACCATAGAGAAAATAAAATTGGTGCTAATAGAAATAGAGGGATCAACCTAGATAGGCGTGACTTTTTCCTATCCCTATTATTGTCACATACAGTAAGTGAAATAAATTGTTAGAATATGACATAAATGCATAAATACTTTATTTATATATCTATATCTATCTCTCTATATATCTTTTTATAAGATAAATATGCAAGGAGTTATGTGACTTAACTCTAACTCAGCAATCATAAAGTCAAAGTTTCCTATAAAAGACTGGAAAAAGTATGATGACAGGGAGAGAGATGAGTAAAAAGCATGGAGGAAGTTCAGAGTTGGATGAATCTGCACAGATTGCTGTTTTGTTTAAAACATGTCTTATAAAAATCACACTGCAAAAATTTATTATTCAGATAAACCCACATAATCCTCTGGCATAACGTGACCTCCAGTATGCTTAGTCCTTCAGAAGGAATCACAAATGTGTAGAGAGTGTTCAGTAATGGAAAGCACAGTTTGGACAATAGTACCCTGTCCAGAAACAACTCCTTCACATAGACAGGCTCAATTGCTTCTTTTTTCATTTGTTCATAATAACTGTCTCCCAATAGATGGAAACTATGGTATTATAAAGGGCAAACCCTAAAATAATAAAGTTTGATTGTCTCTGAGAAAGATTAAGCATTTACTGAGAGCATAGCTTCTGACAGATGGAAAATTAATTCTGTACACACATATGAGAATGGTAATAATTAGCTGAAATGTAACCATCAAACACATACTACTGAGGAAACCTGTGTGAAGTTTATTTATCAGTCTTGCTTGATGCGGATGCAGCTTGGGCCAGGATTTTGTTCTATTTGTTCTGGTAATACACCCACCTTCAAATAGTATATGCTTTGAAAAGTGAAAACTTGAGCTTTCATATCCTTCACAAGTGCCAATTCAAGTGGAATCCGGAGGTACTCATCTGAAATTCTGAATCATATAAGGTTGCACACATACCATTTTCTCAACCTCAAGCAATGGGGCATTGGGAAGAACTTGATTACTTGATACTGGAAAAGAAGGAAAAAAGGAAAAAGTCTCAGAAGACAGACATACTCCTAGTGGCCTTCTATTTAGCTATAGGATTTTACTTGTTGCTTAGAGTACATGTTAACCTATGTTTCCAAAGATGTTTTCTGAACTTTAAGATGTACAGCTGTTTATATCAGTTCTGAATTTGTGCTAAATTGTAACATATCTTATAACCTTCCTTTCTAAGATGAAAACACACATTCAGAGAAGAAAGAATCCAAAAGAATCCACCTTTTTCAAAGATTGTCTTTTTTTTTTTTTTTTTTTAGATGGATGCTCCTGGTCTACAGCTGAAGTTCTGGCAATCAATGCTTTGAAACTCCCTTTGTTTCAGTAAAATGGTGCCACTTCAAATACACTTTGGGGTGTTTGAAGGTGGGGTTTATACGGTGAAACTATGATACAATTTCCTACTCTTAAAAGCTGTTTAAAGTTCATTAGGAAAAAAAAATAAATCAAATATTCATAAATATCCACAAAGTTCAGAAAGACATAAATTTTACTACAGGCTGATGACTTTAGGCATTCAAAAGGTTCTGCTACTTAGGAAGATATTTCATGAGCAAGAGTCCAATCTGGCACAAAAGGAAAGCAGTGTAACCTTCAAAACAAAAGTTTTTAAAGTTATTTTTGAATAAGATAAAAACAAAGTTCTATAGTGTTCTGCCTCTGTGGTTACAAACGTTGATCAACATCATAAATCAAGGAAGCAAGTGATTCAACTTTAAATCCTAATAGTTAAACTTTAAATGCTAAATAACTTCACAAGTTATTGTTATCTTAAGATGTCAGTACTTGGCTTTTGGAAGGAAAGTATACAGATCTGCTTGTTAATCTGCAATGCAAATATATTACAGTGACAGCTTGTGTTTCTATACATTTATTTCAGTTGAGAATCATTGCTTGGAACTGCAAGCCTTCTGATTTTTCTAATTTACGTAAATACTGTGAACAACCATTCTGTTCTCAAAAGTTAAATCATAAGTAAAAAATCTAATGTATTCTGTTATGAGCTGAGTTTTTTATTTTTTTTTTCCTTCCTTACTATTAAGAGATTAGTTTTAACTATGGATAGACTTTAGTCCATGAAATTTGATAACTGGACTTCTGGTATTTCTCAAGAGGATGTGTCTCAATTCAGTGAAAATTCAGCTGCTTCATGAGCTGGAATCTGATGGGTCAAAGAGCATAAAATAATTTGACTCTTGGAGGATTAATCAGAAGAACACTATGCAGAGATGAACAAAACATGAATAAACAAATCTAGCTGCATTGCAAATTTCTCTGAAGTATTATAATAAGAGACTCTTTCAGAAAGAGGCCATTAGGAGTGACAGACAATTACCGGTCAAAATACATCTTTCAGTTTACTCTAGAGACATTATTATTATTATTATTATTTATATCTCCAATAATATTCTCTTATGCCATATGCTATTTATCTAAATAGTTTGTTGATTTGAAGAGGGACTCCCCCAACAAAAGTCAACAACCAAATAACCCACCATGCACAGGGAACAGAAAACAGAATGAGTAGATGTGATTCCTTTATTCCTATATTTCTTTCCACTAAAAAAAAAAATAAAAATAAAATAAAGGGGAAAAGGGAAAAGGGAAAAGGGAAAAGGGAAAAGGGAAAAGGGAAAAGGGAAAAGGGAAAAGGGAAAAGGGAAAAGGGAAAAGGGAAAAGGGAAGGGAAGGGAAGGGAAGGGAAGGGAAGGGAAGGGAAGGGAAGGGAAGGGAAGGGAAGGGAAGGGAAGGGAAGGGAAGGGAAGGGAAGGGAAGGGAAGGGAAGGGAAGGGAAGGGAAGGGAAGGGAAGGGAAGGGAAGGGAAGGGAAGGGAAGGGAAGGGAAGGGAAGGGAAGGGAAGGGAAGGGAAGGGAAGGGAAGGGAAGGGAAGGGAAGGGAAGGGAAGGGAAGGGAAGGGAAGGGAAGGGAAGGGAAGGGAAGGGAAGGGAAGGGAAGGGAAGGGAAAGAGAATACATGTTTGACATATTAGGTCTCTTCCTCTTCCTCTCCCTCTTCCTCTCCCTCTTCCTCTCCCTCTTCCTCTTCCTCTTCCTCTTCCTCTTCCTCTTCCTCTTCCTCTTCCTCTTCCTCTTCCTCTTCCTCTTCCTCTTCCTCTTCCTCTTCCTCTTCCTCTTCCTCTTCCTCTTCCTCTTCCTCTTCCTTCTCCTGAAGTATATTTACATTCAGACACACATGAGTTTGCATTATTCCATTTAAAATTCTTTACTTATTTCAGGATAATTTGTTTATAAAATAACGGCTAAACTTTAAATAGAAAGTATCCGCAGATTGTGTATTAAGTTCTTTTGTATCACCAGTAAATGTGGGGATTTTTCCCTTGATTTCATCATGGAAGCCAGAAGATTTTAAAGAATCTCTCTCACAGTTTGTCAGACAAAGGACAAAATTAATCATATGTATGGCCCTAATTAACACAAAGTCCATGGCAAAAGAAAATAATATATATGATATCTAAATTAAATACAGACAATACAGGCCATACAGACACCAAAGGCTTAGTACTTTGAATTTGAATTTGATCAAGTGAAGGTACACATACTCATCTTAAGTACTGCCTGAGGTAGGTAGTTGTAATGTGGATGCTATTAAACAGGAAATTACCATTTCCAATTAAGTTTAATGAGATGTTGCTGCAGACATTTGCCTTGAGAAAGAGGATAAAAATGAGTGAGGAGGGAGGGCAGGGCAGGGCAGGGCAATTTTGCATTGGATTATAATAGTAGTAGTAGTAGTAGTAGTAGTAGTAATAATAATAATAATAATAATAATAATAATAGTATATTGTATTAGATTAAGGAAAGTAAATTTATTATTAATCTTTCATATAGTTTAGGATCACTTTCATATGACTGCATGCTCATGTGTAAGTCTGTTATAAAGTGAGATGGAACCCTTCCAGAGTCATTCTTCCTCTTTATTGAGTAGCAGACTAGTTGTAAGAGAAAAAAAATATAAATAGGTAGAATGAATTTTCAGCCTGAACCTGAATATGTCTTATTAATGCATCAGGTCTTAATTATGCAACACCATTTTCACTGTCCTGATAACACCTCCACCACCACCACCCCAGCAGCCACAAGTCCAAGAATCAAAACCTTCCCTTCCCTTCCCTTCCCTTCCCTTCCCTTCCCTTCCCTTCCCTTCCCTTCCCTTCCCTTCCCTTCCCTTCCCTTCCCTTCCCTTCCCTTCCCTTCCCTTCCCTTCCCTTCCCTTCCCTTCCCTTCCCTTCCCTTCCCTTCCCTTCCCTTCCCTTCCCTTCCCTTCCCTTCCCTTCCCTTCCCTTCCCTTCCCTTCCCTTCCCTTCCCTTCCCTTCCCTTCCCTTCCCTTCCCTTCCCTTCCCTTCCCTTCCCTTCCCTTCCCTTCCCTTCCCTTTCCTCTCCTCGAGTCTGCTCTCCTCAAGTCTCCTCAAGTCTCCTATCGTCGAGTCTGCTCTCCTTGAGTCTCCATTTTTTAAATTTTTTTTATTTTTTTTTTATCCCCAGGTAATTTCAAAGCTCAATCTTTACAGTGTTCACTGATCAGATACGTATTTGAACATCAGCTACTGAAGGATTGACTCTGACCTCTATTTCTGAAATTAAACCTGCAGCTTGTGAAGGATCTGTGTATCATGGGTATTTATAAGATAATTTATTTCATTGTCACAAGTCTTACTACTTGGATATAACCGAGTCATTTTAACTTTTGAATGTAGGTCTGTGGAGGTTTCATGCTTCATTTGTTTCCAGAAGCAGAGAAAAATAGGTATCCATAAATCTTACTTGAAGTATCATTGAGAAAGGAAAGAGCAGGTTCTACATTATGCATTCTTCTTTCTCTCCGAATATTCAATACACATATAAAATGTAATTATATGGTTTAATTTTTATTCACTCAGTAGGATGGGAAGAAAGGGGCATTTCTGCATCTCATTTTGGATTGTCACCCAAATTATGTGTTTTTAAAATTAAAACTGTAAATGCATATTTTAAACCATTATGACTTAATTCCTTTTTCAAGTCCAGTGACCTTTGGAGGTCCCTTCCACTTTTCATTATTCTTTGATTCTGTGATTCTAAAGGATCACTGAAAACAATGAGCAAAATTGTTCAGGCCTATGGAACTTAACTTTTTGAACTTTCTGTGTAATGAAAAAGGAAAGGAAAACAAAGAAACTAACTAACAAACAAAATGAAGTGTTGAAAAGTATTCTGAGCTTTAATCCTCATGATGCCTTGACATAAACTGTTGGTATACAGGAATGAATGGTACTGGCTGAAGAGTGAACAATTCTTGAACTGACATGTCCCAGATATGCTGATCTGTGTGGCTCTGTTAAATTTCAGAAGTAACAAAATATATTCATGATCAAATAAAAAAATATTTTCACTGATCAAATGCTCAGGAGGAGTGAAAGATGAAAACTGTTTTTGTTGTGAGAGGCCAGAGACTTGTCATTCCAACAGCTTGTCAGAGCAATTGTGGATATTGAGGTAAAATATAACTTTTAATAAATCACTTTTGAGAGAATATCTGTTACAGAGCTTTCTTTAAAATAAAAACAAAACAAAACAAAAGTCAGATTGTTAAAAATATACAATATTACCCAGATAGTCTTATCTTCCAACTCCTGTTAATGCTGTAGATTGTCAGAGATCACCTCTTAAGTGGATTAAGAACTCAGATCAAAGTATGTGGCATGAAAAATGCTACTTGTATTTTTAGTCATCTGTAATGTTACATTTCACTTCCAATGTTGCAATCAGGCTGATAATTATTTCATCCATCCATTACTGTATTCATTTTATACTTCAAAAAACATTTGTCAGGTCCTTCAGGAACCTGTATCCACTAAAGAAGTTGGTTCCATACATTTCTTCATACTCTTTTTCACTGTCTGTAATATTTCAACTCTTAGCACTATTGGTTTGTTTCAGCGTTGTGTATATAAACTGCCAAGGAAACAGAGAAAACAGCATGATTCATTATTGTGCTATTGATAGGAAATGGTCTTTCTTTAGGATATCAGCTCTAATCAGTGTCATCAGAAGTCCTGTAATTCTCGCAGGCTGGCATTACACATTGGCAATTCAACTACCAAGAGCCATCACACATGCCTTCCATTCATGTTTTTCTGCTGTAAGTGGTTGTCTGAAGCTACTACTCCTTCAACAACAGGGAGAAAAGCATAACTTTAATTTGCTCTTCTTTCCTGTGAGGCTGTAATGAGTCTGGCTGAGATGGACCTAACTTTCCCTGTAGTAGCTCATATAATGTTTTGCTCTGCACCTGTAGGTAGAACAGCCCAGATATCACACCAATGTTTTGTCTACTGCTGAACAATACTGCCATAGCATCAAGACTCTCTCCAAATGCACCAAGAACCAGTAGTCTGGGGGTGGACAAGAGGTAGGGGGCAGACATCACTAGGACAAGTGGCTTAAACCAATCAAAGGGAAATTCCATACCATGTGGTATCACACTCAGCAATAAAAGGTGGGAAAGAGGAAGGAGACTGGGGGCTCTCATTATGAAGGTGTCCGTTCTACCAAAGAGCAACTACCTGTATTGAGACTCTAGAGATTTATTTTTTCTCTTGCTGTGCTTCTGCAGAGCCTTTGCTTATGTTTTGTTCTGTTTTTGGTTGGTTGGTTGTTTTTGTTTTTGTTTTACTCTTCCTTTTACCTTTAATTAAATTATCCTTATTCCAACCATGAGCATTTTTTTTTCCTTTCCATAATACTTTTTTCTCCTCTTCTGAGGAAGGGGAGTGTAAAAGTGGTTGTGATGGAGTTTGGCTGCCTAGTGGCCATGTTCAAGCCAAACATGTTCAAGCCAATGTCTCTGTCAGGACAGAAGAAAAGTCACAATTTCTTTGCACAAAGTGATATACTGAAAAAGACACAAGACACAGCCATTAAGAATGTTACAGGTTAGAAAGCAAATTGGGAAAATTTGTAAAGTCTCTTCAACTGAGGGGTCAGTTCAATGATGTTCAAGCTTTCCTGAAGTACTCTACTTTGCTAGCATCCTCCTTCTTTTGATCCACTGGAGCCCAGTCAGGTGTCTTCTACCCACATATTGGTTGTGGCAGCTGAGACAGGCCCTTGTCTCTTCCAGTTGCAAAAAGTAACACTCTATAATGGGTATTACTGGAGCACGATGACCACTCCACCCCATATTGCAAGATTTCTCTCACAAAAAAATATCAAAGGAAATAGCAAGCTTGAATCATCTTAGACACTGCAGCTTTGACTATAGAAAAAAAAAAAAAAACAAAAACAACTTGTTGTCCAGCATTGTCTTCTGAAATTGATAAGAAGAGGGTTAGTTTTGATTACTGGTTATTCTATTCACCTTGGTTATGTTATACAGTGGTGACAGAAAGTATCAATGACCTGCTATACGCAGAGCAAGAACTTTTCTATTTGTTATTATTGCTGGAGGATTACCAGCTGCAGTATTGGCAGTATTTATGACATCCAAGGATGTGAAGGAAGGACGTCAAATAGGAATGCTGTCATGTCACTATTTTTTATTCAGAAAGCATTCATTGGTTCATTAATTTATTTATTTTTTTTTTTTCCTGGAACATGTTTTTTAATAAACCTTTCCACAGACTGCTGGAAATTTGTTTTCAGCTGACTTTGCAAAACTGAACTAGCAGTCCTTTATAATACAAGCTTCTGTACATTCCCCACAGGCTTTCACCTAACAAAAAAGGCTGAGTTCTCACAAAGTTAAGAATATTGTTTACAGCTTTTCTATGACTTCTGGGTCACCAGTTGAAACTTGAAGAGGTGACCAAACTTCTCATGTGATTGTGAGCCCACTGATGTCAGAATTCCATGTAGTTCCATTTGTAAGGAAGAAAAAAAAAATAAAAAAATTACCATTCCTGCTCTCAGACTCAGTGCTAATTTTTAATAAAACTTACCATTATGAAATACATTCATTGTTCAATTTCTGGACTAAATTCTAATTATTAATGCCTGCCAAAAGCAGGTTAAGAAAAAATTATATCACAGCACTATTTTATATATGTATTTATTTACTTATTTATTTTTGAAGGCTTTTCTTTCCATATCAAGTCCATGAAAAGATGATTATGTCAAGGACACTCTTGTCTGTCACACCAGTAAGTACAATAACTTACTGTAAATAGAGTAGGACTTGTGGTCGATGTAAAGTTTGGAGGCTGTCTTAAGCAGAACGATAATGAATTAATAGAGCATTTGATTCTTGGAAAAATGAGGAGGAAGAGATAGCAGAACTGCCACCTTGGACTGCTAGAAGACAGACTTTGGCCTGTTAAGGAGACTGGGGGGTGGAGTCCTTTGGTAGTCCTGAAGGGCAAAGGAGTCTAGGAAAGCCGGACATTCTTCAAAAATTATATTCTAAAGGCACAGGTTTAGGCCTCCCCATGTTCCAGAAAATTAACCAGTGTGGAACTGTCCTGGTTGAACAGAGAGCTGTGGCTAGAGCTCAGGAAGAAAAAGATTATTTATGACCTTTGGTAGAAGAGGCAGGTCACTCAGAAGGACTACAAAGATGTTGTGGGGTTGTTCAGGGAGAAAACTAGAAGGGCCAAAGCCCAACTGGAGCTTAATCTGTCTACTGCTGTTAAAGACAATAAAAATATTTTTATAAATACATAAACAAGAACAGGAGGACAAAGGAGAATCTCTATCCTTTATTGGATTTGGAGGGAAAGATGATGACAAGAGATGAAGAAAACACCGAGGTACTTAATGCCTTCTTTGCTTCAGTCTTTAGTAGAAAGACCAGTGATTCTCCAGGTACCTAGCTATCTGAGATAGGGTACCTGGAGATACCTTAGAGAGTTAGGGTACCTGGAGGTACCCTAAGATAAGGATGGGGAGCAGAATGAAGGCCCCATAATCAATGAGGAAATTGTTAGTGACCTGCTAAAGAACTTAGATGCATGTAAGTTCTTGGGGCCAGATGGGATCTACCTGCAGGTACTGAGTGAGCCAGCAGAAGTGCTCGCCAAGATGCTTTCCATTATTTTTCAGCAGTCCTGGCTATCAGGGAGGTCCCAGTTGACTGGAGGTTAGCGAATGTGATGCGCATCTAAAAGAAGGGCTGGAAGGAGGATCAAGGAAACTACTGGCCTGTCAGTCTAACCTTGGTGCTAAGGAAGCTCATGGAGCAGATTATCTGGAGTGCCATCAAGCAGCAATTACATGACAACCACGTGATCAGGTCCAGTCAGTCTGGCTTTATGACAGGCAGGTCCTGCTTGGCAAATCTGATCTCCTGCTAGGAAAAGGTGACGTGCTTAGTGGATAAGGAAAAGGCTCTGGATGTGGTCAGACCTACACTTCAGTAAGGCTTTTGGCACCATTTCCCATTAGCATTCTCCTGAAGAAAACCATTGCTCATGACCTGGACTGGTGTATACTTCGTCAGGTTACCGGGTGTCCAGGCCCAAAGAGTAATGGTGAATGGAGTTAAATCCAATTGGCAGACTGTCACTTGTGGTGTCCCCCAGGGCTCAGTATTGGGTTCAGTTCTCTTCAATATCTTTATCAATGATTTCGATGAGGGGATCAAGTGAACTCTCAGTAAGTTTTCAGATGACACCAAGTTAGGCATGAGTGTTGATCTGCTCAAGGGTAGGAGGGGTTTGCAGAGGAATATGGAAAGGCTGAACCAATGGGTGAGGGACAACTGTTTGAGGTTCAGCAAGGCTAAGTGTCCTGCACTTGGGCACAACAGCATGCAGTGCTACAGGCTGGAGGAATGTTGGCTAGAATGTTGCCTGGTGGAAAGGGACCTGGGAGTATTGATTATTGAATAATCAATACCTGGGGGTATAGAACTCATTGAATATGAGCCAACAGTGTGCTTAGGTGGCCAAGAAGGCCAACAGTATTCTGGCCTGTATCAGAGAATGCATAGCCAGTAGGACTACAGAGATGATTGTTCCTCTGTACTTGGTTCTGGTGAGGCCACACTTCAAACACTGTGTTGAGGTTTGAGCCCCTCACTACACTGAGGTGCAAAAGAATGTCCAACGAAGGGCAATTAATCTGGTCTAGAGAACAAGTTTTATGAAGTCTGTCTGAGGGAGCTAGAGTTGTTTAGCTTGGAGTAAATAAAGCCTTATTGTACCTTAGACTAACCATTGTAGAGAGGTGGGAATTAGTCTCTTCTCTCAAGTACCACGTGATAACATCAGGGAAAATGGCCTCAGGTTGCACCAGGGGAGATTTAGGTTGGATATTAGGAGAACTGTCTTTACTGAAAGAGTTGTATGGCATTGGAATAGGCTGCCCAGGGAAGTGGTTGTGTTACCATCCCTGGACAAGAAACTTATGGAGGTAGAACTTAGTTATGAGGTTTAATAGTATACTTTACTTGTCAGTATTAGCTTGGACTAGATGATCTTAGAGGTCTTTTCCAACCTGAAAGATTCTATGATTCTATGACATTCCTAATGTTTCTCTTCTGCATAGATTCTCTCACTTTTGGTAATAAACATGCTCATACCATAAACTCATTTCAGCAGGGCATCAAGCTTTTTCATTTGCTTGCTTGTTTGTTTTTGTTTTTGTTTTTGTTTTGTTTTGTTTTCTTAATCTGGATGTTGTCTGTGTAGAAATGAGCAGAAACATATCACCTTTGATGCCTCCAGTGGTTTTGTTTTGTTTTATTTTTTTTTTTTTTTGGGGGGGGGTTGTTGGTCAAATAATGTAGGTGAAATTAAACAAATGGTTAAAATGTTAAAAATGGGGAACCGATACACAAATATTTGCAAGTAAAGAAAAGGTTGCTAGCTTTATCTTCTTCTGACGCTACACTACAAGTTAAAATTGCATGCTGAACTACAATAGGCAAAGATTTTGCTGTTTCCTTCTATTAATAAATCTCAGATTGGCAACATCACCAAAATCCCAGTACAGGCTAGGATCTACATGTCTGGAGAGCAGCCTTACTGAAAGGCACCTGGAGGTACTGGTGGCCAGCAAGCTGAACACAAGTCAGCAGAAGTCAGCAGCATGTCTCTGTGGCAACATAAGCAACATAAGCAAATGGGATCCTGGGCTGCATTCACAGAGACATTACTTGCAGAGATAGCATCCAACTATACCATGCTTGACATGCCACATGTGGAGTACTGTGGAGTACTGTCCACTTATGCTCCCCACAATTCAAAAACAATGTGGATGGACTGGAGGGGATACAAAGGAGGGTTACAAAGATGATGATCAAAGTGCTGAAGTACCTGCCTTATGAGGAAAGACTTAAAGAGAAAGGTCTTTTCACTCCGGAGAAGGGAAGGCTTGAGGGGCACTTCACCACTATATTACAATACTTAAAGGGTGGCTACAAAGAGGACAGAGGCATTCTCCCTATAAGGGGAAACAAATACAAGTTGCACCCAGCAAAAGTTTCATCTTTATATAAGAAAGGAAATTTTACCAGTGAGAACAACCTCAAACAAACTCCCTAGGGACATGGTAGAATCCCCACCAATGGAGGCTTTCAAGATGCAATTGGATATCATCCCGGCTCCCTCTTCCCACAAAATGTTGGACCTAGTGATCTTTTGAGGTCCCTTCCAAACTTTGCTTCTCTATGATTATTAGTTATGGCTTTGTTTGTACTCCATCAGTCTTAGTATGCCAACTATTTCATTACATATTAGAATTACAACTATTTCATCCAGTCCAGTGCTTTGCTGTAAACTGTAATTCATTCATAAGAAGAAATTGCACTTGCTGATGGTCAGCTTCTTTCCATGAAATACAGAGTTTCATATAATTTTCAAACCATTGGGATTTCTTTTATCAGGTTAATCTTTAATGGTAACTATTTTAAAAGTGGATATTCATTCCAAGTATACAAAACTTTTATAAGCTTGCAACAACTTTTCTTTACAAAGTGGATAGCCAAGTGTAGGTGTCATGTGTGAGACTGTCAGGGTTTAGGAGTAAAACCTTTCTTATTTTCTGTTCTGTGTTCTTTGTCTCCAGACCTAAAGAGCTGTAAAACATTTTCTGTCTCTGCAGATGTGAAGAAGTACTACCTTTAACATTTTCTCTAAATTTTGGACTTCTAAAAATTTTGGACTTCTGGAAGGAAACACAAAGAAATAGACTCCAGTTTATTCTAAATTCCAGCAGAAATACTGGGTATGGAGAGAAAAGTAAGATAAAATATCATAAAGCTTAGAAGGAAATATTATTGCTTATAATAAATTTATATTTTCCTTGATATATCCAGAACTATAATTTCAAGGTACACTATTTATGATAAGCCTTATTTTATTTGGCACCACACTTCCACACTTCTGTTGTTTTGTTGTTTACTAGTGTTTTATTATAAGACTTCAGAATAAGGATATGTACCAGAAAAAAATAAAAATAAAAATAAAATAAATGCAAAAATGACAAAATATCCTGTCTACAAAAATATACCTACTCATTAGTGGGTCTATTGTGCTGAAAAAACTATTTTCCCATATCGGTGGGATTCAATGAGGAAGGGAAACAGATTAATGTGAAATATCAGTTTCTTCTGCCATACTTGCACTTAAAAATAATTAGCATACCACTGTAGTAAAGGTTAAAAAAAAAATGTCAATTTTAGATTAATAGAATGTCTTTTTGTTTGTTTGTTTGTTTTGGTTTGGTTTGGTTTTGTTGCTATTTTTCATGCAGCATCACAGGACATGAAACACAGAGAAGTTCTTTAGGCTGTAAAGTTTCCTTTTCCATTCCTTTTACTAAGCAATGGTTGAAACTGGTAAAAATGGGTTTGATTTTGATTTCAAAGGAAAATTAAATTTTTAGGTGCATTAAACATTATACAAAGCAGAAGAAACACATTTTCATTAAAAAAAATAAAAATAAAATAAGAAGTGTTAATTTATAAACCAAACCAGAGCAAGCCTGGTGACCCTCCAAATTAAAAATTAGGTTGGAAAAAGCTAAAAGGCTTGTATGAAATCATATAAAATTTCTCTGGAAAAAATGATTGCTTCTGAATCTCAAAACAGTATATTAAAACAAAGTTATGCAGCATCTATAACCTTTACAATGGGGTAATTTCCTTTTTTTTTTTTTTCCCCTTCTCATCTGCATGCAGAATCTCCAAGGCAACACAATATAAAAGTTACAAGTGAATCTAAATAGTTATCATCTAGTAATTACTAAATTGCAGGTACTGTGAATTTAGAGTGACACTACATGTGCATAAATCAGGACATCTTCTGGCAAGCTCATCTCCCTCTGTTTTTCAGATATCCTGATATGCAGAATTTCAGATTTTCCTGTCCTTGTGAAGCTACTGGCAATTCATCAATATCTTGTAGTGTATTCACAAGTAATAACATGCCTTGATCCTAGATCTATTACAGCAGCAAAATTATTTGACATTCTTTAGCCTATCTCAAGGCACACTGAAAAACAATAGAAAATTGTGCTTTACTATTCATTAGATCTTTGTAGTGGACTGGTGTTAAGGATAAATAAATTATACACTCACTCCCTGTCACAAAGAAACAGAGGTATTGAACTAATAGGCATCTTCAGAAAATGACTGCCAATTAAATATATTATTTTGTGGCAGTAACAGAAGTAATTATCTTTTGTGTCAGGACAGAAAGAGTTAGCACAGAGAGGTCATGGTGACTCCATAGAATCAGTCAATATAGGGAATTTTCAAGAATTACTTGACCTGATTACAAAAGATGATGTTACAGCAAATGTTTCATCGTAGCACCATGTAGTACTGTCCTGATTTCAGCTAGGACAGAGTTAATTTCCACCTAGTAGCTGGTAGGCTGCTATGTTTTGGATTTAGGGTGAGAAGAATGTTGATAACACACTGACGTTTTAATTGTCACAGAGCATTACTTACACTAAGCCAAGGACTTTTCAGCTTCTCACTCTGTCCTGCCAGTGGGCAGGCGAGGGGTGCAGCAGGAGCTGGGAGGGGACAGACCCAGGACAGCTGACCCAAACTGGCCAAAGAGGTATTTCATACCATCTGACATCATACTAAACAATAGTATGGGTGTAATATAATAGTATAGGGTGGCTAGCTAGGGTGGGGAGACCAGCTGCTTGGGGATAGGCTGGGCAACAGTCAGCGGTTGGTGAGCAATTGGATTGTGCATCACTTGTTTCATACACATTAGTAGTAGTAGTGCTATTATTATTATTATTATTATTGTTGTTGTTGTTGTTGTTGATATTTTCTGTCCTAATAAACTGTCTCTGTCTCAACCTACAGGCTTCATTTTTCTGATTCTCTCCTCCATCCCAAAGAAGGAGGGGGTAGAGTGAGTGAGTAGCTGTGTGGTGTTTAGGTGTCAGACGGGTTAAACCACAAGAAGTACAAAATAAGCCAACAGTTTCCACAGCTTAGATCTCACAGTAAAAAGAATGTAGGCAACTATAAATACATTGATGGGACTTGGGTTAAGAATACGATAAACTACCATATCATCATCTTTCCAGGATGTAAGGGAAACTGGCATTTATTTAAAGCCTTGATATGAGAATATTGGGTTGGGTTGCAAGGGACCTTAAAGGTCATCTAACTCCACCCACCCCCTCCACAGACAGGAATGCCAACCACTAGATCAAGTTTTCCAAGACCCCACCCAGCCTGGCCTTGAACACCTCCAGGGAAAGTGTTTGAATCCAGGAACTGTTAGTGTCCTTAGGAGATAGGTTTGGGAAAGATGATTGAGAAAGACTAAGAGAGTTCAGATATGAGAAGTTTGGATGCACATTATCCCACATTATCTCAAGGTATCTCAGACCACTCTGAATCTGTATATAGACCATGCATCTACCCAACCAGATGAATGTCAATATGTGGTTATTAACATGCAGACTGTTATAAACATGTGTGTCTCAGTGAACAAGATACCACTTATCTGTCATCTTGTCACTGAGTTTTTTTGGAGCATGTTTGTGGAAGGTAGGATAGTCTTTTCATTTCTGAGTGAATCAGAATTGTTGGTAAAATTCTGAAGCATGGGAAAGAAGGAAATATACATGTATTTCTGATCCTCTAAAATCCTGAAGGATTTTGTAATATGCAAAAATCCATGTACTATAATTTTAGTAAACTGTAACCTGCTTTGTGGAAGAGCAGTCTCTTTCAGGCTAATACAGTATGAGTTTCTTGGGTTTTCAATTATTGTAGTTATATTTATGAAAGTTGTCCCACTTGACCTGCAGATGGAGAAGGATGGGTCAGGTGGCTGTAAAAGTGGAGACCACATGCAGAACAGGTGAAGAATACCCACTGGGTACCAAGTCACATCTGGAGTAAATGATCAGAAGGGTACTTTGGGGAGGGGAAACGGCACGGAAATTTCAGAGCAGGGTACAGGGGAAGATAAAAGTGTCAGAAGGGTTTTGTTCAGAGAACGGGTTCTGTTCATTCTACTTCTTCCCTCCCCAGCAAACTAACAGAGACAACTAAAAGACATAGTAAATATTCCACAGTTTGTGCAACATTTCATTGATCTTGCTTCAAGATCTTCCAGATCATCTGGAACAGTAATTGAAGACCACTGGAGTCTTCTGAGAACGTCTTGAGGAATTCCAGGGCACCTGCTGCTGCCAGGAGAGGTGAGAGGTAAACAAAACTGTAGTTTGACGTTTAGCAAGCTATCTTTTATGTGAGCACATGGGTTGCCCACATAGATTCTTAGATGTGGCTCCTTGGATTGCCAGGTGCTACTTGAAATGTATCAGAAATTAGTGAACTCTGGGAACCATAGTCAAGTTCATGGGAATCCAGTTGGTGGATCAATAATGGATGTTCCTGAAGAGTACTGATGACAACTTTATAAAGCAAGAGACAGGAGTCAATAAGGAGTTGTGCCCTGGTGGACATTATAATCGCAAACAAGGAATGGATCACTGAGGTTGTGATGGTTGAAGGCAGCCTTGGCTGAAGTGACCATAAGATAGAGGCTTACCAAGATGATCAGCACTGAGGCAGATGTGTTCTGCAGCAGAGAGCAGTTTGCAGTGTTCAGGGCATTTCCCTTTTTGAGGCCATTTGAGGCAGCCGAGGGAGCTGCCATGACCCATCCACCCTCATAAGGGCAGCTGGCAAGGTTTGGGTGGAGCCAGGAGAGCCCCCCTCCATCACACAAATGCAGCCCCTGGGGATTGTGAGAGACCAGGGCGGTTAAACAGGGTGTGAGGCACTAGTCAAGGCCTGGCATGGCAGTTTGCGAAGCAGGGAGCACAGGCAGGGCAAGCAGGGAGGGAGGAGTATCCGTCCCCACTCAGGAGATCAGCTCACCTCTTGGCTGCCTCCCAGATTGGAGAGATTAAGAACTATCAGGGAGTGTGATCAGGAGTTAGACTGGTGGAGCAACTCCTTGCCACACCTGGCATGGTGTGGCACTGGGGTGATACAGCCCAAGTCGTGATGGACCCCCTGTCCTGTAGCTGTCAGGCAGAGGGAGGGGACCTGAGAGATGGAGGGGAATGGAAACAGGTCCATGCTCGGCATAGCAAGTGAGACTTCCCTCTACCCAACTCTCCTCCCGAGGTGCCTTTACACAATAGGTTTGAGACTCTGAAGCTTGAGGGACAGGGTAGTGATGATGTGGGGGAAGGTCCACACAGGAGGTTGTTTAGTGCAAGGAAGTCTGCTCTACCCTTCAAGTCTTCCTCCACCAAGAATGACAGAAAGGTAATTGTTGTAGGTGACTCCCTTCTGTAGGGAACAGAGGTCCCCATATATCAGCTGACTAGCTGGAAAAAAATTGACAGAAAAGTCTTAGGGTGCTGGTATACATCAAGGTGACTGTGAGCAAGCATTGCACTTTTCAACAAAGCAGGCCAAAAACCTTCTTGGAATTAATTACAAATAGAATCTCCAGCTGATCAAGGGAGTAATACTTTGTTTCCCTGGCAAGACATAGATGGGTGCTATGTCTAAATATGGGCTCCCCCATACAGGAGAGAAGTGGATGTACCGCAAGTCCAATATAGGACCACAAAGCTGATGAAGGAACTGGATGTGGTGGTTTTCCTCAAGTGGGCATCTGACCACAACCGCTTTCTCATTCCCCCTTCTCAAAGGGAAAGAGGGAGAAAATATGATGCAAAGGGCTCAAGGGTTGAAATAAAGACAGAGAGATCACTCGATTATTATTGTGACAAACAAAACAGACTCAGAGTAAGGAGATGAGTAAAATTTATTGCCTATTATCAACATGATGAAGGAATGAGAAACAAAGGAAAGAAACCAAAACATCTTCCTGCCATCCACCCTATTCCATCTCCTCTCCCCGAACAGTGCAGGGGAATAGGGGAACGGGGGTTGCAGTCAGTCTATAGCACTTTGTCTCTGCCAATTCTTCTCAGTCACTCTGCCCTTTCTCCATGTGGGGTCCCTCCCATGGGATGCTGTCCTTCCTGAACTGATCCTGTGTGGGTTTCCCACAGGCAGTAGCTCTTCAAGAACTGCTCCGAATATGGGTCCATACCATGGGGTCCATTCATCAGGAGCAAACTGCTCAAACATTGGTTCCCCACAGGTCACCTGCTCTGGCGTGGTCCTCTCTCTATGGGCTACAGGCCCAACCTGGCATCTGCTCCGTCAGGGGTTCTCCACAGGGTGCAGCCTTCTTCTAGGAAGATACACCCCTTCCACCACAGTCTCTTCCACAGGTTACAACATGGAAATCTGCTCCACCGTGGTACACCATGAGCTGCAGGAGGGCAACCTGTTCCACCATGGTTCTCTCCACAAGCCACAGAGGAACTTTGGCTCTGAGACCGGGAGCACTTCCTCCTCCTCCTTCTCGACTGACCTTGTAGTCTGCAGGGTTGGTTCTCACTGCTAGTTCTCCCAGTTGCTGTTGAGCAGCATTGTTTTCCCCTTTTCTGCTCTCACAAAGGTGTAAACAACACTGCTTATTGACTTGGCTCTGGGCAGCAGCAGGTTCATTTGGAGCCTGCTAAAACTGTCTTTTATCTGACAAGGGGCATCTTCTACATTCTTCTCACAGAAGCCACCCCTGCAGCCCTCCACTACCAAAACCTTGCACATAAACCCACTACACTGGACTATCTGTCATACAAGGAAAGGATGAGAATGTATGTAGCATTTAGCCCAGAGAAGAAAGAGTTCAGGGTGATGTTATTCATGTATATAAATATTTGATTGAGAAAATCCAAACTTTTCTCAATGATGCCCAGTGACAGGACAAGAGACAATGAGCAGAAACTGAAACACCAATTAAGGGAATTCCACTAAACCATAAGAACACTCCTTTACTGTGAAGGTGGAGTCAAACCCTGGAGCGGATTACCCAGAGACACTATGGGGTTTCCATCTTTGTTCATAAGCAAACCCATATTAACATGACCCTCTGTAAACAACTTCCTGTATCTGCTCCAGTTCTGAGCAATGGTGGGACTGGACTATTTTCAGAGGTGCTGGCCAGCTTCATCTGGCTGTGGTTCAGTGAAGAATGTTCATTATGCCACTGTTTTAAATCTCTTAATTACTGAGTTATTATACAGCAGTTCAATCTTCTCTTCCACTTCCAGACTACCAATCTGTTGTCCTCCCAAGACTATCAAACCTCTCCAAGCTGTATCTGTACATACAACTTTTTGGTTATATTTGCCAGTCATTTTGCTGGGATCACTCTGAAAGCTTCCTTTATTAACAGAACTCTATTTTGTGTATGTTTTGTCGTTGTTTTAATTTGAATTAATTAAATGCTTTTTTTTTTTTTTTTTTTACTGTGCATAAGAATATCTTTCTCCTCGAGGTGGCAATGACTCACACTGTTCTGCAAATTATTTAACAGCTCTACAGTTAGTGCTTTCCCACAGAAAACCCCCTTGCCTCTCTGTTGTTCTTGTGTTTTGAATACTTCTTTGTAATAAAATCTTGCATTTCCTGGTAGGCAAAACAGTGATATTCCAAGTAGTGGACATTGTGGAATTCCCCTCTCTGGAATTATTCAAACCTTCTTGGGCACAGCCCTTAACAACCTGCTCTATCTGACCCTGTTCTGGGAAAAAGTGGGACTGGTTAAACTCCAGAGGTGCTGCGCAGTCTCAACCAGCAGTGTGTGCTGTGAATTTGTGAAGCATATACGTGTGTGTGCATTTGTATACATATTCTCAGAAATAAATAAGTAAATTATCTCTTTCTCTCTTTATATAGATGATATAGATATAGATTAGATATAGATATAGATATGTACATATAAAACTGCAGCCTTAGAAGAAAAGTGGTTTTAAAGAGTGGCAACTCAATATTTCTGAAGGGAGAAACAGATTTGTCTAAAGTGTTGCATAACAAAACTGTTCTGGGTCTGGCCAACAGCCACTCTGGGACTGAGAGTGGAGTAAGAAGTAATTTTTAAGTTTAGTTGAAAAAAGTAATAAAAACAAAGTGCTGAAACATAAAAGGTTAAGGGAAGTTGCCTTTGAAGAATTTAGTGCCTATCCTGCCAGTGTGGTTTAATCAAATAAGAAGCAAAGATGTTTTTTCCTTATCTGGATTGTTAATGAGGGAGAAGCCAAGAACTTTGCCTAGAAGAATTGCAGCCTGCATGGTAATATGTTAGCCTCTGACAAATGGTTATGCTGCTTTAAAAGGTAGTCTGTCAACTTCAAATTCAAAACTATGGGAGGACAATAATTCAGCCACTAAGGAAGCCAGAGGGCTTTCACCTGAATTTAAACAGTCATGAGACAACGTAAGTTTCAAACATATAACACTCATAAAATTATTTTTTTTCAATCTTTTTTATCTATTTATTTACTTTTAGATGCCAGCAATAATAAGCAAGAATTGAATATTGAATGAGTGAAAGATGAATCTTAAAGTATAAGAGTTTAGAACAGTTTATCAAACAAACAAATGAAAACAGACAAAGAAACCAACATTTTTTCCTATGAAAGGTCCAGCAGATTATAATAAGATATTATAAATCTACTACCATGTTTTGTTTTCCTGTAGCATACAATCATTTCTTGAACAGCTGGTGAACAACAAAGTGCCCATGTGTCTAAAGAAAACTTGTATTTTATTTAAAATTTTCTTTGACATTCCCAGCCTTCAGTTTACAAGCAGCTCTCAAAAGCTACCCAGTATAGCTGCCAGAGATAAAACACTAGATATTTTTTGTATTTGCAAGCAAGTAGCACATTCAGCCCCCAGATCACAGTCAACTTTTAACTTTGAAGGGAAACATTTACAACAAGTGATAGGTGCTTATATCTTGAAATATTCAGATCTCCAATTTGTAAGAAGTCTTGCATTTTGGAAAGAGTTAGGTTTTGACTGTACTGGAGGTTATACACTCCCACCTCCTCTCATTTGAACAGATAAAACACAACCATATTCAACACACATAGGTGAAACCTGTAGTGAAGGAGGACTGGACTCTAGTCTAAAAACATCTTTGCTGGCTAGAAAAATTGTGAGTAAGGAGGGCGTGGAGGCAGATGGCTGTTGGTTTCCTGAAGTTGGTGAATCTGACATAAGCCAGTAAAGGTGATGTCAGTGATGCACTGAGAATACGAAAAATCAAGTCAAATAGTAGTGTGCTTTTTTTAGATTCAAAGTTTAATTAGTAAAGCTAGGAAAGTTACACTACAACGTTCATCCAAAATGATCATGAACAGCCATTAAGGTAACATTGCATATTTTTTGTAAGAGGATCAATGTGGTTTTGAATATTCTAGTCTTTCCATACACATACTGCAAACAATAAGTAGGAAAGACAATTTTCATTTTGTTTGCATAGTGAAAAATTAAAGTTCATATATGCATAACCTCTGGTTGGCCTGACTTGTCAGATAAGGTCATTTTGGAAGAGGAGTGTGCAGTGCCAAGTTTATACACTGAAAAAAAAAAAAAAAAAAAAAAAAAAAATCGGGGGGGCTGGGAGGCTTAAATTAAGAACATTATAAAACAGTGTGAAATGAACAGATCATAATGGAAATGGAATGACATAGACATGCTTTTGTCCATTTTCACATCAATGTTATGCAGGACGAATTTGGCATCTCAGACAAATGGTTTGTCTAGGTAGGTCAGTATTAGCAGCAGTTCTAACTGTCTAACTGCTCAAAATTCTAAATATTAAAACTGCTCAAAAAATATTAACAAAGGCTTTGTTAGTTTAAAGAGTTCGTTCTAAGCATCTAATCACTACTGCTATGGGATACACTGTGAAAACGGCTCACATTTTTTAATGTATACAATTAGCCTATGAACACTCATCTCAGTGAAGAACCAGTCTCCTGGACACAATGAAATAAGAGAACTGTGTTTATGCATGTTCTGTATGTTCTGTTTAGACAAATTTAAATCTTTTACACACAAAGTGTTCAATACATTAATAGTAAGACATTAGCAGTATTTTTTTTTTCCTACTGTTGTATCATGTTAGATTAATGCTGCTTGATGCAAGCAACATGTATGATGCCCTCTGACTGCACTTGCTTGTTGGAATCCTTCATCTTGGGTGTAGGTTCCCTTATGACCGTTTTCCTGTACTTTTTAAGTATCATTTGCTTTGAACACTTGGAGGTCTTTCCAAGACAAGGTTCCAAATTGTGTGATATTTCGTTATTACTTGAGTACTTATAGATAAGCAAAGCTCTGCTGAACCAGTTCAATTAAATATTTCTCATCTAGTTTCTTAATATTTTCAGCCTATTACCAGTGTTATACAGATCCACGTAAATGCTATTTATAGAATGGCAATAATATTCCTCATGTATCTTCACCTCTTTTCTTCGTTAACAAAGCTGATCAAGCTCAAGCATGCTTTCCCAGTCCATCCCAGTTTTTCTATACATTTACATGAAGTTTATGATTTTATAAATATATATTCATTGGTTGGTGGGTGTGTCTGCTTTTATTTATAACTCATACAGATTATGCACTTACAATCAGAGTAACTTACTGACAAAATCCTTTTTAGCTTAAAGATGACTGCTTCACTGTGCTTTCATTGTAGAGGCACCTTATGGTCTAATACCTATATATCTGGATTATCATTTTTTTTACCTAAATGGTCAAAAGAAAGAAACAGAGAGAGAAAGAAATTGAAAGACAAGATAGGGAAGAAAATGAAAAAGATGGCAAAAGAAAAAATGAATGATAGCACTGCCAAGTCTACCAGTAGACCATGTCCTTAAGTACCACATCTACACATCTTTTAAATACCTCCCAGGATGATGACTCAACCACTTACCTGGGCAGCCTTTTTCCAATATTTCACAACCCTTTAAGTGAAGAAACTTTTTCTAATACCCAACCTAACCCTTTCCTGGCACAAATTGAGGTCATTTCCTCTTGTTCTATCACTTGAGGTCACTTGTTGCTAGGGAAAAGAGACCAACCCACATCTCAGTACAAGATTCTTTGAGATGTTTAGAGAGCAATAATGTCTCCCCTGAGTCTCCTTTTTTTTTTTTTTTTTTTTTTTTTTTTTTTTTCTAGGCTGAATAACTTTTCACACTCCTCATAAAAGTTATTCTCTAGACCCTTCACCAGCTTTATTGTCCTTCTTTGGACATGCTCCAACACCTCGACATTTTTTTTGTAGTGAGAGATCAATACTGAACTCAGTATTTGAGGTGCAGCGTCACAGGAGCCAAGTATGGGGGAACAATCGCTTCTCTTGTCCTCCTAGCCATGCTATTTCTGATACAAGCCAGGAGTCTGTTGGCCTTCTTGGCCACCTGAACACACTGCTGGCTCATATTCAGCTGGCTATCAACCAATAAATACCCCTAGGTCCCTTTCACCTCATAACTTTCCAGCCATTCTTCCCCCAGCCTTTAGCACTGTATGCTAAAGTGCCCAAGTGCAGGACCTGGCACATAGCCTTGTTGAACCTCATACTTTTGAACTCAGCCCATCAATCCAGCCTATCCGGATCCTTCTGTATAGACTTCCGGTCCTCTAGTACATCAACTCTTGTGTCTAACGTGGTGTCATCTGCAACTCATTGTCCTTCTTTGGACATGCTCCAGCACCTCAATATCTTTTTTGTAGTGAGAGGTCAAAACTGTACTCCGTATTTGAGTGCAGCCTCACCAGGGCTGAGTACAGGGGAATAATCACTTCCCTAGTCCTGATGGTCACTCTATTTCTCATACAAGCCAGATTGTTTTTGGCTTTCTTGGCTATCTGAGCATGCTGCTGGCTCATATTCAGCCACCTATCAAACAATAAACATCTACAAGTCATTTTCTGCAGTGTAGCTTTCCAGCCACTCTTCCCCCAGCCTGTAGCATTGTATACCATTGCTGTGCCCAAGTTCAGGACCCAGCACTTAGCCTTGTTGAGCTTCATACAGATGGCCTCAGCCCATCAATCCAGCCTATCCAGATCCTCCTGCAGAGCCTTCCCACCTGTGAGCAGATCGACACACGCACCTAACTTGGTGTCATCTGCAAATGTAGTGAAGGTGCACTTGATCCCCTCTTCCAAATCATTGATAAAGATATTGAAGAGAACTGGTCCCAATACTGAGCCCTGGGGGACACCACTATTGGCTACCTGCCAATTGGATTTAACTTCATTCACCAAAGCTCCTTGGGCCCAGACACCAAACCAGTTCTTTACCCAGCATATCCAGTCTATGAGCAGACAGTTTTTCCAGGATAATGCTATGGGAAACAGTGCCAAAAGCCTTACTGAAATCTAGGTAGAAAATATCCACAGCCTTTCCCTCATCCACTAAGCATGTCATCTTGTTGTAGAAGGAAATCAGGTTCATCAGGCAGGACCGGCCTTTCATAAACCCAGACGGACTGGACCTGATTACCTGGTTATCCTGTAAATGTCACGATAGCTCTCAAAATAATCTACTCTGTAATCTTCACTAGCACTGAGGTCAGGCTGACAAGCCTGTAGCTCCTGCACCCTTTTTGTAACATTTTTGTAGCCTCCAGTTAACTGGGACCTCTCCAGATAGTGAGGATTGCTGATAGATGATAGAAAGTGGCTTGATGAGCACTTCCACCACCTCCCTCAGTACGCTTGCAGGAATCTTATCTGGCCCCATAGACCTGTGTGCATCTAAGTTGTTTAGCAGGTTGCTAATCAGTTCCTCTTGGACTGCTAGGGCTTCATTCTGCTCCCTGTCCCTGTTTACTAGCTCAGCAGGCTGGGTACCTGGAAAGCAACTGGTCTTGCTACCAAAGACTGAGACAAAGAAAGTATTACATACCTCATCCTTTTCCTCTCTGTGTTTCCGCCCACATCCAGTAAAGGAGAGAGATTCTTGCTAGTCCTTCTTTTGTTGCTAATGTATTTATAGAAGCATTTTTTTATTATTATTTTTAATGGCAGTAACCAGGTTGAGCTCCTGCTAGGCTTTGGCCCTTACAGTTTTCTCCCTGGACAGCCTCACAACATCTTTGTAGTCCTCCTGAGTGGCCTGCTCCTTCTCCCAAAGATCATCAACTGTTTTTTTCTTCCTGAGTTCTAGCCAAAGGTCTCTGCTCAGCCAGGCCAGTCTTCTTGTCCACCACCTCCATTTTTTTTTTCAGCAGATGGAATGGGCTGATGCTGTGCCTTTAGGATTTCCTTTCTGAAGAGTGTTCAGCCTTCGTGGACTCCTTTGCCTTTCAGGACTGCCTTCCAAGGCACTCTGCCACCCAGTCTCCTTAACAAGCAAAAATCTGCCTTCCAGAAGTCCAAGATGGCAATTCTGCTCCTCCCTACCACCCCCCCTTATTTTTCTTAAAGTCAAAAATTCTATTAATTCATGATCACTGTCCCTAAGACAGCCTTCAAACTCCAAACCACACACAAGTCCCTCTCTGTTCACAAGACCCAGAAAGGCACCTTTCTTATTTGGTTCACTCACCAGCTATGTTAGGAAGTTGTCTTCCACACACGCCAGGAAACCTCCTAGACTGTTTCCTCTTTGCTATATTTTATTTCCAGCAGATATTTGATAAGTTGAAATTCCCCATGATAACTAGAGCTAACAATTGTGATACTTCTCCCAGCTGCTTATAAAATATTTTGTCTGCCTCTTCATCCTGGTTATCTGCCTTGCTTGTCCTCCCCAATTCTTACCCATAAATAGTCAATGCTATTGTCACCATCATTAAGCTCAAGACAACCAAAACCACTCCCTAATATAAGGCTACCCCACCGCCTCTCCTTCCTACCCTATGCCTTCTGAAGAGTTTATAGCCATCCATTGTAGTGCCCCAATTGTTTGTCATTCCACCACATTTCTGTGATGACAGCTATATCATAGTTTTCCTGCAGTACAATGGCTTCCATTGGTATAGATACACTTCGATTGGGCTAGTGATCCCATCAACATTCTGGGGGGAGATGCCCTAAACCTTATGTGACCATTCTCAGGCATTTCTTTGATTTCTAGTGCATCAATATCCCTTGTGTCTTTGTTATTGCATGGCTCACCATACCTACCTCCACTGGGACAGGAGACCAAAGGATCTTTTTAACACATCATCAGACAAACATTGGTATACTGTACCCAGGCTTATCTCCAGTGAGCTTGATTTTATCCTTTTACTCCTTCAAATGTAGCTTAAAGCTCTTTCAGTGAGCCCTACTAACTTCTGTGGAAAAATCATTTTTCCCTCTTTGAAACAGTGTATCTCATGTGTGATCAACAACCCAATGTCATATAAAATGGCCCATGATCAAAAAAAAAAAAAAACCAAAGCCCTGCTGGTGACACCAGGCTTGGAGCCACATATTGACTGTTGACTTTTTCTGTTTCTCCCCTCATCATCACCTGCAACTGGAAGGGTAGACAATTTTGGGCCATTGGACTTCTTCTTGGAACTTTGCAAGTGTAGAGTCCTGCACCTGGAAAGGAACAAAAACATGTATCAGTACAGGCTGGGGGGCGACCTGCTGGAGGAGAGCTCTGCGGAGAAACACCTGGGGGTCCTGGTGGATGACAGGTTGACCATGAGCCAGCAGTGTGCCCTTTTAGCCAAGAAGGCCAATGGGATCCTGGTGTGCATTAAAAGGAGTGTGGCCAGCAAGTCAAGGGAGGTGATCCTCACCCTCTACTCTGCCCTGGTCAGGCCTCACCTGGAGTACTGTGTCCAGCTCTGGGCTCCCCAGTAAAAAAAGACAGGGATCTCCTAGAAAGAGCCCAGTGGAAGGCCATAAAGATGATACAGGGCCTGGAGCATCTTCCTTATGAGGAAAGGCTGAGAGACCTGGGTCTATTTAGCCTGCAGAAAAGACTGAGAGGGGACCTTATCAACGTTTATAAATACCTTAAGTATGGGAGACAGAGGGATTTGTCTAAGCTCTTTTCAGTGGTTTGTGGGGACAGGACAAGGGGTAATGGCCACAAGAGGGACCACAGGAAGTTTCACATCTACCTGCGAAAGAACTTCTTTATGGTGGGGGTGACGGATCACTGGAACAGACTGCCCAGGGAGGTTGTGTAGTCTCCTTCTTTGGAGATATTCAAGGCCAATCTGGACGCTTACCTGGGCAGCCTGCTCTAAGGAACCGTTTTTTGCAGGGGGGTGGGACCCAATGATCCCTCAAGGTCCCTTCCAACTCCTAGAATTATGTGATTCCATGATTCATCACCGGCTACCTGAAATAATTGATAATAATCTGAAGGAAGGAAGGAGGAAAGTAAGGAAGGGAGGAGGGTAGAGAGACACTGAGAGAGAGACAGATAAAACACATAAAAAAAAAAAAAAAAAAAAAAAAAAAAAAAAAAAAAAAAAAAAAAGGTGAGATAGAAAGATACTACCAGAGAGAAAAATAAAGGAACATCTGACTCCTCGCTAGTCAATGGCTTTCTTATCTGAGTCTCACCTGGAATGCAGTAACTCAGATTCAAACCATTGATGTGTACCATACAAAGTTTGGATTATTGGATTATTATCTTGAACAGACTATAAACTTGTACAGCAATCTCCATTGTGTTACAATGTGAGACAACGTTTTTTCTTGTGTTGTCTGCAGTCATCTCCCAGTTCAGCTAGTCCAACGGACTTCCTCTGACAACATTGCTTAGTTCAACTGCCCACTTTCAGTGCTGAATATGATTTAATATGGACAGCCCCTTAATTTCATTTGCAGTTCCTGAGGAACATATGAAAATTTTAAAATGATAACCAGTCTCCTACCTTGATCATATAGAGCGGATGCCCTATGGGCAGTGAAAGCTATTCAGACTATCGAAACTACATGTGCATTGAAAGTGAACAGTTCCTGCTCAGTCACTAGTAATTAGGAAGGAGAACCAGAATGACTTACTATCATTAGGAGGCACATGTCAGCTGAAAAGACAATGATAAGAAAATAATGTCTTACACTTTATTCCAATCCACATATCAAGCAATATTAAAAAAAAAAAAAAAAAATAGAATCAATGCTTTGAGAAACCTGGTCTGGTGGAAGATGTCCCTGCCCATGGAGAGGGGGAGGGGGGAAGAGGGTGTGTGGAAATAGATAATCTTTAGTGTCTTTTCCAACACAAACAGTTCTATGATTTTATGAGCAATTCTAAAAAGAATAAATAAATGCATAAATAAAAAATATCTGAAACATTGTTTCCCGTTTGAGATTTTATCCCACTCATTGTGGCATAAGTATGCAGTATGTATACAATTCAGAGTGTATTTTATGTTACTTGTGTTAGTTTTCTTTTCTTCTTACAGAGAAGCTCCCTCTACACCTTCTAATAGTTAGAAGTTAATAGATCTCACCCTTTGTCCTTTAAAGGATTTCTAACAGATTGGTTTGCTCAGTTTCCCTGAAATATCTTTAAACTCTGTCTAAAATGCAAGGAAAGTAAATAAAGCTAGGAAACAAAAAAACAAACAAACAAACAAACAAACAAAAAAGTGCAGGTGAATATTTGTGCCTATGGTTTAATTTAGTATTCTGTGCTGGCAAAATCAGGTGGAGGGTTAATACAAGGCACTTCTACAGAATTCACTGAATGACTTTTCTTTTTCAGACTTCTACAATAGCAACGTTTATTAGAAAACAGAATGTTCTCGTGAATACTGTTGTTAACTGCCATCTGTCTATATTAACAACTTATATTTTATTTTGCTTAGGTTACTGTAGAAAACCCTTGTGTACAAACTCTGTTTGACACTGTTCAAAATTACTTCTAAGAGGGCAGACCAGTTCAGGATATTTTATTTTGCCCTTGTGGGTGTATACATGCTTCTACAGTTTCATTAGCTTCATTTATCAGGAAATAAATAAATAAAAAAAAAATCCATGTAAGTTTTTTCATTAGTAAAATCCATTTTAAGGACTCCAGGAGGCAAATTATTCTTAAAATTAGTTGTTATTTTGTTAGTTAGGTTGTATGGTGTCAGAAGCATTCTGGAGTCAGTGGCACTTCAATACATACTACTTATTAGTATTGCTATAGTCACTCTCTGTCTCAGTTCATTATGACACTGTTAACCTTCTGAAACTAAGAAATATTTTTTTAAGAGACAACTGATAATGTTTGGCTAACTACTTCAGAATATGTTTTTGAGCTTTTTGTTGTTGGTGTTTTTGTTTTATTAGTTTTATTCCTTGGAGATTGACATAAAGAATGCAAGTATCATTTTCATGAATAGTTAGTTACAAGGGACAGTACTCTGTATATCCTTCCAGAAATTTTGGGCAATCCATTTGACTCCCAGATGCAGGAAAAGAAAAGAGATAGAGCACAGGTTTACACAAAGCAATTCTGACTGCTTTGACATACAAAAATTATATGAGAATACAGGAGACTTTTTCAAAGCCACCTACATTGTTTAGGAGGTGATTGGTCTCCTGTGTTATACACAAGCTCTTGAAACTTTACCATTGCTTTTCTGTAGCTTTTCTCTTGGGACTGTCAAGTGTTTGAGTACCATGTTGATTTGTAATATAAAATACTGGAAAGTAAGTGAGAGATCAGTACATCATTCCTACTCAATAACACTGGTTTCCTTTAGCAAATCTGACATTTTGCTCTGCAGTAGAACCAGGATGAAGGAGGAAATGAGAATGACAGATAAATCAATTTTCATTTCTGCTCTATGTACTGACTAATAAATACATGTGAGATCATTAATATCATTATTTTAGGCAGTTTGTTCCTTCATCCTTGCTGAAACTTCTGCATTCTTGCATATCAGTCCACTAAAGATGTTGCCAAACTGCTTCCTTATGGTAGGTTAAACTCAGAGATACAATGTGAGGTGATGTTATAAACTTGAGCAGTCCTGGAAGACAACATTGTGAACTTGGCACGCAGGCACTATTTTAATGACATGACAGTAGAGTAAATTTGATAGTAGAGGAAAATAATGAAGGTTTATTGAAAATTCTGCATACACTGAGGCTACCACTGGGATCACCTTTACATTAGAGAGTATAAATTTGGTCATTGGTTTGTCTAATATTATATCCCCAACCATTAGTGAATTTATTAAGTAAATATTTGGAAGCAACTAGAGTGGTTATCTAGGCTATAATTTTTCATGTGGGCCAAAGCAGAGCACAATTTAGGAAGTTTTAATACATTTGCTATTAATTTCTGACGGCACAGTACAGATAGAAGTGAAATTAAAGATTTTTCTCAAGTAGGGTGACAGAGGTCAAAAATTAAATCCAGGGCATCATTCATTCTAAGAAGGGGTTAAGTATGGTGACATTTCAGAGAATAACAGTGAATAGTGAAAGGGGGCATGTCTACTTACTCACTTTTCTCTTGAGACAAGTACAAACCCCTCATCTGCTAACTGTTCATGTTTTCTGTTCATTTTATGAGTGTGGCTTAATGCAATAAATAAAAGTAAAGCCGTGTCCTTACAGGACAAAGTCTCTGTGACAGTGACTTGGAAGATCAGCACGTTGGAGTGTCTCATATACTTCTTTCTCCTATGAAGTGTTATTAAAGGAAATCAGAGTTTTCAAGGGATTATATTTGGATGTAATATGTATCAGCTTCTGCAACAATTTAGTATGATCACTTCAGAGTGAAGTTTTCATGGCCTATGTCTGCTCTTCATCATAGTGGTATACATTAAGGGGAACTGATGGTCATAGAGGAGTTGGGGTGCCAAGGAGTATAGCATGTCACACCCCAGCTGTTCACATACACCTTCTCTATGATATGAATTCCATGCTTGAGTTTTCTGTATGACATGAATATGCTCTGGGAAAGACACCTGTTACTTTTGAACACTGTGATGGCTTCTACGCAGCTTTTATTTGATCTTTCTGTAGTGGCAACTTGTTTTCTCTATATTGCCAGTTGTAGTGGGTTTACGTGGCAAGGTTTTGGTAGCAGGGGGCCATAGGAGTGGTTTCTGTGAGAAAGATCTAGAAGCTGCCCCATGTTTGGGAAGGTCCCCATTGTTTTCCAGAGCTGAGCCAATAAGCGATGTTGTTTTGCGCCTCTGTGAGAGTATATTTTAGACAGGGAAAAAAACGCTGTGCCACACAGCAGCCGGGAGAGTGAAGGGAGTGAGAAACAGCCTTGCAGGCGCCAAGGTCAGTGTAGAGGGAGGGGGAGAGGTGCTCCAGGCGCCGGAGCAGAAGTCCCCTGCGGCCTGTGGTGAGGACCATGGTGAAGCAGAATGTCCCCCTACAGCCCATGGAGTACCACGGTGGAGCAGGGTTCCACGCTGCAGCCTGTGGAGGAGACCATGGTGGAGCAGGTGGCCCTGCACCGATGGAGGCTGCCGCCTGCGGAAGACCCCTGCCGGAGCAGATTCCGGGCTGGACCTGTAGCCTGTGGAGAGGAGCCCATGCAGGAGCAGGTAACCTGGCAGGAGCTGCTGCCTGTGGGGGACCCAGGCTGGAGCAGTTTTCTCCCAAGGGATGGACCCCGTGGTACAGACCCATATCTGGAGCAGCTCTGCCAGAGCTGCTGCCTGTGGGAAGCCCATGCCGGATCAGTTCATCAAGGACTGCATCCCGTGGAAGGGACCCCAGAGCACAGGGGACGAGAGTGACTGAGAAGGAGCGGCAGAGAAGAAGTGCTGTAGACTGACCATAACCCCCATTCCCCCGTTCCCCTGCGCCGCTCGGGGGGAGGAGGTGGAAGAGGGTGGATGGGGGGGAAGGTGCTTTTGGTTTCTTTGTTTCTTACTTCTCTAGCTTGTTAGTAATGAGCAATAAATCTTACTATCTCCTTATGCTGAGTCTGTTTTGCCTGTTACAATAATTACTGTGTGATTTTCTTGTCCTTATCTCAACCTTTGAGCCCTTTTCACATATTATCTCCCCATTCCTCTTTGAGGAGGGGGAGTGAGAGAGCGTCTGTGGTGGAGCTCGAGCGGAACCACGACACCAGTAAAGCACTGCTTATACTTAAAAAGTGGCCCCAGGTGACCTGCAATTTGTTTGTTCATTCATTTCTTAATGAAGTTGACTTGAGCCAAACATAATAGTAAAATGTTTTCCTCTCTTTTGTGTGATTATGTTCCTGGGCTACCTATATTGGATATGCAAGACAGGCATTAAGAAATAAAAAACCTTTGCATAAAGTACTATTGAAGATATGGCTTATACTCTTAGAAAGCTTGGCTCAATTTCTATATTCTGCAGAATCTGAACCCACTCTAACTAGGAGAAAGGACAAAGGACAAGAAAGGGAGAAAGAGAGAAAGAAAGAGGGAAGGAAGGAGGGAAGGGAGGAGGGGAGGAAGGAAGGAAGGAATGAAGGGAGGGAGGGAGGAAGGAAGGAAGGAAGGAAGGAAGGAAGGAAGGAAGGAAGGAAGGAAGGAAGGAAGGAAGGAAGGAAGGAAGGAAGGAAGGGAGGGAGGGAGGGAGGGAGGGAGGAAGGGAGGAAAAGAGAAAGAAAGAAGGAAAGAAGGAAAGAAGGAAAGAAGGAAAGAAGGAAAGAAAGAAGGAAAGAAAGAAGGAAAGAAAGAAGGAAAGAAAGAAGGAAAGAAAGAAGGAAAGAAAGAAGGAAAGAAGGAAAGAAGGAAAGAAGGAAAGAAGGAAAGAAGGAAAGAAGGAAGGAAGGAAGGAAGGAAGGAAGGAAAGAAAGAAAGAAAGAAAGAAAGAAAGAAAGAAAGAAAGAAAGAAAGAAAGAAAGAAAGAAAGAAAGAAAGAAAGAAAGAAAGAAAGAAAGGGGAAAAAAAAAAAGAGAGAGAAGGAAAAAGAATCTTTGTGTTCAACTATTTAAAAGCAAGGAAGTATTGGTACTTCCTGTAGTTTAGTCTATACTTATATTTTGATAAACTGTTATATTCATTTACAGAAAAGCTTGGAATTATATCATTAAAGACCATAGTACAGGATTTTAATTGTAAAATTTCTCCAGATTATTAACTGTTTCAAAAAATCTTTGCAAATATATACTACTTGCAGATAAAATAATTTTGAGGTATTTTTGTATTAGAAACATCTGATTGTAATTTTTACAGTACCAAATGTGACTCAGAAATTTAATGCTTTGAAAATGTTTTCCCCTTTATTGTCTCTCTTGGACAAATACAATCTAATGCGATAGTCTTCAAAGTTTTGCCACTTTACAATAGAGTAAACATCAGTTTATTTTATAACAAACAGCTGTCTGGCAAGCATGACTTTTCTAAAAAGTGTGTTAAGAATTTGTAGTCACACATTCCATTCTGCTTTTGCTATTTTTTTGGCCAATATAATTATCAAAAGCCCTTCTAGTTTATATACATGTAGTTGTTAATAATTTTCCATTTCCTAATGTTTGATATTTCTCCAACAGTAAGTAGTCACTTCATTTTTGCCTTGTACCCCCAATAAAATTTCAAGGAGGTGGACATGATATTATATCAGTTCTTCCAGACCTATCAGTAATCTCCATTAAGTCTCTGTAATTTTTATGTTCTCAGTCTTTCTCCCTGGCTTGCTGTACTCCAATACAACTTAGCTGTCTTTTTATTTTACTTTGTAATGTCACCATTACCTTACCTAGTACTTTTGTAGTAGAATAACATTTGAGTTCATTTGTATGGTTTGTTTTCCTGGAATATAACCAAGCCCTTCAAATACAGGATGGTATGCTGTAAACATGTCAGCATTCACTTCTTCCTGCTTTACAGTATTGATTCTACATTTATGCTTGTTATTACTGGAAAATCCAGAAGTGCTTATAAGCCAAGCTCCACAATGTGAAAATAAGTGTACGCTTTTGATCTCTCTTTATAGACAGTATAGTACAAGTTAAATTTCCCAGATACTTTACTTTCCTTTTCTGAAAGAAGACCTGATCCTGAGAAAGGTTGTGCAGCAGTGATTCTTGGTTTTGTGTCAATATTCTGCTCCTCTTTTGAAGTGTCATAGACAAGCACATTCATAATTAACACACTTGTCTTCTCTTACAGTCACTGCGCTTTTTTGATAAGCAGGTGTACTGGCTAGATTTCCAGTCATTATGTTCATAAACAGCCCACCATGTGAAGAGTTGTTTTGTCCACAATCTATTCTCTTGCATTTGTCAGATGCCCATTTTTAATGATCTTATACATATAGCTTCCTTTGCTTAGCTGCATTTGGACCTCAGTTTTGGTCTCTACCTCTCCCATTTTGGTGGTATTGGAGCTATTTTAATGAAAACTTTCTTGATACAATGAGTCTGAACTTCCCCTGGTACAGTTTTGTGTTGTTCCCTTGTGTCCTGTCATCACTTACTGGAGAGAAGAGAATAGCACCTCCCTCTCCATTTCCCCTCTTCAGGAAGTTGTAGAGAGTAATGTGGCCACCTCTTAGCTCCCTTTTCTCCAGACTAGGCAACGCAGGTGTTCTCAGCCTCTCCTCATAGGACGTGCCCTCCAATCCTTTTTCCAGCTTTTTTGTTGTCATCTGAACACATTTGATAATATTAATATCCTTTTTATAATGAGGAGCCCAGAACTACACATAATATTCAAAGTGAGGCCATACCAGTGCTAAATACAGTAAGACGATCGCCTCTTTTGACTAGCTGAGTATGCGGTGCTTAATGTACCTCAAAATGTTGTTTGCTTTCTTGGCTAGGGAACACTGCTGTCTCATATCAAGCAGGCTGTCAACCAGCACTCCCAGATTCCTTTCTGCAGCACTGCTCACCAGCCACTCATCTCCTAGTCTGTACTTGTGTCTGGCATTACTCTATCCCAGAACTACAATGCAGAACCTTAGTTGAATTTCATGTTACTGCTTGGAACACTGCAAGGGACTGTCTGCCAGCTGGATGCAGCCCCATTCACTACCAGACTTTGAACTCTACCATTGAGCTATTTCATCACTCGGCATAGCATTAACTTGTTTATCTCATAACTGATCAATTTGTCCAGAAAGATGCTGTTAGGGACACCTGTGAAAGACAGCATTGTTTTCTAACTGACTTTTCACTAATCTGGTCAGCTAGAAATTGGCAAATATAGTACGTCCTATTGTCTGATCCTTCAGGTAGGCTTCACCCCAGGCATTTCCTTTATTTTTTATTTTTTATTTTGTGTGAGTGTGTGTGTGTAGAAGTTCATTCAAGAGATTGACTTCCTTGTTGGTTGTCAGATATTTCACCATTCTTTTGATATAGGGTATCAAGCAAAGCATGCCCTCATTTTCAAGTTTTGTCACCAAAGTTTCTTAACCAAATGTGTAGAAACTATAGTTAGATACCTGTCTTTTATTTACCATCCTTTGTAAAATTAGTTGATCCATGAATATTTTCTTGTGCAGGTAACAATAGGTTTGTTATAGTCCTACTCAATACTCAGGATTTATGCCAACGCTTTTGTACATGACCATAAATCACCTTCACGAATCCAGAACATGTGAGTGACAGGAAAAAGAAATATAGGAATGGCAGAATTTCCAATGTTACCTGATTTCAGAATTTGCAAATTAAGTCAGAACAGATTTGTCTTCCGTCCTGTCATTATATATGAAATATCACAGAATCACAGAATCACAGAATTTCTAGGTTGGAAGAGACCTCAAGATCATCGAGTCCAACCTCTGTCCTAACGCTAGCAGTCCCCATTAAACCTTTTTTTTTTGTTTGTTTAATTTTTTATATTTTTTTTTGCACAATCCAAAACCCATTTAATTAATGACTCCATTGACTGCGTGCTTTGCACCTCGCCCTCAGCACCATTCATTGGGCATGCTGGGGTAGCTCCAGCTTTCCCAGCTTCCCTTCCACTAAAGGATGAACAACAAAACATTTCCCCTCCCAGCATTATCCTGAACGTTTTGTGAGTATTTTATAGCAAACATAAGGATTACCAAACCAACTGGTCAGATTAATAAAACAATATTCTTAGTGCTGCATTACAAAAGAAATGTGCAAGTGCTCCTCCCAGCTGAAACTACAACAGTTAGCATTGGAATAATTAAAAATATTTGCATAAAGCCCATTCTAATCAGAATATTTCACAATTTTCTAGTTAAGATAGGGTATCAGAAAACCTGAAGGTGAAACATTTCTGCTTGCTCCAAACAGGCTCTTAACAGTTTCTTCCTAACATAATGCGCACACAACAGCACGTTGTCGATTTAAAAAAATATTTAATGCTGCCAAAAACGTATAAAATACAATAAGAATGGCAGTACAAAACAAAATATTTCCTAATTTATTTCTTTTACATCTTTCTACATTAATACAGGCATTATAAAAACACAAGACAGCAAATTATTTTGTTTTGCAAAGTAGCATGCTGGTGGTGTTCTTCATCCCCTCGCTGTAGTTTACGCTGTAAACAGATAACTGAGGTCTTCTTGGTATTTAACAGACCCCACTTTTGTTCCCGAAGAGGGGCTCATGTCTCACTTTGCATGTCAATAATTTGCAGTTTATAGCTGCAGAATATTCACAAGTCGCGAAGGCTTAGGTGTCAGTCAGTCTCGGCCTTTTTCTTTTTCTTTCAGTCTCATTTAGCTTCTGCTTCATCTGCTGCAGCTTCTGTGCCGTGTTAGCTTTTCTATCCTCTCGCAGCCGTTTTCGGACAGTACATTCAATGTTTCCATCTTGAACTTTAGAGGGCAGGTCAGTATTTTTCTCCGTTTGATCTTTGCTCTCCAGGCCTATGCTGTTCCCATTGTACTTCTCTGTGGTTATTTTGGCTGGGTGTGGAGGAGACTGCTCACAACCTGGTGCTTGGTCCTCCTTAGAGAGCTCCTTCCACCGTTTCTGTATAGTTGAATCCCCCATTATAAACTTTGCTCCTATTACAGCCATATATGAAAACCTTAGTTGATCTGGTGTCTGAATAAGTCCCATTCGGTATTTTCTCATATCCAGTAATACCTTCTTAATATCTACAGAAAATGGGTCCTTTTTTTCCATCAGAACAAGACAAGTGTCTACTAATGAAAACGTGCCGGATCGTCCTATCCCCGCACTACAGTGAACTACTGCAGGTCCGTGCTCAGGACTTAGTGAGCCAGATTCTCTGACTTTAAAAAGGAAGTTGAGGAATGAAGCTGGGGATTCAGGAACTCCAAAATCTGGCCACGTAGTATAATGAAAATGAGATATCATCCTGGACTCGCCACTGTTGATATTTTCTAATTGAAGTAGATGCACTGTGTAATAGGATTTGACATCTTCTGATACTAGCCTCACACGGAAACCTGTTTCACTAAATGTCATAACATCCTCTTCTTTTGTTGGCCAATACTGTGCACATTTCACCGATTCTTTTTCAACAATCCTGTTCAGCATGACAACTGCTTTGTTTTTTTGTTGCCATACCATTAATCAAAAATGACAGCATGTATTAGGCAGTGGACCCTGTGTTAAAATATAGTATCTCTGGGCTTCTTCTATGACCACTAGGCTTGCATTGATATAGTCATTTTCTGTGTTCTGCAGTTTTACTCGACTGTGATCATATGGACTAACATCTCTATATCTGTTTTGATTTCTGTTTTCTGGGTATTTTGCAACTCTATGAGGGTAGTCACTGGATTTATGTCGAATTTCCAGGTATCGCGCCTGCCAGTCGTTCGTGGCGTCGATCTCCTGGAACTCCCGCTCGATGGCGGCGGACATGGCACTGCTGCTGCTGCTGCTGCCGGTAGCGGTGCCGGTGGCGGCGTTAGGGGGAGTGGCTGGAGCGCCAGCTGGCCCGGCGGCCGCCGAGTTGCCCACCCCCGGGGAGCGGCCGAGCGCGCTCCGCTCCGCCCCGCCGCCGCCGCTGCCCGCGCACATAGGGTCACATCTGATATGATTTATTGTTACTTGGAAGGAGGAAGAGTCATAATTGTAACCAAGAAAGACCACCTGAGATATGTAATCTGCCCTTTATGATGTGACAGAATATTTTTTGCTATTGTCTTAATCAGAAAATTTGTTTTGTTTTGTTATAATTAATATAATGTTTTATTACCGAATGCCTCCAAAGAAATGTACTTGGTTGCTCCTAGTAAAGAAGTTACGTAAGTCTGGGGCTTTGTGGCATTAGAGGGTAGTATAAAATATATTTAACATCATAAACAATATATCACAAGTGAACTCTTACATGCCAAATGCACTGTTGTTTGACTTCATTTATGCTTTATTGAACTTTATACTTTCAGTAACCCTATAAATGTTTCACTGTACCTGAAATAAACTTTAATTAGGCAACAAATTAATGAAGTAACAGTTTTTCCCTTAAGTGTAATTTATGATTTGCCTTGGCAAGTTTATACCTGGAAACTGTTTGTTGCTTCTGTTGAATTCAAAATATTATGACAGACATATCAACTATTTCTTAGGCATCACTGGTGGCACAGGTCCTTCTTAATTTCTCCTTCAGCTATATACTACATTACACTTGAAAGTTGCATCTACATGTTGTGAAAAGGACCACACAGACAGGTTTCTTTCACGATCAGTAACTGCTACTGCTTTATTGAAGATTTAACTTCATTCTCCCTTACTGAGGGCCTAACTTCATCTCTCATATTGAGGACATAACTTGTCTTCTAATAACATGTCTTCTAATTTCCAAACTAAACCTGTCCTGTCACAACTGGAGGCCTTCCTTCTTGTCCTATCAGTAGTCACTTGTGAGAAGAGGTCAATCTCCAGCTCCCTGCACCTTTCTTTCAGTTAGTTTTAGAGTGCAATAAACTCCCCTGAGCATCCTCTTCTCCAGACTAAACAACCTCAGCTCCCTCAGCCACTCGTTATAAGATTTGTGTTCCAGGCCCTTCACCAGTTTTGTAGTCCTTCTCTGAACATGCTTCAGGGCCTCTTTGTCTTTCTTGAAGTGAGGGACCCAAAACTGAATACAGTAATAAAGGTCCAGCCTCACTAAAGCAGAGTACAGGGGGATGATCACCTCCCTGGTCCTGCTGATTACAAAGTTCTTGATACAAGCTGGGATGCTGTTGGACTTCTTAGCCACTTCTAGCCAATTTTGTCTATGTCTATATGTATATGGAGAAGATCTCACCCAGTAAGGCTTTTCGTCTTCTCATTAAGGAAATGGTCTTATATTTTTCTCTCTCTGTATATACATACATGTACTTGCATATATACATATTCTCACACTCACACACACACATATTTTATATTTCATATAAATTATATTGATATATTTCATGTATGTATATTTCATGTGTATATATAGACACATATATACATTTATACATATATTTTGTATATATTACAGAATCAGAGAATCATAGAATGGTTTGTGTTGGAAGGGACTCTAAAGATCATCTAATTCCAATCCCTGTCATAGGGAGGGACACCTTCCACTACACCAGGTTACTCAAAGCCCCATCCAACCTGTCCTTAAGAACTTCCAGAGATGGGGCATCCCCAGCTTCTATGGTCAACCTGTTCCAGTGACTCATGACTCTCAGAGTAAAGAATGTTTTCCTTATATCTATTCTAAATCTCCCCTATTTTAGTTTAAAGCCATTACTCCTTGTCCTATCACTACACTCCCTGACAAAATTCCCAGGCAAAATTCTCCCCAGAGCCTGTCTTCTTAGGATAGGTGCTCCAGCCCTCTAATCATGTTTGTAGATCTCCTCTGGGTTTGTTCTAATACTTCCATGTGCTCAGGTATGCAGAGTTTAACACAGCACTCCAGGTGGGGTCTCATAAAAGCAGAGAAGGGGAGAATCATCTCACTCGACCTGCTGGCCACACTTCTTTTGATGCAGCCCAGGATACAGCTGGTTTTCTGGGATGCAAACACACATGGACAGATTATGTTGAATTTCTTTTCAACTGACAACCCCAGGTCCTTCTCCTCAGGGTTGCTCTCAGTACATTCTCTGTCCAGCCTGTATTTGTGCTTAGGATTGTACCAGTCCAAATACAGGACCTTGCACTTGTCCTTCTTGGACTTCGTAAGGTTTGCACAGGCCCACCTTTCTAGTCTGCCAAAGCTTGAGATATATGTATGTATATATACCTTATAGACATATCATACATATATACATATGTACATATCTTATGTATATAAGATATATATCTCATATATATATATGTGATATACTTTATGTATATAAGAGATATATCTCATGTATATATGCGTGTGTGGTTATATATATGTGTGCAAATGCTTTACCTTAATGAATGCAATTATAATGAAAGTGGGCAAATTTATCTTGTTTCTAAAACTCCAACATGCATTTTGACATTTCACACTGTTCCATGTTTTGTCTGTCCACATGCTCTAGGTCACCTTTCTGCATTGCAGCTGTGTGCATGACCCAAAATATAAGGGCTTGCTTCAGGCAATACAGGAGTTGCTCAAGGGACTAAAAGGGATCTTGTTGGGTGAGATCTTCTCCAGGTATACAGCCCATCATTAGTGGCCAAGTACAACAAGGAAGGGAGGTATCTTCACACTGACAACTTCAGCCATGAGATAGAGGTCAGTTCCAGGAAACCTGATAGGAAAAAGAAGTCTTGTCCCATTCATTTCATATAATCATATCATATCCTGAGTTGGAAGGGACCCACAAGAATCACTGAGTCCAGTTCTCAGGTCACCCAAATAAATCAGACCCTATGTCTGAGTGTGTTGTCCAAATGTTTCTTGAACTCCAGTCATCTCAGTGCTGTGACCACTTCACTGTGGGGACCTATTGCAGTACCCAATCATCCTCTCAGTGAAGACCCTTTCACCTTTCCCTGATATCCAGGCTGAACCTCCCCTGTTGCAACTTCAAGTCATTCCCTTGGGTCCTATCACTGGTCACCAGAAAGAAGAGATCAGTGCTTGCCCCTCCACTCCCCTCCTAAGGAAGCTGTGGACCACGATGAGATTTTATACTGTGGCACCCAAAACTGCACACAGTACTCAAGATGAGGCCACACCAGAGCAAAGTGGTACAATCACTTCCCTTGCCGAGCTAGCAATGCCATGCTTGATGCACTATTTACTTCACAATATGAGATGGGGAGGGGTGGAGGGGTGGGAGTGGTGCTTGTTCTTGTTCAGAAGAACCTGCCTTATCTAAGCTGCTGTATTGGAAGGGTTGGGTAGAAACAAAACACCAGCAGAAGGAGCAGGAGTGACTGAGCCACTTGTACCAAGAAAAGTTAGCTGACATTTAGGTGAGAATATGATGAAAGTGAGAGAAAAAAATAAATAAAAACACAATGCTAACATATTTGCTTTTATGGGGGTTCAGTTTCTTTTTCTTTTTCTTTTTTTTTTTTTTTTTTTTTTTTGGGGGGGGGGGGATGGATTGGGGAAGGAATCCCACATTTTTTTAATTTTTTTTTTTTTGGTGCAAGAGGAAGATGAGTTGAAAAGTGAAGGAATAGCTGACTGGGGTCTCAGACAGAAGTATTATGAAGTGTTGAGGTAGTCTTTGGGAAGAGAAAAAAAGACGCAGTGGTTGCTGCTAGAGCTTTCCAGCACTTTTACTTTTCCAAACTAAGCAACTGAAAGGAAGCATAATTCTTCAGCTCTCAAAGCTCCTTAAAGTGGTATTTTAGGATTAATTTCTTTGATTCGCAGCTTTTCACATAATTGAGCATGTTTCATAAGGGGAATCACTCCAAGAGAGTTCATGACATCCATTACACACATCTGCACAAAGTCCATGTAGATACCTGATTAGACAACTCATGACCACAGAAGGAAGCATTAAAAAACTGCACAAATGAATGAGATACTTTATTGTGCCAGCTTCAATCTGTTTTTCCCATCAGCCATAATTATAGTCAGCTAAATCCATTAACTTCTTAAATACATTTTAAGCTACATATTCAGAGCAAGTACTGCCCTGAAATTGAGAAATAGTTTTATAACAACCTTTTCATTCCACCAAGCAAAGTTTACTGTTTTTTTTGTTTGTTTGTTTTTCTCAATAATTTTGCCACTATGTAAGATTATTTCATTTTTCTTTAATTAGATTACTATGTACCAAAATCAAATAGAAATTTATTTACCCAACAAAATTTGTAATACATATTCAGACCAAAGCACAGTATGAAAAAAAAGTAGTTGAAAAGAAAAAAAAATAGCTTGATTTGTAATTTTGGGTAAAGTGTAGAAGTCAACATGGTTAGATACTATGATTGCTCCATCACCAAATGTTAGACAAAGTGTACCTTTAGGTTCATTTTTTAAATGTTAGGATGCTATTCAGGAAGTGATACTCTCTAGTGCAGTCAGCAGCTTGTCAAGACTGAATGAAATTCAATAATTTGTCCTTTTTTTTTTTTTTTTTTTTAAGAAAGAGAATAAGAAATATCAACCATCAAATGGAAATGAGGCAGAACCAAGAAATCTTTACCTGAACAAGCTTTTGAGCTTGTTCAGGTGAAGCTTACTCACTCAAGCTCAATCAACTTGGAAAAAAAAAAGAAAAAAAAAGTTTCCAAACAGAGCAAGCAGACTTCCAGGTCTGGAGGATTTTCCAAGCGGGCAGTTCTACTGCCTTGTTACTATAGTCCTAATGAGAATGAATTACTTCCTCTTACATTATTACAGGCTTCAGGCACCATTGTCCTACAATCTTGTAAAGTACATTGGCTTCCCTTTATCCAGAGGTTTCATGCAATAACTTCAGTAAATGCTGAAGTGGATCCAGATGAAGAAGAGAAAGAAGAACTGCAAAAATAACAGACACAAGAATAAGAAAATGGAAGAGAGGAAAGGAAAATATAGGTAGAAGAGGAGAAACAGTATAAAACAATAAAGAATGGAGATAACTGGAGAAAGAAAATGAAGAAATTGGAAAAACTGAAGAAAATCAAGATGTTCTAGGGGGTGAAGTCTTTTCAATATACTTGTCTTACATAACTTCCAAAACTTATTTATTTCCTGTAATAAACTTTTTGAATTTCTTGATGTTACGCTTAAAATCTTGCTTATGAATACAAAGGACGGCCACCTTAAATAGTAGGTAGAATTAAAGTTAGTATTACAATTAGAATTATTATAAATAGAATTACAATAATTTAGTTCGAAGTGACCTTCAAAAATCATCTTGTCCTGACTGCTTCAGAGGTAACCAAAAATTAAAGCATGTTATTAAGGGTATCATCCAAATGACTCTTGAACACTGACAGGCATGGGGTATCAACCACCTTGCTAGGAAGCCTGTTCCAATGTTAAACCACACTCATGGTAAAAATCTTTTTTCTTAATATCCAGTCTGACCTTCCCCTGGTACTGCTTTGTGCTGTTCCCTTGTGTCCTGTCATCACTTACTGGAGAGAAGAGAACAGCACCTCCCTCTCTGATTCCCCTCTTCAGGAAGTTGTAGAGAGTAATGTGGCCACTTCTTAGCTCCCTTTTCTCCAGGCTAGGCAGCACAAGTGTCCTCAACCTCTCCTCATAGGACGTGCCCTCCAATCCTTTTTCCAGCTTTGTTGTCGTCATCTGGACACATTCAAGAATCTTGATATCCTTTTTATAATGTGGAGCTCAGAACTACACATAATATTCAAAGTGAGGCCACACCAGTGCTAAACACAGTAGGACACCACCTCCTTCATTGTTCTGGATGCTCCATCCTTAGAAGTGTTCAAGGGCAGGTTGACTGGCACCTTGGCCAACCTGATCTAGAGGGTGGCATCCCTGCCTATGGCAGAGAGGTTGGAGTTAAATGATCTTTAAGGTCCCTTCCAATCCAAGCCATTCCAGGCATCTATGATTCTTTTGACCAGCTGGCTCTGATGCAAATTTCCTCTTCTGGCAGTCTGTCAAGGATGTGTAAAGTAAAGCAAATGCACTATTGTTAACAGAACTGAAAACCTGATACTAAACTATATTAGTCCAGGTGTAATTGTCACAGAAGCAGGAAAAAAAAAAAAAAAAAAAGTCATATAACTAAAAATTTTAGGCACATACTTCTTAGTTAGTATCCCTTCCCCTGTGGGAATACTTACCATTCTCCTCTGCTTTTCTAGATCCAAACATTTTGAGGGAGCAAGTGCTGTGAATTGTCAGCATCTGGAGTTCTCTGCCAGAAAGAATACAATGTAAGGGTACAGAGAAGGAGAGTGTCTACTCCTTTAAGAGTATCAAGGTCAAGGACCTTTTCCAATGCAACAAGGGACTGTAATGCAACAATGCAATAATGTGGACTGGGAGGGTAAAGAAACTGCAGAGCCCTGAAAATTCTTGAGGGGTGTGTGGGGGGAAGATGGACCAGGAGTAACAAAGAGTTGTATTCTGTTTTTGGCTGTGATAGAGCTAATTTTCTTCATGGGAGCTTGTATGTGTCATGTTTTGGATTTAGGAGAAAAATTATGCTGATAACACATGGGTGGTTTAGTTGTTGCAGAGCAATGCTTACGCAGTGTCAAGGACTTTTCAGCTTCTTGTCCTGCCCTGCCAGTGAAGAAGCTGGGCGTACACAAGAAGCAGGGAGAGAACAGAACTAAGAAGCTGGGAGAGAACAGTTGACCCATCTAACCAAAAGGGTATTCAAAAACATATGACATCCTTTGGAATAATGTGGTGGTTTTACCGTGCTAGGCAGCTAAACACCACAACCACTCTCTCACTCCCCCTCCTTAGATGAGGAGGGGAAGAAGTAGTTTGCTAGTTTGCGGCTAGCAAACGTGACGCCCATCTACAAGAAGGGCCGGAGGGCTGACCCAGGAAACTACAGGCCTGTCAGTTTGACCTCAGTGCCAGGAAAGCTCATGGAGCAGATCCTCCTGAGAGTCATCATGCAGCACTTGAAGGGGAAGCAGGCGATCAGGCCCAGTCAGCATGGCTTTATGAAAGGCAGGTCATGCCTGACGAACCTGATCTCCTTCTATGACAGAGTGACGCGCTGGGTGGATGAGGGAAAGGCTGTGGATGTGGTCTACCTTGACTTCAGCAAGGCTTTTGACACCGTCTCCCACAGCATTCTCCTCAAGAAACTGGCTGCTCTTGGCTTGGACTGGCGCACGCTTCGTTGGGTTAGAAACTGGCTGGATAGCCGGGCCCAAAGAGTCGTGGTGAATGGAGCCAAGTCCAGCTGGAGGCCAGTCACTAGTGGCGTCCCCCAGGGCTCGGTGCTGGGGCCGGTCCTCTTTAATATCTTCATCGATGATCTGGATGAGGGCATCGAGTGCACCCTCAGTAAGTTTGCAGATGACACCAAGTTAGGTGCGTGTGTCGATCTGCTTGAGGGTAGGAAAGCTCTGCAGGAGGATCTGGATAGGCTGGACCGATGGGCTGAGGTCAACTGCATGAAGTTTAACAAGGCCAAGTGCTGGGTCCTGCACCTGGGGCGCAATAACCCCAAGCAGAGCTACAGGCTGGGAGAGGAATGGTTGGAGAGCTGCCAGGCAGAGAAGGACCTGGGAGTGATGGTGGACAGTCGGCTGAATATGAGCCAGCAGTGTGCTCAGGTGGCCAAGAAGGCCAACGGCATCCTGGCTTGTATTAGGAACAGCGTGACCAGCAGGGCTAGGGAGGTGATCGTCCCCCTGTACTCAGCTCTGGTGAGGCCGCACCTCGAGTACTGTGTTCAGTTTTGGGCCCCTCGCTACAAGAAGGACATCGAGGTGCTTGAGCGGGTGCAGAGAAGGGCGACGAAGCTGGTGAGGGGCCTGGAGAACAAGTCCTACGAGGAGCGGCTGAGGGAGCTGGGCTTGTTCAGCCTGGAGAAGAGGAGGCTCAGGGGCGACCTTATCGCTCTTTTTAGGTACCTCAAGGGAGGCTGTAGCGAGGTGGGGGTTGGCCTGTTCTCCCACGTGCCTGGTGACAGGACGAGGGGGAATGGGTTTAAGTTGAGCCAGGGGAGTTTTAGGCTAGATGTTAGGAAGAACTTCTTCACTGAAAGGGTTGTGAGGCATTGGAACAGGCTGCCCAGGGAAGTGGTGGAGTCACCATCCTTGGAAGTCTTCAAAAGACGTTTAGATGTAGAGCTTATGGATATGGTTTAGTGGAGGGCTGTTAGCGTTAGGTTGGAGGTTGGACTCGATGACCTTGAGGTCTCTTCCAACCTAGAAAATTCTGTGATTCTGTGAAGTAAAGTAAAGAACAACTCATGGGTTGAGATAAGGATTATTTAATTAAAGGAAAAATAATTTTTATTATTAAGAAAAGATTATTATTAACTAAACAATTTAACTAAAGGGGAAAAAAAGGGAAAGGGAAAAAGGGAGGGAGAAAGGAAAACAACAAAAGAAAATAAATAAACAAATAAAGGCTATGTGGAAGTGCAGAGGAAAGAAATTAGTCTCTACTTCCCACAAATGAATGATGCTTGACAATGTCCTTGAAGCAGGGCCTCAATGCACATAGCTGGTGTTCATGAGGAGGACCAACGTTTTCACGAGAGCCCACCCCTCCCCTCTTCTTCCTGTTTCTACCTTTTATTGCTGAGTGTGACATCATATGGTATGGAATATCCCTTTGGTTGGTTTAGGTCAGCTGCCCTGGTGATGTTTCTTTTTCTCACATTTTTGCCCACCTCTTAGGAGGGTTAGAGAGAGTACTGATACTGTGCCAGCACTGCTCAGCAGCAGACACAATACTGGTGTGATACCATGGCTGTTCTGGCTACAAATGCAGAGCACAGCACTGTATGGGCTGCTTCAGGGAAAGTTAACTTCCCAGCCAGACCCAGTACAAATAAAAAAAAGGAAATAAAAAGAAGCTGGTGAGTTGGTGGGGGATGGGGAGGGGAGGGGGGAACAGCCACTGCACAGGGACTGTCTGGGCATTGATCAGTGGGTGGTGAACAATGGCATTGTGCATTACTTGCTTTGTATATATATATATGTACACACACACACATCATAATATATACATGTATATATAAAGTATATATACATAATCATAATAATGTAAAAATATAGTAATATTATGTAAACTATATAATTATACATGCATTATTACCATCATCATCATCATCCTTCATTTTCTGTCCTATTAAACTGTCTTTGTCTCAACCCACAAGTTTTACCTATTTTCAGTTCTCTCTCCCATCCCACTGTGGGGGTGGCAAAGGAATGAGCAAATAGCCTTGTGGTACTTAGATGCCTGCCAGGTTGAACCACAAGAAGGGAGCATAGCTAGAAAAGGTTATAAAAGGGCCAGTCACACATAGAACAGGGCCAGTCAGTATGTTTGTCTGGCCAAATCCTGCAGCTATTCACCACAGTCTGTCCTATCTTCTTACATTTCCTTAAATCTTCTCTTATCCATCCATTTGCATATTCATAATTTCTCTCTTTTCTGTATGCATGCAGCAAGGACAATGTGCTAGCTGCTGGTGACTCCTGTATGCATGTGAGTGAAGGCTGGTGCCAGCTACTGGAGTGACTATGGTCTCCTACTTCCGCAGGGGCAGGAGCAGTGTGTGCTCCCAAACCAGCTACTTCTGGGGACTGGCACGAGTGAGGCAACTGAGGGTTACACACATGCTACTGGAGCAGGTCTGCAGGTCACAGCCCATGTGCCCAGTTCTGGCTTCTGGGGGTCCACAAAAGGGAATGCAGCAGCTGTGTCCTGCAGTCTAGGAAGAGACCCAAGGTTCTCAGGCAAAAGGCTGGGCCCCAACAAATAAGCAGGAGTGGTCCTGGGCTGGAGCAACTGGAGGGGGTGGCTGCACGTTTCAACACATTTAACATATGACATTTGTATTGATGTCTTCTTCCTCTTGGGATCTACTTGGACTCTTTTCTGAATGTTTATTAACATGTTTTCACATCTTTCCCTTCTTCACTGAGGTACAGCTCCATATTACATATGAATTCACTATAGAGTTCCTTTATGTATGGTAAATATTATAGAACCATAGAATCATAGAATAACATGGGTTGGAAGGGACCTTAAAGATCATCTAATTCCAACCTCCCTGCCATGGGCAAGAAAGCTATTCACCAGATCAAATTGCCAAGTACCTTTTCCAAAATGGTCTTGACCTCCTCCGGGTATGGGGCATTGACAAATTCTCTAGGCAACATGTTCCAGAGCCTCACCACCCTATAAGTGAAAAATTTCCTCCTAATGTCTCATCTAAATCTCCCCTCTTTAATTTAGGACCATTTCCCTTGTTCCTACCATTATCTGCCTCAGTAAAAAGTTATTCTCCATCTATGCTATAAGCTCCCTTTAAGTACTGAAAGGCTTCAATGAAGTCTTCCTGGAACCTTCTATCCTTCAGGCTGAACATCACCAGCTCTTGCAGCCTGTCTTCAAAGAAGAGATGCTTCAGCCCTCTAATCAACTTCATAGCCCTCTTCTGAAGCCACTCTAACAGCTCCACATCCTTCTTGTATTTGGGATCTCAGAGATGGATGCAGCACTTCAAGTGGGTTTTCATGAGGACAGAGTAGAGGGGGACAATCACCTCACTCCACCTGCTGTTCACTCCTCTTTTGATGTAGCCCAGGATGCAGTTGGCCTTTTTGGTTGCAAGTACACACTGCTGGCTCATGTCAAGCCTTTTGTCCACCAGAACCCCCAAGTTTTTTTTCTGCAAGGCTGCTCTGAGTGAGTTCTTCTCCCAGTCTGTATTCCTGTCTGGGATTGCCCTGACCCAGGTGCAGCACCTTGCACTTGGGTCAGGTTCAACCTCATCAGGTTCACATGGGCCCTCTTTTCAGGCTTGTCTAGCTCATTTTGGATGGCATCCTTTCCTTCTGTTTTATCGGTTGCACTACTCAGTTTGGTGTCATTTACAAACTTGCACTCAATCCCATTCTCTATGTCTTTGACAAAGATATCAAACAGTGCTGGTCCCAAGACAGATCCCTGAGGGACACCACTAGTCACTTGCCTCCACCTGGATATAGAGCCATTGACCACCACCCTCCGTGTGTGGCCTTCAAGCCATTTCCTTATTCACTGAACAGTCCACCCATTAAATCCATATCTCCCCAATTTAGATATAAAGACATCCTGTGCAACAGCTTCAAAGACCTTGCAGAAGTCCAGGTAGATGACACTGGTCAGTATTCCCTTATCAACTGATGAAGCCACGCTATCACAGAAGGCCACCAGATTGGTCAGGCACAATTTGCCCTTGGTGAATCCATGCTGACTGTCCTGGATCACCTCCTGGTCTTGCATATGCCTTGACATTGCTTCCAGGATGATCAGTTCCATGATCTTGCCAGGCACAGAAGGCTTACAGATAAGCTCACTTATCTGTAGTTCCCCAGGTCTTCCTTTCTACCCTTCATCTGACTTCATCTGACTACCAGGACTTTTCTTACGTGGTGGAGAGTGGCTTGGCAACTACGAGTTAGTTCCCTCAAGACCCTAGGATGCATGTCAATGGGCTCCATAGATTTGCACGTGTTCAATTTCCTCAGGTCATCTTGAGCCTGCTCTTCTTCTGGGGCTGAAGCAAGGATTGTTGAAGCTGTTCCAGGGGGAACAATAGCAAGGCCGGGGGATAAGGTAAATGCCCAGCTGAAGTGCATTTACACCAATGCACGCAGCATGGGTAACAAACAGGAGGAGCTGGAAGCCATCGTGCAGCAGGCAGGCTACGACTTGGTTGCCATCATGGAGACGTGGTGGGACCTGTCTCATGACTGGAGTGCTGCAAAGACTGGCTATAAGCTCTTCAGAAGGGACAGGCAGCACAGAAGGGGTGGTGGTGTGGCTCTCTATATTAGAGAGTCTTTCGATGTTGTAGAACTCAAGGCTGGGAATGACAAGGTCGAGTCCCTTTGGGTTAGGATCGGCAGGGACAACAAGGCTAGCGTCCTGGTCAGGGTCTGTTATAGACCGCCAAACCAGGACGAGGAGACAGATGAGGAGTTCTACAGGCAGCTGACAGAAGTTGCGAAATCTTCAGCGCTTGTTCTCGTGGGGGACTTCAACTTCCCTGACATATCCTGGAAGCACAACACAGCCCTGAGAAAGCAGTCTAGGAAGTGTCTGGAGAGCGTGGAAGATAGCTTCCTGACGCAGCTGGTTAGTGAACCTACCAGGGGTGGCGCCCCGCTAGACCTTCTCTTCAGAAACAGAGAAGGACTGGTGGAGGATGTGATTGTCAGGAGCTGTCTTGGGCAGAGTGACCACGAAATGGTGGAGTTCTCTATTCTTGGCGAGGCCAGGAAGGGGACCAGTAAAACCACTGTATTGGACTTCCGGAGGGCTGACTTTGAGCTGCTGAGGACACTGGTTGGTAGAATCCCTTGGGAGGCAGTTCTGAAGGGCAGAGGGGTCCAGGAAGGCTGGGCGCTCTTCAAGAGGGGAATCTTAATGGTGCAGGAATGGTCTGTCCCCACGTGCCCAAAGACGAGCTGGCGGAGAAGAAGACCAGCCTGGCTGAACAGAGAATTGTGGCTTGAGCTTAGGAGAAAAAAGAGGGTTTGTAATCTTTGGAAAAGTGGACAGGCCACTAGGGAGGACTATAAGGATGTTGCGATGCTGTGCAGGGACAAAATTAGAAAGGCCAAAGCTCATCTGGAGCTCAATCTGGCTACTGCTGTTAAAGATAAAAAAAAATGTTTTTATAAATACATCAACACAAAAAGGAGGACTAAGGGGAATCTCCATTCTTTACTGGATGCGGGGAGAAACAGTTACAAGAGATGAGGAAAAGGCTGAGGTGCTTAATGCCTTCCACTATCCATGAAGAACTGGTTGGTGACCTGGTAAGGCACTTGGAAGTGCATAAGTCAATGAGGCCGGATGGGATCCACCCAAGGGTACTGAGAAAACTGGCAGAGGAGCTGGCCAAGCCACTATCCATCATTTATCAGCAGTCCTGGCTATCAGGGGAGGTCCCAGTTGACTGGCGGCTAGCAAACATGACGCCCATCTACAAGAAGCGTCGGAGGGCAGACGTGGGAAAATACAGGCCTGTGAGTTTGACCTCAGTGCCAGGGAAGCTCATGGAGCAGATCCTCTTGAGAGTCATCATGCAGCAATTGCAGGGCAAGCAGGCAATCAGGCCCAGTCAGCATGGGTTTATGAAAGGCAGATCCTGCTTGACTAACCTGATGTCCTTCTATAAGAAAGTGACGCGCTGGGTGGATGAGGGAAAGGCTGTGCATGTGGTCTACCTTGACTTCAGCAAGGCTTTTGACACCGTCTCCCACAGCATTCTCCTCAAGAAACTGGCTGCTCTTGGCTTGGACTGGCACACGCTTCGTTGGGTTAGAAACTGGCTGGATAGCCGGGCCCAAAGAGTCGTGGTGAATGGAGTCAAGTCCAGCTGGAGGCCAGTCACTAGTGGCGTTCCCCAGGGCTCAATGCTGGGGCCGGTCCTCTCTAATATCTTCATCGATGATCTGGACAAGGGCACTGAGTGCACCCTCAGTAAGTTTGCAGATGACACCAAGCTAGGTGCATATGTCGATCTGCTTGAGGGTAGGAAAGCTCTGCAGGAGGATCTGGATAGGCTGGACCGATGGGCTGAGGTCAACTGCATGAATTTCAACAAGGCCAAGTGCCGGGTCCTCCACCTGGGTTGCAATAACCCCAAGCAGAGCTACAGGCTGGGAGATGAGTGGTTGGAAAGGGAGGTGATTGTCCCTCTGTACTCGGCTCTGGTGAGGCCGCACCTCAAGTACTGTCTTCAGTTTTGGGCCCCTCACTACAAGAAGGACATCGAGGTGCTTGAGCGGGTGCAGAGAAGGGCGACGAAGCTGGTGAGGGGCCTGGAGAACAAGTCCTACGAGGAGCGGCTGAAGGAGCTGGGCTTGTTCAGCCTGGAGAAGAGGAGACTCAGGGGTGACGTTATTGCTCTTTACAGGTACCTTAAAGGAGGCTGTAGCGAGGTGGGGGTTGGTCTATTCTCCCATGTGCCTGGTGGCAGGATGAGGGGGAATGGGCTTAAGTTGCACCAGGGGAGTTTTAGGTTGGATGTTAGGAAGAACTTCTTTACCGAAAGGGTTGTGAGGCATTGGAACAGGCTGCCCAGGGAAGTGGTGGAGTCACCATCCCTGGAAGTTTATAAAAGACGTTTAGATGTAGAGCTTAGGGATATGGTTTAGTGGGGACTGTTAGTGTTAGGTCAGAGGTTGGACTCGATGATCTTGAGGTCTCTTCCAACCTAGAAATTCTGTGATTCTGTGATTCTTTTACAGTGACAGGGACTTTGTTTCTCCAGTCTTTGCTTAGAGGTTCAGGGAAACAAGAGGTAGGAATTCTGACCGGCAGTGAAGACTGAGTTAAAGAGGTTGTAAAGAGAAAATTGGTAAATTGGTCCCTGTTTAGCTATCAAAAAATAAAAAATGATCAACTCTAGTCATTTTCATAACAATAATCCATACAATCACTTTGTGATAGAAAAAAAGCAGCAGCTAAAGGACTCGATATATGATGCAGACATTTTGACATTGCCTAGTGACTAAGAGGCAAAATCTGGGTCTTGCCCTTGTATAAGGGCAAGCACCAAGATGCATGTAGGTTAATGGATACAGCTGGTGCACTTTGAAGAGGACTGGAGGTTTTGTAATATCTATTAAGCGATGTTAAGAGTGTTGCCATGTTTTCCAGTTGCTCTGGGCCAGGAGTCCCTCCAGTTGGGCTGTTGGAACCCAGCCTAGTGCCTGGGGATTTGTGTTCTCTGCCCAGTCTGAGGGATGCAATTACCACTGACCCTTTTGCAGGTTCAACCAGTAGCAATTCTGAATGTGTATCTGAGAGAGAGAGAGGGTGGAGAAGAAGAGAAAAAGGGAGAAAAAAACAAGAAAGCGAGGGGGAGAGGGAAGGGGAGAAGGAGAGGGGCAGGAAGAGGAAGAGGAAGAGGAAGAGGAAGAGGAAGAGGAAGAGGAAGAGGAAGAGGAAGAGGACGAGGACGAGGAAGAGGAAGAGGAAGAGGAAGAGGAAGAGGAACAGGAACAGGAACAGGAACAGGAACAGGAACAGGAACAGGAACAGGAACAGGAACAGGGATGCACTTGACACTGACACAGCCAGTCATACAGGCTGCCACAGACAAGGCACTGCCTTCAACTTCACCTGTGTTAAGGTCTCACATGAAACATAAGCAGACAGCTCTCTTGTCCAAGAGGCTGGCAGCAGGCACATGGTCTGTGACCCACATTACTTCTCCAGCTGGCAGTGCTGAGTCCCTCGTTCACACCAGTCCCCCCAATAGCTGGTTTCAGGATGCACACACCATTCCCACTCCACTGGCTGGAGGCAGAGACACCCTGCCACATTCGCTACAATAGCTGGTACTGCAGGCCAAAAGCGCCTACACCCACAGTCTGACTCCTGTAGTCAGCCCCCAGTCTATCATCCCAGTGTCCCCAGTAGCTGGCACTCCAGGTACAAATACTTCAAAACACCTTCTAGGGGTGCTTCTAGGCCCCTCCAGCTCCTGATGTTAAGCTCCACACACACACACACACAATAGCTGACACTGGGTCAGGGGCACCTACTGCCCTGTTTTGGTGCTAGTACTGGCACCAGATTTCACTCACAAACACAGGTCTCACCAGTAGCTAGCACTCATTCCTTGTAGCACAAACACACATGGATGGGGTGTGAGATTACACAGAGAGATCATTAGGAAAATATTTAATAAGATATAAGAAGATAGGACAGACTGCTCAGTAAACACTCTGTACAGAAGAGTACTAAACATGTTACTGGACCTGTTCCACACAAGACCAGACTCTTTTAATCCTTTTTCTGCCTAGCTTGCCCTCCACCTCCCATCTTTGTTACTCCTGGCTTCTCCTTCGCCTGCACATCTTTTCACAGAATATTTACAGAATCACAGAATGGTTGAAATTGGAAGGAATCTGTGAAGCTCATCTGGTTCAACCTCACAGCTCAAGCAGAGATACCCAGAGAAGGCTGCCCAGGACCATGTGCAGGTGGCTTTTGACTACCTCCGAGGAGGGAGACTCCATGATCTCTGGGCACTCTTTGCCAGTGTTCAGTTACATTCACAGTAAAGAAGTGTTTCCTGGTGTTCAGATGGAACCTCCTATGTTTCAGTTTGTTGATATTGCTTTTTGTCATGTCACTTGGCACCAATGAAAAGAGCCTAGTTCCAGCCTCATTGTATCCTCTCTTCAGGTATTTTTACACACTGATGAGATCCCCCGGAGCCTTCCAGCCCCTTCTTGGTTGCCTTCCGTTAGACACTTTCCAGTAAGTCTATGTCTCTCTTTTCGTGGGGGACCCAGATTTGGACACAGAACTCCAGTTGTGGTCTCATCAATGCTGAGTAGAGAGTGGAAGGTTCATCTCTCTTGATCTGGTGGGAATACTTTGCCTAATGCAGCCCAGGATTTCATTAGCCTTCTTCATAGCAAGGGCACATCGCTGATTCATGTTCAACCTGGTGTCTACCAGAACACACATATGCTTCTCTTCCAGGTTCTTTTCCAGCTGTGTGGCCCTCAACATGTACTGTTGCCTTTTGTTGGTGGTGGTGGTGCTGGTTGGTTTTTCCTCCACAGGTGAAGGACTTTTGGTTGGTTCAACTCTGGTTGGACTTCTTAAGGTTCCTATCATCCATTTCTCCAGTCTGTCCAAGTCCCTCTGGATGGCAGCATGGTCCTCTGAGATATCAGCTACTCCTTCCTCAGTTTTGTGTCATCAGCAGACTAGCTGAGGATACATTCTGCCCAATCATCCAGACCTTTAATGAGAATGTTAAACAAGACTGGATGCAGTATTGACCTCTGAGGTACAACACTAGTCACTGGCCTCCGATTAGATTTGAAACACTAACCACCACCTCTGATAGGAGCAAGGGGGAATGGTCTTAAACTAAAACAGGATAGATTTAGATGAGACATTAGGAGGCAATTCTTCACTAAGGGTACTAAGGTTCTAGAACATGTTGCCTAGAGAATTTGTGGATGCCCCATCCCTGTAGGTGTTCAAGGCTGGGCTGGTTGGGACCTTGGCCAACCTGATCTAGTGGGTGGCATTCCTGCCTATGGCACAGGTTTTGGAGTTAGATGATCTTTAAGGTTCCTTCCAACCCAAGCCATTCTATGATTCTACAATTGTTAAAGTGCCCCAGTGTACTGCTTCCCTCCCCACTGAGGTAGTTGAGAATCACAATAAGATACTGCATCTGAAGATGCAAGGTGCTACCATTAAGTCTTTCTGTCTCTCTTTTTTTTCCCTCTTTCTCCCTAACAATGTTACTGGTTTCCAGTTAGTTATCCTTCTAAACTTTTTGTTTGTTTGTTTGTTTTAATTTGTTTCAGAAAATAGTATAATAAACCATGGATCGTCTTGGATTCTGTGGCTGAGAAATTCTTTAGGATTCACAAATAAGTGAATTATAAAAATAGGGTGTCTGGACAACATATTTGTTTTTTCATGTGACTTAGGGTTTTTTGTTTTATTTTTCTTTGTTTTGTTTGCCTACAGTATGATCATACAACTCTGTACAGTATCCTACATGTATTTTCACACAGAATCACAGAATCACAGAATTTCTAGGTTGGAAGAAACCTCAAGATCATCGAGTCCAACCTCTGACCTAACACTAACAGTCCCCACTAAACCATATCCCTAAGCTCTACATCTAAACGTCTTTTGAAGACTTCCAGGGATGGTGACTCCACTGCATCTTGCTGTAGTTATTAAATGATTATTCCCCTAAAGACCTTAGAATTCCCCTAAAGACCTTAGAATTCCCCTAAATACCTTAGAATTTTTGAAGTTTGCCTACCCAGTAATAGATGTCACCAGCCTTTCCTGACTTGGCTCTAACATCTAGCTATTGGCTGAAAGAGAAGATAATATTTACAGAATAAACCTCCTCCTCAAATGTCTTCATTAATCATTTAAAACAACTATACAGATCAATAGAAAGACCATTTACATAGTTTCTTCTTGAGTCTGTCTTATCAGCTGGAGTCAGAAATTTCCAGGAGCTCCTTTAATACAGTTTCTAAAGCTATTTCCCTGTGAGTTCAGGTAAAACATGCAGTGCCCTGAATGACACAAGAGATAAAGTAACAGCCTGAGTTACTTCTGAAAATCTCAGTGTGGTTGAAGTTCATGTCAATACAGATCAAAGTGTGAGTTGGGCTATCCAAGAATTTTCTACCTCTCCTGGCACACCAGGGCAAGGGATGAAAGTAATGGTCCATTTTCAGTTTTGATATGGATAATTATGGATAAATATTCTCAGTAGAAAGCATGGTGATAGCATGAAATATTTATTACTCTACAGTTACCTTTCTTGACTCTCATCATACTTGATTCCACTGGTCAGATGGCAGAAGGGGTCTATCATGTTGAAGAAAATGATCATGTCCATCTTTCAGTTTTCCTCTCTTAACCTGTGACATCAAGCCATCAACTGCCATCAATAGCTACTAATTGTAACTTCAGCTTCCCTGCAAAATATTAGATGGGAAGGAAAAGCACAGATTGTCATTGCAAGGACACAACTCATAACAGAAGGGCAGTTACTAAAATTATTCTTTTCTTGTGTATCTCCTCCAATTCCTCAGCTTTTAAGAAAAAAAGGTCAATTTTCATGGTCGGGCTTTCTTTCTTTTTTGAAATTGAAATAGTACATGTGAAAATGGGAATGGTAGTATTATAAAATACCAAATGACTGACATTCAGAGAAGGTATATTTATTCAGAAGATACTGTTGTGATATGGTACAAAATCAAAATCAAAGTTCAAGAACAAAGTGACAAAATAAAGCAATGCTGCGTCTGTTTAATACTGTATTCGTAAATGTGAATTACCTTTACAATTTGCAAAGAAAGATGTCCCTCTTTTACTTTACATTCTCTTCCTTATGATATTTGTTCTGACATGAATACAGTTCTGATATAACTTGAGTGAGAAAATAGAGCTTCAGTATAATATTACTTTAACAGGAAGCATACTGTTACTACTTTTAAGGCTTTAAAATGCTAACCAACTTGGCAGCTTGTTTTGATCAGGTCGTAATATATGTCCAATGGAACCACACTTTCCCTTGTACTGATGCACTTAATATAATAGCGTTGAGTTGGTAACTGACTTATACAACAAGAATGTCCTTATTCTAGGAAGTTCTGTATTACTGTTTTACTTTCAGGACAGTTCTTAAAAGCTAAAATGTTTATGCATAGACTGAGGAATATAAATGTAAAATAAGTTAAATTATTATTTTCCTCTAAGAAAAGCATATGCAATTGTTCTTTCACAATATATAAACTTTGCTGAAACTGAATAAAGCCATTTCAACTTTTAACCCAAAGTAATGCTTTTGTACTTGAAATTCTTTTGTGTGTAAGGACATAATACAGGTAGTGGAAGAAAATGTAGGGCAGGAACACTCCTTACAAAGACTCGGTATCCCTACTACCAAGGAAAAATTTTATCTAGGCTGATTTCCCTGACCTGTCAGAATGCTGAAAAAAGCCCAATAGTATAAAACCTGCTCTCTTTGTTAATAAGAATCTTCAGCTTCAAGGAGTCACTGAAATCCTAACCAATATCTAGCAACAGATTCTCTGACAAGGGCCTGTTTGAAAAAGAGGGAAGTCAATAAAAGTAAAGTGTAAGTGTACTGTTAATGGCAGGTTCTTGTAGGCATTTTTCCCCAAATTATACCATTCCTATTCAAATACCATCTCAAGAGTCTCAGACAGTGTCAAGTGCAATCATTGTTATTGCAGTTGCCAAGGTAATCAATTGAAATCATAATGAAGGGAACAGAAGGAAATCAATAGAGTCTGAAATTACAAATAAAGAGAAGCTATCGTTTAAAAGCATTTGGATGAAATCTTCCATATTAATGGAGTCAGAAATGGCTGTGTCATTCAGAAGCAGTGTGGTGCATAATTCACTTGAGTGCATTAGAACACCTAAAAGCTATTGCAGCAATTAGGCATGCCTACCAAGAAAGTGTCCACCTTTGAAGAAGCATCACTGAATTGTTTGTTTGATTCCAATATATTTTCATGTTTAAAATTATAATTTTTTCCCAAAACAACCAACAGGATGCAATCTCAGTAAACATAGTTTCTATCCTCTTTTCACAGATAACTAGTGATAGGACTAGAAGGAATTTCCTCCAGTTGTGACAGGGGAGGTTCAGGTTGGAAATTAGGGGGCATTTCTTCTCAGAAAGAGCAGTCAGGCATTGGAACGTGTTGCCTAGCGAAGTGGTGAAGTCACCGTCCCTGGGGGTATTTAAAGAAAGATTGGACGTGGTGCTTAGGGACATAGTTGAGTGGGTGATATTGATGGAAGGGGATGGTTGAACCAGATGATCTTGGAAGTCTTTTTCAACCTTAATGATTCTATGAACCTGTGATTCTATACAATTTTTTGTTGAAGGAGTTTATTTAATGTTCAACTGCTCTTCAAGAATTTTCTTGCAGTTACATGTCCTGCTCATATGCAGCCCCATTCCAAAGGAATCTGTGCACCTTCAGTGCCTCTGAGCCTGTTGCACATTCCCAGTTAATGACAGTGCTGAGCATTTAAACTCATTTTTACACATAAAATGCACTGGTGTCCTCACTCGTGTTATTTAAGGTAAATTTTGGAGAGCACATCCCTATACTTAGTCAAATGCATTCTAAGGGTGGTCAGGATGGTACTGTCCATTTCTATTTAATGTCTTGGGACAAAAATGATACAAAGCTTGGAGGAGTGGCTGATACCCCAGAGGACTGTGCTGCTGTTCAGATGGTCCTCTACAGGCTGGAGCACTGGGCAGTGGGAACCTCATGAAGTTCAACAAAGACAAATGTAGGGTCCTGCACCTAGGGCAGAATAACCCCATGCACCAGTACAGGTTGTGAGCTGATCTGCTGGAACGTAGCACTGTGGAGAAAGACTTGGAAGTCCTCATGAACAGCTGGGTAACCATGAATCAGCAATGTGTTGAGACCAAGAAGGCCAATGCTGTCCTGGGGTGCATTAGAAAGAGTGTTACCAGCAGGTTGATGGAAGTGATCCTCCCCCTTTACTTAGCCCTGGTGAGGCCTCACCTGGAGTACTGTGTCCAGTTCTGGGCTCCCCAGGACAAGAGGGACATGGAGCTACTGGAGATAGTCCAGCAGAAGGCTACAAAGATGATCGGAGGACTGGAGCATCTCTCATATGAGGAGAGGTTGAGAGATCTGGGTCTGTTTAGCTTGGAGAAGAAAAGACTGAGAGGGGGTCTTATCAATGTTTACAAATATCTGAAGGGAGGGTGTTAAGAGTATGGGGGCCAAATTCTTTCCAGTGGTTCCCAGTGATAGGACAGGAGGCAACAGGCACAAACTGAAACATGGGAAGTTCCATCTGAACATGAGAAAACATTTCTTTATTGTGAGGGTGACAGAGCACTGGTACAGGTTGCCAGAGACGTTGTGGAGTCTCCTCCTTTGGAGATATCCAAAACTTGCCTGGATGCAATCCTGTGCAAGGTGTGCCAGGTGACCCTGCTTGGAAGAGTGGGTTGGACTAGATGATCTTCAGACGTCCCTTCCAATCTCAGCCATTCTGTGATTATGTGATTCAGTGAAAGGGTTCTTTACTTGGCTTCAGAGAGGGTGGCAGAAAGAGATGGAAGAGTTGAATATACACTTCTGCTGTGGGTGCTCTACTAGCCAAATGTCTTTGTTCCAACTTGCAATGTCCAGTAAATAATTATTCCAGAGGAGAAGCTAAACAAGATGCTATAGTCTGTTGCTACATTCATTTGGGACAAGGAAGACATGGCTCCTGGCTTCTGAGCCAACTGGAGCAAGGAATTGAAGTATCCAGTGGAGCAAGAAATCCAGGTCTCTTAGAGTTAGATATTATGTTATGCAGTCATGGTTCCTGCCTCTCTCCTTCTGGTAAGGTAGTGAATATTTAATAGTTTCATGCAAAATGGAATAGCTCTAAAAGGAGGGGTTTGAAAAATCTATAACACCCTATAGTACTGCTCTTAGGTGTTTTATGCCCAAAGAAAAGTACCATCAAATGAACAAGTTAGATGAATCTATTTGTGTCCTTCCTGAAAAGAGTACTTAAACTACTTAGTCACTTCTGAAGAGGGAAATGTGCTAGTGTCCACATTACAGTTCCTTTAGCTACATTTTTAAAAGAAAAAGACTATGTAGGTCAGTTTTTGTTATTGTTTTTGTTTTGTTTTGTTTTTAATTCCTTTTGAGCAGTTGCTCTTACCACATTGAAAAAAAAAGTTAGAGAGTGGCGGTGAAAACAAAAAATAAGAAGATACCTCCCTGCTGTATGAAATACTGCTACATAAAAGGTCCAAGCTTTGTGCAACTGAGAGCTTTCTCGCTCCAAAATACAATTGGCTTTTGCATGATATTTAATAAAAGCTTTACATTACCAGTTGCATAACAGCAATTAAAATCCTCATCAAATCTATCTTAACTGCTTATAGTCTTCCACTAGGGAACATTTTCCTTTGCAAACATCTGCAGTAAAGGCTATTTAATCTTCCTAAGTGAAACAGTCAGTTATGCTAATTCATCTCTTTTAATGTCAGTTTACATTGAAATCATGTACAGATCTGGTCTTCTGCCCTGTGTGCATTGAGGTACACTTTGGCTTGTTATGAGAGGAGCAAAAGCCTTTGTCTTTCTTCTTCCACACTAAATTAAGCTACATCCAGTCATTATGTGTCACTCTGAAACAGTCCAAAGTACTTTTCTCTGCCATGTATGATCCACTATTTCAGTTAATAAAAAATGTCAGATTGATTGACTCCTTGGTTAAGGCCAGTAAACCACTATATAATCAGGTAATACAAGTAAAAATATGAAAATATATAAAAGAAAAATACAATTACTAAGAAAACATTCTGCCTTTTTGTATATACAGGTTAATTAATGAAAACATTAGACGCAATGTATTGAAAGCCACCAAACTTGTTCCTTCTTTCCATTACATTTCTGATGGAAGGGCAATAGTCTTTCATACCATAATAAATTGCCAGGCATGATGATTTTTTTATCCATGTCTCAGCCTCAATCCCTGGCATTCCTTCAGCTGTCATTGTCCGAGGTCTGTGATCTCTTCATTGTCTTTTAAGAGTTTCCAGACAAATTCTACCAAAACCAAAGATGTAGCAGACTTGATGATACAAAGCCATGCCTTCTAGTATCTCTAGCTTTGCCCTCTGGTACCTGGCTCCAAGCTGTGAATGTTTTGTCACTTCCTCTTCTTGATGCTCAGTTCTCAGTTTCATCACTTACAGGAGCATCAAATCTCCCTCCTCTGCTTTATTTCCCCTCACCCTTCCCAAGGGGAATTCAGATTTTACTGATGAAAACAAGATTTTACTGATGAAAACAAGAGCAACTCCATCTGTAGGAGAGGCCTAACTGTCATTTGTAAAGGAGGGAAAAAACATCTTATAAATGTCTGGATAAAAGCCAAAAATAAATCAAATAGGTATTTACACTTTAAATAATGTCCTGAATGTTTATCTACTGTAAAGCCCTCACAGCAGATCAATACTGTTTACACTATTAACTTGCAGCAAGCAGTAGAAGTCTTTCACTTCAACAGTTTCCAGCCATTTAAAATTGTTAAAAAGACAGTTAAAAAATCAACTGGGGGCATTTTTTTTCTGAACTAAAATGGATCAATTAGTTTTCATGACATTCACTGTGGAGATGCTGAATTAAAGAAGTGATAATATAGTAGAAAGAAGGGAAAGAAGTCAGTGAACCTCTTTTAACTTAATGAAATAAGTTGCATACATCTACTCAGCAAGAGAAAATCTTCTTGAAGGGATTGACTTTGTTATAATACTGTGTTAATAACTTGTTCTTTACACGTGTAATATGGATTGCATTATAATTGATTTTGCTGTACATATGCAAAAGCAATAGTTTTGAGAGTCTGATCTGTGACATTTATCACGTCAGATCAGTTAAGCAAGTGTAAATTTGTGATCAATGCCACTTCGTTGGGAATGGGTATTCATTATTAGTAAACACTAAAAAAACTGTGCCTGATAATTAAATAGAAATGAATTGTTTATTTTGGAATGAATAATGGATTACTTAGCTTGGTTAATGAATGCCTTTGTGTGATCTTACATTGTTGAGTAACAAACAGTGTACATAAAAACAAAAACTGTCTTTTAGCATTGTTTTAGCACTTAAATTGCAGAAGAAAGCAGCTTCTGAGAGGATAAAATAAGAGGGAAAGTTGAATTAAACATTTTTATTATTCAGATTATTCTTTCTCCCTGCCTCATCTCGTCTTTGTTAGTTACTTTAAAAAATAAATAATAAAATAAAATAAAATAAAATAAAATAAAATATCATCATTTTCTTTAATACCTGCACTGTATTTAAGAAAAATAAAAATAAAAATAAAAATAAAAATAAAAATAAAAATAAAAATAAAAATAAAAATAAAAATAAAAATAAAAATAAAAATAAAAATAAAAATAAAAATAAAAATAAAAATAAAAATAAATAAATAATTGCCTCTTGCTCTTCAACAGTTTCTGTAAACATAAATACTGGGATGATTTATGAATTATTTGATTTATGGCAACAGAGTACTCACCTAAAACCAGAAAGAAAAGAACTAAAATAGTCATTCAAAAAGACTTCATAGAATCATTGAATTTTTGAGGTTGGAAGGGACTCTAAAGATCATCTAATTCATTCCTGCCATGGGCAGGGACATCCTCCACTACATTCAAAGTCCCATCCAGCCTGACCTTGAACACTTCCAGAGATCCACGTCTTCTCTGGGCAATATGTTTCATTGTCTCAACACCCTCATTGTGAAGAACTTCTTCTGAATATCTAATATAAACCTACCCTCTTTTAACTTAATGCCAATACCCCTTGTCCAGTCACTACACTCCCTGACCAAGAGTCCCTCCCCAGCTTTCCTATAGGCCCCCTTTAGGCACTGGAAGGCCACAGTAAGGTCTCCCCAGAGCCTTCTCTTCTCAACCCAACTCCCTCAGAAGTCTTCATAGGAGAGGTGCTCCAGCCTTCTGATCAGCCTTTTGGCCCTCCTCTAGACCCACTCGAACAGGTCCTCATCTTCTTTTTGTTGGTGGCCCCAGAACTGAAGACAGTACTCCAGGTGGGGTCTCATGAGAGCAGAGTAGATTGGGGGAATTGCCTCCCTCAACCTGCTGGCCATGCTTCTTTTAATGCAGGAGTTGTGAGATGTAAATCCTACTATATATCTATCATACATCAAAGGATATTAAGTTAAATTATGGAGACAACACAAATCAAGATTACAGATATATTATTCCTGTTTTATTAGAAACATAATAAACATTTAACATTATAAACATAATAAACATTATAAACAAATAAACATTTGTTTATTTTTCACCAAGAAGGAATTAAAGTACTATATAATTATCAGAAACCAATGGTCTGAAGTCATAAAATCCCTTTCATGGTTTTTATCCTGTACTTTTGTGTCTTGAGTCTTACGAATTTTTTGAATTTTTTGCAAAAATAGTGAATGTACTTTTAACTAGATTCCACTAGTTTATCTTGTATGAGCTTTTTTATTTAATTAAGAAGGCTTCAAAACAGCAGAGGTTTCTGTACAAGCTGTACATCCTAGGATCCTGAGTAAATATTCAGATATTTAGTCCATTCTAAGTATCATGAAGCACCAGTGTTCAGCAATAATTTGTTATATTAAGCAGTATAAATTAGTGTATGTAGTTTAATAAAATGGGGGAAGGTGTTTTAGCTTGCTTTTAGTTTAGCACCGCTCTAGTGTGTTATCAATAGGCAATAAATTACATTAATCTCCTCATGCTGAGTCTGTTTCTCCTGTGACAGTAACTGGTGAGTGATTTCCCTGTACTTATCTCAATCTATGAGATTTTTTTCATGAATAAGATCACATCTTAATCTTTTCTCCATACTAGACAACCCAAGTGTCCTCAGCCTCTCCTTATAGCACATGTCTTCCATTCCTTTTACCAGCTTTGTTGCCCTCCTTAACATCCTTTTTATAGTGTGGAACCTGGAACTTCACAAAACATTCAAGGTAAGGTCACACCAATGCCAAATATAGTGAAAGAATCACCTTTTATGACAGGCTGGCTATGTTGTTTTTAATGCATCCTATAATGCAGTTCGCCCTCTTGGCTGCCAAGGAACATTGTTGGCTCATGTTGAGCCTGTTGTCAACCAGCATTCCCAAGTCCCTGTCTGCTGAGCTGTTCTCCAGCCACTAATGTCCCAGTCTTTACCTGTGTCCAACATTACTCCTTCCCAGGTGCAGAAACTTGCATTTTGCTTAGTTGAACTTTGTGTTATTTCTAATTGTCCAGTGATCCCATCTATCTAGATCTCTCTGCAAGGCCCTCTCACCCATCCAGGGTGACAAGAGCACCGCCTGGTTTACTATCATCAGCAAACTTGTTTGAGGATGCACTCTACTCCTGCATCCAGATCATTGATAAAAATGTTGAACAGTCCTGGCGCTAGAATTGAGCCCTGAGGAACTCTGCTGCTGACCATCCACTAGCCAGATGTAGCCCCATTCATGGCAACGCTTTGAGTGCTATCATCAGCACAGTTCACTACTGTTATAAATGAGGATACAACTCAATCTGAATTTAGCAGTATTTATAAAAGGCAAGTAAACAGCACTGGGTGCACGGGGAGTCTGTGCTCCACCAACATGCACACACAACCGTGGGATTTTCTAAATATATAGAATACTGCATTTACATATTCATAAGAAACACAAGTACGCCTATACATATGTATGACCTATCCCTGCTTTGTATTACAGTTAGCATTTCCATAAACTCCTCCTTTTGGTGCCTACACAGTGTCTCTTGGTGGTGGTCATTGGGATGAAGGCTCATGGGTTTCTTCATCACCACTAGTAACCTTTTGTTCTTGCACAGACTCCGTGGTTTCCTGGATCTTGTTCAAACCACAGGAGCAGCTTCAAACAGCTCCTTTTCTTCTGCACAGATTCTGTCCTGATCTTCAAACCACAAGGCTCCTGAAAGTAACAAAATATGATTGACATTAACTTATGCGAGACCATCTTTTCATGCATCTCATTAACTCTTAAAACTACACTAATAATACGATTATCATATAACATTAAACAACAAACTTTAACAGTTTACTCAATGTTTTTCATTGTTCTATAACAATCATCTAATTGACACGAAGTACTACTCCATGTATCACAATCACCTAGTGTCTTGTGAATCTGTTCATCTCAGTGTTGGACAACTTGCCCAGAAGAATGCCACGAGTGAGGATATCAAAGCCCACACTGAAATCTAGAAAGATTATATCCACTGCCAAAGTTGCCAAGTGGGCAACTTTAATGTAGAAGAAGATTGAAATGACTAAATTAGGACTTTCCCCTGATGAACTCATGCTGACTATAACTGATAAAAGCTGTGTTCTTTACATGCCTTTCAATATCATCCAGGACAATCTTAGTAATTTTTACAGGGAGTGAGATTAGAGTAGTAGGTTCATTGTTTCTTGGGTCTTCTCAGGGCCTTTTTTTGTAGGTGACTGGCTAGCTTCTGTGCAGGTTTTACTCAGCTGAGCAGCTGAGCTCCACCACAGCTACTCTCTCACTTCTCCTCAAAGAGAAAAGGGGAGAAAATAAGATAAGGGTTCAAGAGTTGAGATAAGGACAGGGAAATCACTCAACAACTATTGTCAGAGGCAAAACAGGCTTAAGTGAAAACAAACAAACAATAAAAAACTTCCCCCAATCTACCTTTTTCTATGTCCTCCCTCCAGGCAGCACAAGGGAACAAGGAATGGGGACTGCAGTTAATCCCTAAAGTCCCTAATGTCCCTAAAAATCTCTGCTGTTCCTTCATGGTTACTCTCTGCCCCTGCTCCAGCATGGGGTCCCTCCCACAGGATATAGTCCTCCCTGAACCGATCCTGCGGGGACTGCCCACAGGCAGCAGCTCTTCAAGAACTGCTCCAACATGGTAGCAGGGTCCGTACCACGGGGTCCATCCGTCAGGAGCAAACTGATCCAACACAGGTCCCGCACATGCAGCAGCTCCTGGCAGATCCCCTGTTCCTGCGCAGGCTCCACTGCACAGGCTTCAGGCCTGACCCAGTCTGGTCCCGTGGGGGCTCCTCCACAGACTGCAGCATGGAGATCTGCTACATGTGGGACCCATGGGCTGCAGGGGGACAGCATCGGGGGCCTCCCTACAGGCCACAAGGGAACTTCTGCTGCATGCCTGGAACACCTCCTGCACTCTTTTTGTGCTGACCTTGGGGTCTGCAGGGCTGGTTCTTAATCCTCAGTCTCCCAGCTGCTGTTGTGCTGCAGTTTTTTGTTTGTTTGTTTCCCTTTCTTAAACAGGCTCTCACAAAGGCACAAACAACATATTTTATTGTCTTGGCTCCGGCCCGTGGCAGGACCTTTATGAGCCATCTGAAACTGGCTCTTATCTGACATGGGGCAGCTTGTGGGCTCTTCTCAATGAAGCCACCCCTGCAGCACCTTGCACCATCCTGCAGCAACCAAACCCTTGCCACTTAAATTAAATACAGCTTCCAGTCAGTAGTCAAACTAGGAGTGGACATCTCTTGTTCACACATCTTTCGTAGATATCTCCTCATAAGTTGCAGCAAAGAAAGTTCATGAGAGTACAATCTAGGTATTCAGGGTTGCTGACATGTGGAGGAGAGATGTATGTTTATGGACCGAGACAGGACAGTTTCCTCAGTATACTACATCATTTATGGCAAAAAAGAACAACAGGAATGGTGAAACTATAACATGCTTTTTTATTTCCATGAACTCACCATCAAGATTGCAGGGCAAGCAGGTGATTAGTTTCTGTACCCACTCTAACAGGTCCCTGTCACTCTTTTGCTGGTGGCCTTAGAGCTGGATGCAGCACTCCAAGTGCAGCCTCACAAGATTGTCCTGGGAGATATTGAAAGGCATGTAAAGAATACAGCTTTTATCAGTTATGGTCAGCATCAGTTCATCAGGGAAAAGTCCTGCTTTAGTCATTTCAATCTTCTTCTACATTAAGGTTGCCCACTTGGTGGATAAAGGGAAGGCAGTGCATGTAGACCAGTTGTTCTCTAGATATGCAGTACCCTGAGCTGGTGGAAAGGGATGTGGAGCAGAATCCATGAGGAAATGATTGGCAACCTCCTACAACACTTGGATGTACTCAAGTTGATTGGGCTGGGTGGGATCCACCCGAGGGTACTGAGAGGTGGATCCCACCCAGCGGAAGAGCTGGCCAAGCCGCTGTCCATCATTTATCAGCAGTCCTGGCTATCAGGGGAGGTCCCAGTCAACTGGTGGCTAGCAAATTTAACGCACATTTACAAGAAGAGCCAGAGGGTAGACCTGGGAAAATACAGGCCTGTTAGCTTGACCTCAGTGCCAGGCAAGCTCATGGAGCAGATTATCTTGAGTGTCATCACGCAGCACTTGCAGGGCAAGCAGGTGATCAGGCCCAGTCAGCATGGGTTTATGAAAGGCAGGTCCTGCTTGATGAACCTGATCTCCTTCTATGACAAAGTGACACGCTTAGCTGATGAAGGAAAGGCTGTGCATGTGGTCTACCTTGACTTCAGTAAGGCTTTTGACACTATTTCCCACAGCATTGCCCTCAATAAAATGACTGCTCATAGCTTGGACTGGCATATGCTTTGTTGGGTTAAAAACTGGCTGGAGACCCAGGCCCAAAGAGTCGTGGTGAATGGAGTCAAATCCAGTTGGAGGCCAGTCACTAGTGGAGTCCCCCAGGGTTCTATACTAGAGCCAGTCCTCTTTAATATCTTTATCAATGATCTGGATGAGGGGATCAAGTGCACCCTCACTAAGTTTGCAGATGACACCAAGTTAGGTGTATGTGTTGACCTGCTTGAGGGTAGGAAGGCTCTGCAGGAGGATCTAAATAGGCTGGGCCCATTGGCTGAGGCCAATTGTATGAAGTTCAACAAGGCCAAGTGCTGGGTCCTGCACGTGGGGCACAACAACCCCCAGCAGCACTGCACCCTGGGAGATGAGTGGTTAGAAAGCTGCCTGACAGAGAATCACAGAATCACAGAATTTCTAGGTTGGAAGAGACCTCAAGATCATCGAGTCCAACCTCTGACCTAACACTAATAGTCTTCCACTAAACCATATCCTTAAGCTCTAATCTAAATGCCTTTTAAAGACCTCCAGGGATGGTGACTCCACTACTTCCCTGGGCAGCCCGTTCCAATGTCTAACAACCCTTTCAGTAAAGTTTTCCTAACATCCAACCTAAAACTCTCCTGGTGCAACTTTAGCCCATTCCCCCTTTTCTTGTCACCAGGCACGTGGGAGAACAGACCAACCCCCACCTCTCTACAGCCTCCTTTAAGGTACCTGTAGAGAGCAATAAGGTCGAGCCTCCTCTTCTCCAGGCTGAACAAGCCCAGCTCCCTCAGCCGCTCCTCGTAGGACCTGGGAGTAGTGGTTGATAGTTAGCTGAATATGAGCCAGCAGTGTGCTCAGGTGGCCAAGAAGGCCAACAGCATCCTGGCTTGTATAAGAAACCGTGTGGCCAGCAGGTCCAGGGAAGTGATTGTCCCCCTGTACTCGGCTCTTGTGAGGCCGCACCTCAAGTACTGTGTTCAGTTTAGGGCCCCTCGCTACAAGAAGGACGTGGAGGTGCTCAAGCGAGTCCAGAGAAGGACAATGAAGCTGGTGAGGGGTCTAGAGAACAAGTCTTATGAGGGGCAGCTGAGGGAGCTGGAGTTGTTTAGTCTGGAGAAGAGGAGGCTCAGGGGTGACCTTATTGCACTCTATAGATAACTTAAAGCAGGGTGTAGCGAGGTGGGGATTGATCTATTCTCCCACGTGCCTGGTGACAGCATGAGGGGGAATGAACTAAAGTTGAGCCAGGGGAGGTTTAGTTTGAATATTAGGAAGAACTTCTTTACTGAAAGGGTTGTTAGGCATTGGAATGGGCTGACCAGGGAAGTGGTTCAGGCACCATCCCTGGAGGTCTTTAAAAGATGTTTATATGTAGAGCTTAGTGATATGGTTTAGTGGAGGACTTGTTAGTGTTAGGTGAGAGTTTGGACTAGGTGATCTTGGAGGTCTCTTCCAACCTAGAAGATTCTATAATTCTGTGTGATTCTGTGATTCTGTAGTCTTTCTAGATTTCAGTATCGCCTTTGATATCCTCACTCCTGGCATTCTTCTGGACAAAAATGTGAGCTTCCTCGAAGAAAATTAACTCTGTTCTAGCCAAAAAAAAAAAAAAAAAAAAGTGATGTTCAGACAGGCCAGTCTTCCGCCTAGCTTGCTTGACTTGCAGCACAATGGGATTGTGGGATTGCACGTTCTTGGTCTTTAGTTCTTGAAAAGCAACCAGCTATAATGGACCCCTAAACCTTCTAGAACAGATTCTAGAACAGATGCTATTAACTAGCTCCCTGAGAAGCTTCAAGTTTGTCCTCTTAAAGTCCATAGTGGCAATTCTGCTGACCTTTTTCTCCCTATAACAACATTTTGAACTCAACTAATTCCTGATCGCTGTCGCCAAGACAGTCACCTACCATCACCTCTTCAGCAAGGCTTTTCCTATTGTCAAATAAAAAATCCAGAAGGGCTCCTCTCTTAGTCGGCTCACAGTAACTGTGACAGGAAGTTATCTTCAACATGCTTTCGGCCTTTCACAGTCTTACAGCAGCACACAATTCCCAGTTTAGTCTGGGAAACTGACGTCTACCATAAGGATGAGGGTAACTGATCCTGCAATTTCCCCCAGTTGCCTATAGAATAGCTCATACATGCCATCATCCTACGTGGACAGTCAATAGTAGACACCCACAACAACATCTGCATTGCTTAATCCTCATCCAGAGGCTCTCTGAAGTATCATCCCTAATTGCAAGGACTGTACAGTCTAATTTCTCCCTTATGTACAGCTGCCCATCCCTCCTGAACTGCAGATATCCTCCCATCCCAGCACTCCAGTCATGGGACTCATCCCACTGAATTTCACTAACACCAACAATATCATAGTCTGTGAAAGAGCCAAAGTTTACAGTTTGTCCTGATTTTTTGTCATACTGCATGCATTGGTATACTTACATTTCAGATGTGATCCTGAACATGCAGAGCTCCCTGGAGTGGCATAGATGCTCCAATTAGACTTCCTGCTCTCAGGCATTGCTATACACTATCCCTTGGCATAACTTCATTGCTTCAAATAATTTTTGCTTCTCATTGCTTCTCCTCCCTGACTGATTTTAGTTTAAAGCCCTCTCAATCAGTCTTGCCAGGACAAGAAACATTTCTTCGATCAAGACAGGTGGGTCCTGTCAGGCTCCAGCAGACCTCTTGTCTTGAATAACCTTCCATGGCTTTAAAATGCAAAATTCTGGCTGGGGGACACCAGTCTTGGAACCAGGCATTGATGTCCTGGGCTCACCTGTTTCTGTCCCTGTTTCTTCCCGCTACTGGATTTGGATTGAGGAAAACACTATCTCTGATTCTGAGTCCCTCATTTGTCTCCCCAGTGCCCTAAAAACTCTTTTAGTAGACCTCAGGTTTCCTGCAACAATGCCATTGGTATCCACTTGTGTCGTGGTTTAACCCGGCTGGCAGCTAAACACCACGCAGCCGTTCGCTCACCCTCCCCCCTCCCTCTCTGGGACGGGGGAGAGAAATGGAAAGTGAAGCCCGTGAGTTGAGATAAAGACAGTTTAATAAGACAGGAAAATAATAATAATAATAATAATAATGATGATACAATGGTGATAATACGAAAGTAATAATAGTATGTACAAACAAGTGATGCACAATGCAATTGCTCACCACCCGCTGACCGATGCCCAGCCTAACCCCGAGCAGTCCGGCCCCCTCCCCCCGGCTAGCCACCCCTATATATTGTTTAGCATGACGTCAGATGGTATGGAATACCCCTTTGGCTAGTTTGGGTCACCTGTCCTGGGTCTGTCCCCTCCCAGCTCTTACTGCACCCCCCAGCCTGCCCGTTGGCAGGACAGAGCAAAGGCTGAGATGTCCTTGGCTTAGTATAAGCACTGCTCTGCAACAATTAAAGCATCGGGGTGTTATCAGCACTCTTCTCATTCTAAGCCAAAACACAGCATTCCACCAGCTACTAGGAAGAAAATTAATTCTGTGCTAACTGAAACCAGGACAACTTGAAAGAAAAGTAGTGGGCAATAGTCCAAAGGTTGTATTATGCTTGAAAGCTTCCTGTTAACATCCCTGATCCTACCCCTGGGGAGGCTGCAAACTTCCCTGTCAAGAGGGTCTGGTCTGCAGATGGGAGCCCTTCCCTTGAGAAGGTGACTACAACCCACCTCCATTTCTTCATGCTCCTGGTCTTGATGCTGTGCATGCTATGAGGCCTTGGTTGGTCTGGCCATGGAGGGATAACTTGCAAGGATGCCTATTCACTCCTTTTACTTCCCTCACGTATCACACCCGAGCCTTGTACCTATTCAGTAGTGGAAGTTGAGCAATCTGACAGGGACTTCTCTTGAGGCTCCATGCAGTAACTGACTTCTAACTGACTTGGTGTCCCTCAAATTTCTGCGTTTATCCTGATGCAGATCAGAGGCCAGGCCTGTCTTAGTAGTGGCCATGCCAGGTTGGTATGTGCATTCCTGGGAAGGCAAAGCACAGTTCATTGATCTATCAACTTTTTGGACTCCCAGATGTTTCTCAGACTCCCCACCTCTTTCTGAGGCTAGGCCATCAGGCAGAACTGTTCATCTACCTGGGGACATCTTGCACAGACATGTTTGCTCTCACCCTCCACCTTAGGGAGCAGCGCCAGGCACACTGCAGAGCTTGAGAGCTGGGTGCATACATGAACTGCATGGAGCTCCATATGGGTGGTTGCATTAGTTCTACAGGGTACTGGAGGAATGGAAGACAAGTGCAAGGCTTTCTGTGTAGCAGTCAAAATGTCTGTGCCTCCTTGCTGTCACACACCTGACAGAATATTGTTTAATGTGTTGCAATTGGTTGGGGAGGCAATCAGAAATGCAGCCCACACCTGACGGTGAGCAGAGTAGGCAGGCAGAGTGCTGACAGAGTGGCAGAGTGAGCAACCCTTCTCATGTGCCCTTCTGCATGAACTTCTGTGCACACTGGAGAGATCCAGAAGGTGAAAGATATTCTTGATATAGAATCATAGAATCATAGAATCATAGAATATCCTGAGTTGGAAGGGACCCTTAAGGATCATCAAGTCCAACTCTTGACACCGCACAGGTCTACCCAAAAGTTCAGACCATGTGCCTAAGTTCACAGTCCAATCTCTTCTTAAATTCAGACAGGCTCGGTGCAGTGACCACTTCCCTGGGGAGCCTGTTCCAGTGTGCAACCACCCTCTCTGTGAAGAACCCCCTCCTGACGTCCAGCCTAAATTTCCCCTGCCTCAGCTTAACCCCGTTCCCGCGGGTCCTGTCACTGGTGTTAATGGAGAAAAGGTCTCCTGCCTCTCGACACCCCCTTACGAGGAAGTTGTAGACTGTGATGAGGTCTCCCCTCAGCCTCCTCTTCTCCAGGCTGAACAGGCCCAGTGACCTCAGCCGTTCCTCGTACGTCTTCCCCTCCAGGCCTTTCACCATCTTCGTAGCCCTCCTCTGGACACTCTCCAACAGTTTCACGTCCTTTTTATACTGTGGTGCCCAGAACTGCACACAGTACTCGAGGTGAGGCCGCACCAGCGCAGAGTAGAGCGGGACAATCACCTCCCTTGACCTACTAGCGATGCCATGCTTGATGCACCCCAGGATACGATTGGCCCTCCTGGCTGCCAGGGCACACTGCTGGCTCATATTCAACTTGCTGTCTACCACGACCCCCAGATCCCTCTCTTCTAGGCTGCTCTCCAGCGTCTCATCGCCCAGTCTGTACATGCAGCCAGGGTTTCCCCGTCCCAGGTGCAGGACCCGGCACTTGCTCTTATTGAACTTCATGCGGTTGGTGATCGCCCAGCTCTCCAACCTGTCCAGATCCCTCTGCAAGGCCTTTACGCCCTCATTTGAGTCCACAACTCCTCCAAGTTTGGTGTCATCAGCAAACTTGCTCAAAATACCCTCTATTCCTACATCCAGATCGTTTATAAAAATATTGAAAAGTACCGGCCCTAAAATGGAGCCTTGAGGGACCCCACTGGTGACCGCCCGCCAGCCTGACGCAGCCCCATTTACCATAACCCTTTGGGCCCTGCCCGTTAGCCAATTGCTCACCCATCGTATGATGTTTTTATTTAGCTGTATGGTGGACATTTTGTCCATTAGGATCCTATGGGAAACCGTGTCAAAAGCCTTGCTGAAGTCCAAAAAAATCACATCAGCTGGTTTCCCTTGGTCCACCATACGGGTGATCTTATCATAAAAGGAAATCAGGTTAGTTAGGCAGGACCTACCCTTCACAAACCCATGCTGGCTGGGACCAATGACCGCTTTGTCCCCCAGGTGCGCCTCAATAAGTCCAAGAACCAACTTCTCCATGATTTTACCAGGCACTGACGTGAGACTGACAGGCCTGTAATTGCTAGGGTCTTCTTTCTGACCCTTCTTGAAAATCGGCACAACATTTGCCAGCTTCCAGTCTACCGGGACCTCTCCAAATTCCCAGGATCGTTGAAAAATAATTGATAGAGGTTCCGCGATGACATCCGCCAGCTCTTTCAGCACCCGGGGATGAATCCCATCCGGACCCATGGACTTGTAGGGATCCAGGTGGAGTAGCAAATCCCGCACACGTTCAGGGTCAGTTGGGAGTTTGTCATCCCCACCGTCCCGGTCCTCCAGCTCAGGGCACCCTGGGTCCCGAAGCCCATCATCGGCATTGAAGACAGAGGCAAAGAAGGCGTTAAGCGTCTCTGCTTTGCCTACGTCATCGTCTGTGAGGAGACCTTCCCTATCAAGGAGCGGCCCTATGTATTCTTTAGTTCTCCTTTTTCCATTTACATATCTAAAAAAAACCTTTTTATTTTCACTCACAGACACAGCCAGCTTCAACTCTAGCTGTGCTTTGGCCACTCGAACTTTCTCCCTACAAACACGAACAGCATCCCTGTATTCTTTCCATGACGCCTGGCCCTCCTTCCAGTAGCGAAACACTCTCTGTTTCCACCTAATCTCCATTAGAACATTCCCGGTTAGCCACGCCGGCCTCCTGCCCCGCCTGCCTGACTTGCGATATTTAGGAATTGCCTGATCTTGTGCTTCTAGGAGGCATCGCTTAAAGAGTGACCAGCACTGGTGGACATCGAGGCCTTCAAGAGCAGTTTCCCAGGGGACCTTACTGACTAGTTCCCTGAGCAGCCTGAAGTCCGCTTTCCCCATATCTAGGGATGAGGTTTTGGTGGCACTTTTCCTTCTGTCACCATAAATTTTGAACTCAACCACTTCATGGTCGCTATGACCGAGGCGGCCACCAATCACCACATCTCCCACCAGACCCTCTCTGTTTTCTAGCAACAGGTCTAGGAGGGCACCTTTCCTAGTTGGCTCCGTTAGCACCTGCACCAAGAAGTTATCATCTAGGTGCTTCATGAACCTCCTGGACTTGCTCGTGTCAGCCGTGTGGCACTCCCAGTTAACGTCCGGCAAGTTGAAGTCCCCCATAAGGACAAGGGGAGTTAATCTCGAGGCCTCTCTTAGTTCTGTAAAGAATAATTTATCGGCGCTATCATCCTGGCCAGGCGGTCTGTAATAGACTCCCACAACGACATCCCCTTTATTCGTTCGTCCCTTGATCCTTACCCAGAGGCTCTCAACTTTGCCATCGCCGACCTGAAGTTCCACACAGTCCAGCCCCTGCTTCACATACATCGCCACCCCACCACCTCGCCTACCCTGCCTGTCCCTCCTGAAGAGCCTGTAACCATCTATCGCAACACCCCAGTCACAGGACTCATCCCACCAGGTTTCGCTTATGCCGATGATGTCGTAGTTGCGGGACTGGGCCAGGACTTCTAGCTCATCTATTTTATTCCTCATACTGCGTGCGTTTGTGTAAAAGCATTTCAGGTGCGTCTCCTTCCACTCAGCACCTTGTGGATCTGACCAAAGGACCCCACTGGCACACAGCCCCTCTGATTCTAGCGTACCATCCCTTAGGTCTTCACCGGCACGCCTGGTTTTAGCCCCTTCCCCCTTCGACTCTAGTTTAAAGCCCTATCTATCAGCCCTGCCAACTCCTGACCTAAGATCCTTACCCCGCTCCGAGAGAGGCGCATCCCATCCGGTGCCATCAGGCCCGGTGTAGCGTAGACCTTCCCATGATCAAAGAAACCGAAATTCTGCCGGTCACACCAGTCTCGAAGCCACGAGTTTATGCGAACAGTACGTCTTTCAGCTTCGATCCCCCCTATCGGAAGGACAGAGGCAAACACCACCTGCGCCCCTGATCCTCTAAGTAGTCGCCCCAAATCCCTAAAGTCTCTTTTGATCGCCTTCGGACTTCTCGTTGCTACTTCATCGCTACCAGCCTGAAAGACCAGTAGCGGGTAGTAGTCAGTGGGCCGTACCAGGCGCCTGACTTTCTTGGCAAAGTCTCTCACCCGAGCCCCAGGGAGGCAACAGACTTCTCTGCGGGTTGGGTCCGGTCGGCATATCGGTCCCTCCGTCCCTTTCAGGAGGGAGCCCCCCATAACTATAGCCCTTCTTTCTTTTTTGAAGGATGATGTGGCAATGCGACGTGTAGGTCGCCTTGTCTTAGGCGCCCCCTCCAACTGGGATGGGTGTTTGTCTACTTTGTCATTTAGATTGTCTTGCTCTAGTCCTTCATATCGATTATTTAAGGGTAGATGAGAAGGTGAGGTGGGCAGAGAGAGGGCTCGCCTACCACTCCGAATAGGCACCTGCCTCCATTCCCCCCCTTGATCTAGGTCTCCTCCCGCTGCCTGGCCGGAGGAGGGAACCTCCGTCTTCTGCGTAACAGGAGACGCCTGTGCCGTGGCAGTCTCGTGAGCCTGCCTCAGAGAGGGTAGAGCGCACCTCCACCAGTCAATTTCCCTCTCTGATTCCCTGATGCTCCTGAGCCTGTTCACCTCCTCCCGGAGCTCCGCTACCTGGCTGAGCAGTTCTTCAACCTGGGCACACCTCCCACAGGCATACCCACCACTGCTGTCAGAGACCGACAGAAGGCTGGGGCACACTCTGCAGCCCAGGACCTGGACGGCTGCGTGTTTCCCCGAGCCCTCCGTCTGAGTAGCCACACTGGCGACCGTGGCTGGAGATGCCTCACGAGATGCGGAGGCCACGGTTTTCTGCCTGGTCGATACCATGGTCAGGTTCTACGCAAGCAGGTTACAAGCACCGAAGGGAGAGGCAGCTGCAACAGAGCGACGATGGGCCCCCCGCTCGCCCTGCCCGCGCAAACTGCCACGCCCTGTTTGCCCGTCCTGTTCGCCGCGCTCCTCTTATCTTATATCTTATATCCCATCATATACCTTTCTAATTCTTGTAAGACTTCCATAGGGGGTGATTGGTACTGCCTTGACTACAACCACAGAGTTTGTTTCACCTGTGTCTGCACTGGACTACATTCAGATATCAAAATCATCTGTTACAAACAAATATTTCTAAATAAGTTTTCAGATGCCTTTGGCTTTATTCCTGGTGATATAAGATGGAAACAGGCATGCTATGAGGAAAAGTATGCATAAATTATTTTTATCTAATTTTAGTTTAAATAAGATGGAGATTTTATGGATTTGGGTCAATAGAGATCATATTAAATATGTTCACTGCTTCATTCTGATTAGTTTAAAGGAGGACTGCTATATTTTTCCTTCAATTTATTTTAGTATTGTTAGTATGTAAGCGCAGTATACGCATATATACCATGGAATAAAACAAACTCCTTCCTGAAAACACACAAATGTAGGAAATACCCTTGAGGTTATGTTCTGGTCTAAAGTTTTCTCCAAAGATTAATACCTGAAAACTGAGGCAATGGCTTTTCTGAAAGTAGTCCTCATATTAGGTAAGATGTGGCCAAATCTTTTGCCAGCAGAGATTTCGGATTTTTTGCACATTAAAAAATAAAAATACATAAAAATAAAAATAAAAATAAATAAAAATAAAAATAAAAATAAAAATAAAAATAAAAATAAAAATAAAAATAAAAACCCTGTGGGGAAACATATTTGAATCTCATCAGACACTAAAGAGAATTTTATCTATTTTGCATTAGGAGTTTTTGCCATAAAAGTTGGAAGAAGATATATCAAGATCAACTAAAATGATTAATCCTATGCTCTGCATGTGCTTATGTCTGTGAAATTAATAGGAATAACTCTCCTGTATCTGCTCTTAATATTCGTTCACAGACAGAGTTACACCTGCCTCCTGACTGGTCCATTTCAACTACAATGAATTTGTGTTAATGGGAAAAAGAGAAAAGAGACATCTGGAGAGCATGAGCAATGTGACTGACCAGTCACATACAGGAGCAGAGACAGAAAAGAAGAGTGATTGCTTGGTCAAATAATTTTCTTTCTTCAGAAAGACAGAGGGATGATCTGAAAGCTACCTTCACAGACAGTTGGGGATAAAGTCAAAAGAAATCAGAACTCTGTCCCAGCACATCTTTACACGCCTTAGTGTTCACAATTTAGATTGTGGTCTGCACTTCAGTGGATATCATAATGAACTTAATGGTTTGGATGTCCTTTCTTCATTCCAGTTTACCGAAGAACCAGGTTTATGTGTATGTGACCAAGCTGTTTTGACAGTTACACTGGAACTTACTTGCTGAATTCTTTTTAACATTGGGCAGAACAGAAGCCTCAAAAATATTAAACATTAGGAGTTTAGGAGGTCTCAGAAATACTTAAGAATTTCATAAGTATATGCAGAAAGTAAGAGAGAGATGAGTTTTTTTTCCTTGGTGTCTTTAGAATAGCTGCAGCATCAATCCTAAAAGTATTAGCTACAAGGAAAATTAAAAAAGAGAATTTATGGATGATTTAGCTCGATGGGGAGTTTCCAGATGTGTAGACAGAAGAAAATCTGTGCATGTAAAACTATGCACAAACCCATAGAAAATGAGATTTCCATAGACCTGCTCCTGAGAGACGTTTTACCAGATATGGAAAGCTTGCTGACAAATATTTTTTTAGATTTATACAGTTTAATTAAAAAAAAAAAAAAAAAAAAAAAAACTCCCTGAAAATAAAACTCAGCCCAGATTTGCCACTAAATCTCTTTATTTGGCATCTGTAGTAAGCAGCTGAATGTGTCTGATAATGATGATGATAATTATGATAATTTTCTACAAATAACAAAGAAAAATAACCCTAAATAACACCCCAAAATTCTAGCACTACTATTAGTTGGCAATATTTATATTAACATGAAAGAGAGCAATCTTTAAGAATACATGATTTCTCAGCAAGCTTCATACCATGTTTTTCATATTCTTTTTTTTTGCATGAAGAATTTACCAAAGTGCATCTACATTTATACTTAGAATGGACAATACCTTCACTTTGAAAATATAATTTGATTAAAATAACACTAATTACAACAAATTAATTTCATTTTTAAATTATTAAAAATGCCAGTTTGGTGGTCTCCAAAAAGTCCATTCAAAAATAGAGTCTATAAAATCAAAATATGCCCTGTGTGTGAACTTCAGCTAGATGCCAACAGCCAACAGCTTTGCACCATGTTAGCCTATGGGTTAATTGCCTTTCACAAAAGGAATGCCTGGAATAGATCAAACTTGAAACTAAAATAACTAAAATCTTTTTTTTTTTTTTTTTTTTTTTTTTTTTTTTCTTGCGTTGCTTTTGTTAAAAACAGTGCTATTCCTGTATTCAGGAGAAATTAAATCAGGAGAAATAACACTCTGGCTCCTTCACTGCTTGTTTTCAGTTTACTGGCTGACAGTTTCTTTAGTCTTTGTAGAGGTTCTATGTCTGTTGGAGCAAAGAATCATTCCTGGAGAAGTCTTTCATTTGTGTATGTTGTTCAGCTAGCTTAAGATACTTTTTGGTGTGCCTAGCACAATGTAAGCATAAAAAATATTCTCACTTGCTTTACATAAAAAATAACAATTATAACCACATAGGATGTCAAAAGAATAATTTTATTAAAAGGGTGGTATTAAAAAGAGACTAAAGCCTTCTTTGACCTGGAAAAACATGATTTAGAAATTAAAGTAATGGTTTTTTGTTAAATCAGGAGTTATAACCAGAAAAAATAGACATTAAGAGCTTAAATGATGGGAAGCTTTGTGTCTCTCTGTTGATAGCTATATTCACTGCTTAAGTTTTCCATACTTTTTCTAGTTTGAGAGGTGTTTTTTTTTTTTTTTTTCTAAGCTGGAGCCTGTAAGTTTGGGAAGTTCTTCCTGCAAAGCATGAGGTGGTGAATGCTTAGAATCTTTAGACAGGTGGCATCATCCTGCTTGTAGTTCCAGAGGTGATTGAAACAAAGATGTATATACGATCTCAAGAAAGTTACCCCAAAGTTATCTACAGTCTTTTGGAAATATATGACCATAGTACAAGCAAGCATATCTGAACTAACTGTAATCTTTTAGCAGTGAAGATTCTATTCAAGGTGCAAAAATCTAGTAGGACAGCTATGTACATGTGCAGCATGTATACTGTGTGAGTACACATGGATATTTATATAATTATACCTCAGTCATTAGTTTTAATCTGTTATTTTTTATTAATTTTATTTCAGTTAATTTTTAATTTAGGTTTAAATTAATATGGAAATAACTAAATATTTAATAAATTAATAAATAAGCTTCATGTTATCTGGTGTGATTCTCACATTTCTCAGAATATAAAATCTTAAATCATCTCTAAACTCTCTATAAGCAGTGCTTTCGGAATTATATTCCAGTGCTGAAAACAATAATTAGTTTTCCCCAGGGCAGTCTTGGATCTAGGGTCTCACTTACTTCGCAGGTCTGGTGTTGGTACCTAAGGATGTAGAGAAGAGCAGAGGGTTAAGGAAGTGCTGAGGAGTGTGTGGCCGTGGTAGTTTCACCCTGATGGGCAGCTAGATCCACCACAACTGCCTTCTCACTCCACTTCATCAAATGAAAACAAGGAAAGGATATCAGGATATTTAGGCTAGATATCAGAAAAAGGTTCTTCACCAACAGGGTTGTTGTGCACTGGAACCGGATGGAACAGGAACTGGACTCAATGGTCCTTGTGGGTCCTTTCCAACTTAGGATATTCTATGATTCTAAAAAATATCATGGAAAAGTGCTCAAAGGTTGAGATAAGGACAGGGAGATCACTCACTGATTACCATCACAGGCAGAAAAAGCTCAGCATAGGGAGATTAATAAGATTTACTGCCTATTACGAACAGGTTAGAGCAGTGAGAAACTAGAAGCAAACTAAAAACACTTTTCCTCCCATCCACTCTATTCTACCTCCTTTTCCTGAGCAGCACAGGGGAATGGGGAATGTGGTTGTGGTCAGTCTATAACACTTCATCATCTGCCACTCCTTCATCTTCACTCTATGCCACTCCTTCAACATGAGGTCTCTCCCATGGGATGATGTCCTTCCCAAACCTGGGCTTCCAACAGACAGCAGCTCTTCAAGAACTGCTCCAATATTGGTCTGCACCACAGGGCCCCTCCTTCAGACATAGATTGCTCCCACCAGATCACCTGCTCCACTGACTGGAGGTCCAGCCTAGAGTCTGCTTCTCTGAGGGCTCTGCATGGGCTGCAACTTCCTTCAGTCAGTCCTCCTTCATCAGCTGCAGCACAGATGCCTGTTCTGACATGGTACCTCATAAGACATAAGATGTAGGGCTACAGGGGGACAGCCTGCTCCACCATGGTCTTCCCCATGGGCTGCAGAGGAATTTCTGCTCCAGTGCCTGGAGCACCTTCTCCCTCTCCTTCACTTTGGTGTCTGTGGGACCGTATCTATCACTCCTCTCTCCCAGCTGCTCTTGTGCCACAGTTCTTGTTGGTGATGGTGTTGTGGTTTTTTTTGTTCGTTTTTGTTTTGTTTGTTTGTTTGTTTTCCCTCTCTTAAGTCTGCTCTCACGGAGGCACACCCAGTGTCACATTTTGACTCAGCTTTCACTAGCTGAGATGGCTAGAGCTGTCTCTTATCTGACTTGGGGCAGCTTCTGGACTCTTCTCACAGAGGCCACCACTATATCATCCCCACGATAAATACCTTGTCACATAAATCCAATGCAGTGCTATGGATCACTGAGAAAATGACTACAGTGATAAGAACTTTAACATTTTCACTTTAACAGAAAATTAGTCCATGACATCATGTTCAAAACAGGTTGGTTCATATTTCCGGGTGTAATAGACCCAGCCTCCTGTGCTAAGGAATTGCAAGAAAGCTGTGTTTCTTAACAGAAGATTCAGGGGGACTGAGTATTTTTTATTAAATATAAGCATTTAACTAGCCCTTTTTGGGTACAGATCTGGTGATTAATCCCAAAAGTATTATTCTCCCTTAATCCCCATTACAGTGCAAAGCAGATGCTGGTGCTCAGACCATTGCAAGATCAGGGCTTTGCAAATCTGACTTTCACTGGTATGAAATTGGAATAATAACACATAATTAACTGTCTTGTAAGGGCATTATGAATATCAGTTAGTTAATGTTTGTACAACACTTCTAATATGTAATGTGTCGTAAGATAATTGTTATTGTATTAGCATCTTCTGTGTAGGTTCTTGTATCTTAATTTTCTGTACTATAGTAAGATTTTTTGTGCATGATTGTCAGCGTGTGTATGAAAATTTGTACAAAAAGCAGTTAATTTTTTATTATTATTTTTTTTAATGCTTATGTCAGTGTTGCCACTGGCATATTCATCTGGTAAGAACTAGCCAGATGATACTAAATGGAGCTTCAAAGAATTATGGTAGCCCTGGAGATTTTGCAGCTAATCACAGATGATTAATAGGAGTTGGGAAAGTTACTTTTTAAAAAAGCTACTACCTTTCATTTTTGATTGCTAATTATTCATGAAAGACAAACAGCAAGAGTACAGTGCAGCGGGACAACACATGTTTAAACATTAAAATAAAAGAAAATTGATCATCTATTTAGTATGGAAGCAGCTAAATACAACAGGGTCAGCTATGGTAATTCAAGAGTCAGTTTGGGAGCTTAGCAAAGCCTCCTAGTGCCAAGGGGCTTATATCAGAGTTTCAGTTAAAGGTGAACTGAACAGGTTTGTACATATTCATGTATGTCTCAAATGGGGTACATAGCCACTGCCATTGTTACCAAACTGAGAACTAGAATGACTTGTTCCAGTAACTATAAAACCAGAACTTATTTGACTTATTTTTAAAGACAGGATGGAAATCCAGCCCTATGAAGAAGTGGTATTTTCTGATTAGCTTGCAGCTTAACTACAGAAGTGTGAGTGTCATTCATCCTTTCTCTGTTCATAGTATTTTAAGAACACGTTGTTCAATAAGGAAAAACAAACAAAAAAAGATCATAGAGAATAAACAAGATTTTAAACAATGGCTAAAGAAAAAAAAAAATCTCCACACTTATCTCTTCATTGCAATTTCTTGAGGCCTTATAGTCAGTCTTTTTCCAAGCTGACTAGCACATCTGGCTTCACTCTTCTTCAGTTCGTTGGATATGCCAAGCTACCTTCTATAGGCTATTTTTTTTTTCCATGTAGGAATCTTTAGACCATGAAATCCTTTATTCTGTTTTGTGGATGACTTAACTTACTACATGAATACTCCCTGTTCCTTACAGAAAAAAGGAGATGCAGTAGCTTCCTCAGAGGGCTTTTAATCCTATATTTATCACAATATAAGCAAGGGTCATATGTATAAAGACAGAGAAAAGAAATAACAAAAGGAAAAAGCTACACTATAAAGAATGTATTCTCAGTTCTGGTCTAGTGGAAAACACCAAGTTGTTTTTATTGTTATGTACAATAAATATCAATCATATTTTTGTATCCAGACTGCAATTCATAAAAAAATCATTTTATTCAGTTGTGTGAAGAATGCCTACCTATTTTTATGAAAGCAAAAAGGTATTTACAAATACTCTTGATATGTTTATTGAAGAATTAAAATTTGAGGAGGGATTTGAAACAGGAGGATGTTAGTTTAGTAGGAAGTATTTTGTGAGGTCTATGTGTGCAAATGCTCTTCTGAAAGTATGGAAATGGGAATGAATTGAGGGAACAAGGCAGGCCTTGGTAAAAAGCACCTTTGTTGTTTAGACAACTCATTAAGGGAGAAGATAGATGAAAAAGAAGATAAACCTTTCAAGTGATGTTGATTTAGTTACTGCAAAAGCAGAATCTCGGTAATATGTTTCTACATCAAAATCAAAAACCTTCAGCCTATCTGAACTCCTAGTGCAGACATATGAGAGCTCACAAATGGATGATTTTCATACACAGCAGTAGTATGTCCATCTATCACAACATCTCAAAGCCATGGAGCCCAGCTGGGACAGGTGGGGCTACAGTTTGAAAGCAGCTGAGACCATTATCTACTCCTTTTCAATCCCTTCATTTTGTGAAGAGTAAACACCAACCCTGTAAACTACCACAGAACTGACAAGTGGGAAAGCATTTTCAACAGTCCTTTGCTCCCAATCCCAGATCAATCACTCTGCCTCTTAACTGAGCAAAAGGGCATCAAAATTAGATTTAACTGTGATGAAGATTTAGAGGGAAAGATGGCTTAAGCAATTGAGCCTAATAGAAATATAAACAAAGCCAATGCACATGGGTAAATATTTCTGCCTTTTTATTTGACAATGTTCCTCCTTCTCAAACGATGGCAAACGGGGTTGTCATGAGGTCCTCTGGTAACTGAAAGAAGGTATGTGTAGTGGAATGTATCAGATGTGATATACATGTAGCAGTGGAATAGAGCAATGCAGATGATTTGACATTCTAAAGATGTTAGAGCTGTTTCTGCACTAAGAAAATATGAAGGAAACACTTCTAACAGAATAATAATAATAATAATAATAATAATAATAATAATAATAATAATAATAATAATAATAATAAATGGGGTAATTCAGATCTATGTAAATCAGAAGCAATTGTCGTTACACTTTCATAAATATATCTTAACAGAATCACACAGAATTATAGAATCATCTAGGTTGGAAGAGACGTCCAAGATCACCTAGTCCAAACTCTCACCTAACACTAAGTCGTCCACTAAAACATGTCACTAAGCTCTACATCTAAACATCTCCTTTAAGTTATCTATAGAATGCAACAAGGTCACCCCTGAGCCTCCTCTTCTCCAGACTAAACAACTCCAGCTCCCTCAGCCGCCCCTCATAAGACTTGTTCTCCAGACCCCTCACCAGCTTCATTGTCCTTCTCTGGACTCGCTTGAGCACCTCCACGTCCTTCTTGTAGCGAGGGGCCCTAAACTGAACACAGTACTTGAGGTGCGGCCTCACAAGAGCCGAGTACAGGGGGACAATCACTTCCCTGGACCTGCTGGCCACACGGTTTCTTATACAAGCCAGGATGCTGTTGGCCTTCTTGGCCACCTGAGCACACTGCTGGCTCATATTCAGCTAACTATCAACCACTACTCCCAGGTCCTACGAGGAGCGGCTGAGGGAGCTGGGCTTGTTCAGCCTGGAGAAGAGGAGGCTCGACCTTATTGCTCTCTACAGGTACCTTAAAGGAGGCTGTAGAGAGGTGGGGGTTGGTCTGTTCTCCCACGTGCCTGGTGACAAGAAAAGGGGGAATGGGCTAAAGTTGCACCAGGAGAGTTTTAGGTTGGATGTTAGGAAAACTTTACTGAAAGGGTTGTTAGACATTGGAACGGGCTGCCCAGGGAAGTAGTGGAGTCACCATCCCTGGAGGTCTTTAAAAGGCATTTAGATTAGAGCTTAAGGATATGGTTTAGTGGAAGACTATTAGTGTTAGGTCAGAGGTTGGACTCGATGATCTTGAGGTCTCTTCCAACCTAGAAATTCTGTGATTCTGTGATTCTCTGTCAGGCAGCTTTCTAACCACTCATCTCCCAGGGTGCAGTGCTGCTGGGGGTTGTTGTGCCCCACGTGCAGGACCCAGCACTTGGCCTTGTTGAACTTCATACAATTGGCCTCAGCCAATGGGCCCAGCCTATTTAGATCCTCCTGCAGAGCCTTCCTACCCTCAAGCAGGTCAACACATACACCTAACTTGGTGTCATCTGCAAACTTAGTGAGGGTGCACTTGATCCCCTCATCCAGATCATTGATAAAGATATTAAAGAGGACTGGCTCTAGTATAGAACCCTGGGGGACTCCACTAGTGACTGGCCTCCAACTGGATTTGACTCCATTCACCACGACTCTTTGGGCCTGGGTCTCCAGCCAGTTTTTAACCCAACAAAGCATATGCCAGTCCAAGCTATGAGCAGTCATTTTATTGAGGGCAATGCTGTGGGAAATAGTGTCAAAAGCCTTACTGAAGTCAAGGTAGACCACATGCACAGCCTTTCCTTCATCAGCTAAGCGTGTCACTTTGTCATAGAAGGAGATCAGGTTCATCAAGCAGGACCTGCCTTTCATAAACCCATGCTGACTGGGCCTGATCACCTGCTTGCCCTGCAAGTGCTGCGTGATGACACTCAAGATAATCTGCTCCATGAGCTTGCCTGGCACTGAGGTCAAGCTAACAGGCCTGTATTTTCCCAGGTCTACCCTCTGGCTCTTCTTGTAAATGTGCGTTAAATTTGCTAGCCACCAGTTGACTGGGACCTCCCCTGATAGCCAGGACTGCTGATAAATGATGGACAGCGGCTTGGCCAGCTCTTCCGCTGGGTGGGATCCACCTCTCAGTACCCTCGGGTGGATCCCACCCAGCCCAATCAACTTGAGTACATCCAAGTGTTGTAGGAGGTTGCCAATCATTTCCTCATGGATTCTGCTCCACATCCCTTTCCACCAGCTCAGGGTACTGCATATCTAGAGAACAACTGGTCTACATGCACTGCCTTCCCTTTATCCACCAAGTGGGCAACCTTAATGTAGAAGAAGATTGAAATGACTAAAGCAGGACTTTTCCCTGATGAACTGATGCTGACCATAACTGATAAAAGCTGTATTCTTTACATGCCTTTCAATATCTCCCAGGACAATCTTGTGAGGCTGCACTTGGAGTGCTGCATCCAGCTCTAAGGCCACCAGCAAAAGAGTGACAGGGACCTGTTAGAGTGGGTACAGAAACTAATCACCTGCTTGCCCTGCAATCTTGATGGTGAGTTCATGGAAATAAAAAAGCATGTTATAGTTTCACCATTCCTGTTGTTCTTTTTTGCCATAAATGATGTAGTATACTGAGGAAACTGTCCTGTCTCGGTCCATAAACATACATCTCTCCTCCACATGTCAGCAACCCTGAATACCTAGATTGTACTCTCATGAACTTTCTTTGCTGCAACTTATGAGGAGATATCTACGAAAGATGTGTGAACAAGAGATGTCCACTCCTAGTTTGACTTCATCCGAATGTTAACAAAATGAGGTGATTTTGACTAAAAGCAAAACAAACAAATTCACCCATTTATCAATCTAAGTTAATATAGCACACTGAGATGAAGTCAGAATAATCATCACTCTTAATTGCTGGGCTTCTACTAAAATTACATAAAAACAGTTAAAGCTAACAAATCTGAAAATTTGTTACATGATCTCATAGTAGAACAGATTTTGCCATTGCAACTCTTTGATTAAATATTTTTTTGTGAAATATTTCAAATCTTATAGGAAATTTCATGGATGTGTATCCCTGTACACTTAAGAGGGAACACTTAAGTACACTTAAGTGCACTGTACACTTAAGTGGAAATCATTGGATATGTTAGTAGATGGTTACCGCAGCTACATTTTTTTGTTTGTTTGTTTTGTTCTTTACTTAGTTAAAATATTAAAACTATACAAATTTAAAAGTGAATAGAAAATGCATGGAATTTGATTCAGCTAAGTCAAATCCCATCTTGAAGAAAGGTGTTAGAATGCAATAGAAAAATACATTAGAAATACGGATTTCTAGTCACTGTGCATTTTAATGTTGCATTTCCTTGGATAATTGAAACAAATTATAGGTTTTTTTATTATTTTATTATTATATCTTTTTATTATTATTATATCATTTTTTATTATATCTTTATATAATTAATTTCTTTCTTTGTGTTTACAGAGTTCAATACTTCTCATACAGATAAATATGTTGTAATCTCCATTATATGTTATTTTCTCTGTGTTTGAATGAGTTGTTCTGTGGTAGAACACTGATCAGAAGTGACAAAGTTTATTATTCCGGCAAACTATCAGGGATCACACAATTAGTGGTGAAAAGAATGCAAGTATTTCATTTAAACTAAAAAAGATATGGTTTTGTTATGACAAAAAGCACATTACCTTTATGTGTATTAAATGATCTTTTAGTAACTAATTCCATTTTAAGGTTACAAAGGACTCAGTGACATATAAAATCAACATAGGGATACAAAAGATTCAGCAAATCAAGACAGTCATTTCCATTATGTTGCTATACTTCTTGAGCTTCTTAATCCTTTGCTTCAGCATTGTAACTGACATAAAGATGTGGAACAATAGAAAATTAGATTCCCTGAGAGTTTAAATAACATTTATCATTGAAAACTTTTAAGTAGCTGCTTCTGTGAGGACTTTGTATTGCATGAAAAGGAAATATAATACAGACATGTATCTGCAATTTGACGCTTGTACATGACACAGTGTAACTCAGGAGTGCAGGCTGGTATCTATTGTTATCCTTCTTTCCTGTTCATGTAGTAACATAGTCTTGACCATCTAGTTATCTGAATAATCTTAGAAGTGTTTATAATTATGATTAACCCCCCTTAAGTTATGATTTTCTTGTCAATAATCCATAGACAAAATTGCATTGCTACCCAGCACTTTGTACTACACAGTGTAAAATCTTGTTTGCAGTCCTCTCACTCTTGCCCAGTAGATTGTCTTTCACCTCCTCTTGAGGCAAAAGTAATAGTGGACCTTCCCCACAAAGGAAGGTCCGTGTCATTAGAGGACAAAAATATCCTCCCTCACCAACTTGCATCTCCTTATATCTGAGGCAACCTCCTCTCCCCTTAAAACAGGCCATCTACAAAGTCATGGTAACCTCTTCCTCCCTCATCACACAACAGCTAAACCATCCCTCCATTCCTCTGCCTTTTCTCAACAAACATAGAAGAAAAAAAAAATCAATCCTTCTTAAATCAAACACTTTTAAGGCTGAATCAAAATAAGATAAGTATTGTCCATTCTTACACTTGTTACCGTCACTCTGTACTACCAAAATATTTACAAATAATTTGACTGTAGTCCATGTGTAAATCATGGCAGTAATTAATTTAATATCGCATACTGGCCATGGCCATGGCTCAATGAATGCACAAAGGTGCAGAAAACTTCAACGGTGACATCTGTTGAAAATAAAGTTTTATTATTTTTTTTAAATTATAAGCATTATTTTCAACACAAGCACCATCTTAGTCAAATTAGAGTAAATTAACCATCTAAACCCATGTGGAGGCATGCAATTAATTGCCCCATGTTCATGAGTCCTAAACAGTTTAAAAAAAAAAAAAAAAAAGCAAATAAACAAACAAACAGCATAAGGAAATTAAAACTATTCATAATTAATTTCTGGATTAAAAAAAAAAAAAAAAAAAAAGCCATTTGTAGATTTAGACACTTTATTTAGACACTTCACTGCAGACACCAAAATAGATCTTTCCACTGCCTTTGGATTGGACCCCAAAAGTAATATTTAGGTGCAAAATTACATGAATTTAAAAGATGCTTGAGGATTCACATATTCAAATAGCTTCTGCAAATAGCAGAAGGATTTGTGAGTGGCATTCCTTTTCCTCCCACTTTGGCTTTCTAAATGAAATTTACACTTATATTTATGCTTGCAAAATTTCAATTTGATCTTGGCCATCTGGCTACATTTTTTATTTCCTGTTTGCCTGGGTCTGACTGTCAGAAGGATGTATTTGCTGAAGAAAAATAAGCTTTATGTGTTCCAGCAGCACTGAAGGATATGATTTCAAACAGAAGTTATCTAGTCACTTACATGCTATTTTCCACAGAACAGCATTATGGTTGTTGATGTTCTTATGTTTTTATGATAAGAAAAGTATGCTACTTTTGAGAGCCATTAACATTTGAATAAGCATGTGAATTAAGTACACAATTCACATAAGCATGTGAATTAAGTACTCCTCAGTCTCAGGATCTAATTAAAAGAAAAAGGAAAACAAAAACAAGTAAACAAGCAAACAAATGAACAACAAAAAAAATCAAGGGACTCTAACCTTTATATATATACATTTTTATTTTTACTTTTTTTTTTTTTCTTTCTGCTAAGCTTCCCCCTTTATTCTCTTTTTCCCAATTCTGGATTCAAGATTTTTGAGTAAGATACAAGAGAGAAGCTACAGAAACAATGTAGCTGTTTCACTTTTTACTCTATTGAGGTTAGATCTCTTGAGAGCTTTCTTGCTTGTAAGTTTGGTAACCCAGGAAGTTATATCAACCACAGCCTCAAAAGCAAACCTGATAGACCTGTTTTATGGTGGAACATAATGAATGTTTGACAGTTGAAATATCAGAGGGATGATCCTCATGAAAAAAGCCTTTATAATTGGCCTCAAATGTCTTTGATATGGGTGTTATACACTGCAGAAAATATTGTTAATTAATTTTGTTTCACACACTTCAGAATTATATGGCCCTTACATTCATACATTGTGTTTTTTCACTATTAAGCTGGAAAGATGTAATGTTAACAGGTATGCTTAACAATGATATAATTTAAATTAATTGGAACTGTCTAAGTTATTTTTATGTAGAAGTTAAATAAATATACTATTGAGAAGACAATCCTAAGAAAGCTCCATTTATACTTTGGCCTAACTTGTGTTAAACCACTACATGAACATTGTATATCTTAATATACATAAACAACCAATAGATGTTGGTTACAAATACAACTTTGGATGAGAGGTGAAACTTTACATTTAAGCTGTACAGGTAAGATGTTCAGAGGTGTTTATGACCACAGGTGCAACAGAAAAGAAGAACCAGAATAGATTGCTGCCCCCTATTCCATGTCTCTGAGAGTAAGTTTGCTAATTGAAGCCTGCTTGTCTAGTGTCCTTCATCACATAACCTCATAGACTAAGAGCAAAGCTACAAAGCCAGGCAAATATAAAGAGAGTTACATGCAGTTTGTCATGCAAAAGGACAAAGGAAGGTAAGGAGGGCTGGAAGGTTGCTCACACATGGAAAACTAATTTCTGCTTCCAGCCTTCAGAACTGCTCATTCTCTCACACTCATAGAATCATAGAATCACAGAATCACAGAATCACAGAATTTCTAGGTTGGAAGAGACCTCAAGATCATCGAGTCCAACCTCTGACCTAACACTAACAGTCCCCACTAAACCATATCCCTAAGCTCTACATCTAAACGTCTTTTATAAACTTCCAGGGATGGTGACTCCACCACTTCCCTGGGCAGCCTGTTCCAATGCCTCACAACCCTTTCGGTAAAGAAGTTCTTCCTAACATCCAACCTAAAACTCCCCTGGTGCAACTTAAGCCCATTCCCCCTCATCCTGCCACCAGGCACATGGGAGAATAGACCAACCCCCACCTCGCTACAGCCTCCTTTAAGGTACCTGTAAAGAGCAATAACGTCACCCCTGAGTCTCCTCTTCTCCAGGCTGAACAAGCCCAGCTCCTTCAGCCGCTCCTCGTAGGACTTGTTCTCCAGGCCCCTCACCAGCTTCGTCGCCCTTCTCTGCACCCGCTCAAGCACCTCGATGTCCTTCTTGTAGTGAGGGGCCCAAAACTGAAGACAGTACTTGAGGTGCGGCCTCACCAGAGCCGAGTACAGAGGGACAATCACCTCCCTTTCCAACCACTCATCTCCCAGCCTGTAGCTCTGCTTGGGGTTATTGCAACCCAGGTGGAGGACCCGGCACTTGGCCTTGTTGAAATTCATGCAGTTGACCTCAGCCCATCGGTCCAGCCTATCCAGATCCTCCTGCAGAGCTTTCCTACCCTCAAGCAGATCGACATATGCACCTAGCTTGGTGTCATCTGCAAACTTACTGAGGGTGCACTCAGTGCCCTTGTCCAGATCATCGATGAAGATATTAGAGAGGACCGGCCCCAGCATTGAGCCCTGGGGAACGCCACTAGTGACTGGCCTCCAGCTGGACTTGACTCCATTCACCACGACTCTTTGGGCCCGGCTATCCAGCCAGTTTCTAACCCAACGAAGCGTGTGCCAGTCCAAGCCAAGAGCAGCCAGTTTCTTGAGGAGAATGCTGTGGGAGACGGTGTCAAAAGCCTTGCTGAAGTCAAGGTAGACCACATGCACAGCCTTTCCCTCATCCACCCAGCGCGTCACTTTCTTATAGAAGGACATCAGGTTAGTCAAGCAGGATCTGCCTTTCATAAACCCATGCTGACTGGGCCTGATTGCCTGCTTGCCCTGCAATTGCTGCATGATGACTCTCAAGAGGATCTGCTCCATGAGCTTCCCTGGCACTGAGGTCAAACTCACAGGCCTGTATTTTCCCACGTCTGCCCTCCGACGCTTCTTGTAGATGGGCGTCATGTTTGCTAGCCGCCAGTCAACTGGGACCTCCCCTGATAGCCAGGACTGCTGATAAATGATGGATAGTGGCTTGGCCAGCTCCTCTGCCAGTTTTCTCAGTACCCTTGGGTGGATCCCATCCGGCCTCATTGACTTATGCACTTCCAAGTGCCTTACCAGGTCACCAACCAGTTCTTCATGGATAGTGGAAGGCATTAAGCACCTCAGCCTTTTCCTCATCTCTTGTAACTGTTTCTCCCCGCATCCAGTAAAGAATGGAGATTCCCCTTAGTCCTCCTTTTTGTGTTGATGTATTTATAAAAACATTTTTTTTTATCTTTAACAGCAGTAGCCAGATTGAGCTCCAGATGAGCTTTGGCCTTTCTAATTTTGTCCCTGCACAGCATCGCAACATCCTTATAGTCCTCCCTAGTGGCCTGTCCACTTTTCCAAAGATTACAAACCCTCTTTTTTCTCCTAAGCTCAAGCCACAATTCTCTGTTCAGCCAGGCTGGTCTTCTTCTCCGCCAGCTCGTCTTTGGGCACGTGGGGACAGACCATTCCTGCACCATTAAGATTCCCCTCTTGAAGAGCGCCCAGCCTTCCTGGACCCCTCTGCCCTTCAGAACTGCCTCCCAAGGGATTCTACCAACCAGTGTCCTCAGCAGCTCAAAGTCAGCCCTCCGGAAGTCCAATACAGTGGTTTTACTGGTCCCCTTCCTGGCCTCGCCAAGAATAGAGAACTCCACCATTTCGTGGTCACTCTGCCCAAGACAGCTCCTGACAATCACATCCTCCACCAGTCCTTCTCTGTTTCTGAAGAGAAGGTCTAGCGGGGCGCCACCCCTGGTAGGTTCACTAACCAGCTGCGTCAGGAAGCTATCTTCCACGCTCTCCAGACACTTCCTAGACTGCTTTCTCAGGGCTGTGTTGTGCTTCCAGGATATGTCAGGGAAGTTGAAGTCCCCCACGAGAACAAGCGCTGAAGATTTCGCAACTTCTGTCAGCTGCCTGTAGAACTCCTCATCTGTCTCCTCGTCCTGGTTTGGCGGTCTATAACAGACCCTGACCAGGACGCTAGCCTTGTTGTCCCTGCCGATCCTAACCCAAAGGGACTCGACCTTGTCATTCCCAGCCTTGAGTTCTACAACATCGAAAGACTCTCTAATATAGAGAGCCACACCACCACCCCTTCTGTGCTGCCTGTCCCTTCTGAAGAGCTTATAGCCAGTCTTTGCAGCACTCCAGTCATGAGACAGGTCCCACCACGTCTCCATGATGGCAACCAAGTCGTAGCCTGCCTGCTGCACGATGGCTTCCAGCTCCTCCTGTTTGTTACCCATGCTGCGTGCATTGGTGTAAATGCACTTCAGCTGGGCATTTACCTTATCCCCTGGCCTTGCTATTGTTCCCCCTGGCACAGCTTCAACAATCCTTGCTTCAGCCCCATCCCCCTTCTTACCTAGTTTAAAGCCCTCTCAATGAGTCCTGCCAGCTCCTGCCCCAGGATCCTTTTTCCCCTAAAAGATAGGGACCCGTCTGCAGCCATCAGGCCGGGTGCCGAGTAAAGTGCCCCATGGTCAAAAAACACAAGATTTCTGTGTTGGCACCAGCCCCTGAGCCACGTGTTTAATAGGTGGGCTTTCCATGTCCTCTCTGTACCCCACAGAGAGAATCACAGAATGGTTTCGGTGGAAGAGATCCTTAAAGATAACCCAGTTCCAACCCCCCTGCCATGGGCAGAGACACCTCCCACTAGACCAGGCTGCTCAAAGCTACATCCAACCTGCCTTAAACACTTCTAGAGGCATCCCCAGCATCTCTGGGCAGCATGTTCCAGTTCCTCACCACCTTCATAGTAAAGATTTTCTTTTAAATATTTAATCTAAATCTCCACTCTTTTAGTTTTAAGTCATTTGCCCTTGTCCTGTCACTATACTCCATGATAAAGAGTCATTCTCCAGCTTTCTTGAAGGTCCCCTTTTCGTACTGAAAGGCCACTATAAGGTTATTCTCTATCCTGAGTTTCTCCTTCCATGTGTTTTTCCTCCTGAATGTGCATCTAGACAACCTTCCACCCTCTCTCATGTGCTGCTCCCTCTCTTCATGTTGCTGCTTAGAACAGCCATCTTCCTTCAGTTTCTACTCATAATAGAAAATACTAATTTTCTTTGTCTTCCTAATTTCTGTTCTTGATGGTGTTGAAGTCTAAATAGGCCTTTCTCAAATAGGGTTGAACAAACTTACATTCCATATGAGGTCTCAGTTATGGTAAGCATTATTTCATTAATGCCTTCCTATCTGCAAAGGGAATACCTCATCTGCCATATATACGCATTATCTACACTAATTTCTCAATGATCAGCTGTTTCATTCTGGTTTCTGCCCTGTGTTTCCAGCTAAAGAATCTATTTTCTTCCTTTGGAGCAGAAACAGACTAAGGACTAAATACATGGTTTTATTCATTACGCTGCTGCATTTAGTTCCACTTCTCTTGCTTCAGTTCTCAGAAGCATTCAGGTGTTTTATTTTTTTATTTTTTTATTTTTTTTTTCATAAGATATTCTGCTATTCCTCTTTATTTAAATGCCTGCTCACTTTGTGCCACCAACAAAGTCTGCTAGCACACTCCTCCTGGATTTATCCTGCTGAAATATAAATGACTGTATTTTTTGAGGTGTAAGAAGAATCAAGGAATTAAAATATACTTAGGTAAAAGTGTCAGGAATGTGATGAACATGCATGGAAATATCAAATGCAGAACCAAAGCCTCACTGTAGCAGGTGGTTCTCTTTTTCATTACAGCCTGCCTTGGGACTCTATCCAAATGAAACAATAGTATTTTTATTTATTTTCCATTCTGTTTATTGCCTTTTTCAAAAAAAGTTATTGCTACTATTGGCAAAAAGTGCTGCCCCCTAAATTCCAGCCCTTTACCCTACAATGCCAATGTCACACACAGAGAATAGCAAACAGACAGAGACAAGGTGGGGGTTATAGATTAAACAATATTTTTACTTTCTCTTTTTTATTATTATTTTTAATTTGCTGTTTGATATTGGGATTTTCTTTAATTATTTCTTCTCCTAGCCTCCTGGTTTATTTCTCTTAAATTTATGCCATGAGTATATGCACACTCATTGCATTTTAAAGATTTTATTTTTCAGGTCTTACCCAAGTTGCCTTTTATTCATATGATTTGATAATGCTGCAACCTTGACTCCCTTTATTGACCTCTGACATAAAATGACTGCACAGACAAGCTCATGACATGGTACATATAGTGTAGAAATAAATAAATTATTTTAAATCTGGAATCTGGGCTAGGCTGCACATTTGATTATAATGGCACACTCTGTTTTTGTGTGGGGCAAAAGACCTCCTGCCTTGTTATGAAATCCATTTTTTAAAACCACATATTATTTTTTCCCTTAATATACTGTGGACAAGTGAGAATATTTTTAGAAGTCTGATAAGACAGCTAGAATTATTATACCATCTTAATTCAGATGATAATTATATAAGGGATACTGTTTAGGACTTGGTGCAAAGTCTAGGTGACCTACCTATTACTTCTAATAGATAAGATCTTAATGAGTGAGTGATCTTATTAAATTTGCAGTCACAACTACACCTTGTAAAAAAAACATTTATTTCACAGTTTTTTAGTATGTCAACAGTGATTAAGACACAAGCATTGCATCTGACAGTCAGCTTTTTTTTTTTCTCCCTTTGTCTTCCCTTTCAGAACTCTGTAGTTTTCCGTCATTATTGTCTATTACACTGAGAATGATGAAATGAGCCAACAGGAGGACACTATCATTTCTTTTTGTGCCTGAGCATGAGGAATAGTACCTGAGAAAAAGCACTGTTAGGTAGCCCCCTCTAAAAAGATGGTAAAATCAAATGACTGTGAGAACAGCCTTAAAAAAAGTAAATCCCTGAAGTCTATTTCACTTGGATAGAGAAATCCTGTGAATTTCTGTACTACATAGAAAGATAAGGACTTCAACAAGATTTGAATGAAAATTCCACCAATAAAATTGAAAGCTGAATATGTACATTAATCTACCCATGGTGAGCATGCTTTACCTTTTTCCAAAAAATCCAGTTTCCGCTCATGAGGTAAACCTTTCATTCAGTCAACAGATTTCAGATTCAAATGACTAAACTGTGAATTGCTTTGAGAGGTTATCTTCAAGAATGCACACTAACTGCAGGAAGGATATAATGAGACTGGAACTCCATATCTGCTGCTTCTACCTCAGGTTCTTTTGTCAGCAAGGCCTATTTCTCTGGATACAGATGTGTGGAAATTTCTCACTATGGAAGAAATAAAGAGGAAAAGCTTTCCCTGAACAATTAGAGAATGTAAGGAAACAGTTACAATCTTGGCTGTACTGTGTAATTCATAGCATTTGGAATCAGGTATGGTTAGACCATTAAACTTCACTTTACCCAGAAGATGACTTTCTCAATCTCTCTCTTTTTTTTTTTTTTTTTTGGTTTTTAACAAAACAGTATTAATGCTACCATATTTTTAATAATATTGTTTAATATGTTTATTGGACATGGACAGTGGGATTGAGTGCACCCTCTGTGAGTTTGCTGATGGTTTCAAACTGAGTGGTGCAGCTGAGATGATTAGAAGGAGGGAAGGCCACCCAGAATGACCTGGACAAGCTTAAGAAATGGGCCAACATGAACCTCATTAATTTCATCAAGCCCAACTGCAAGGTGCTGCACTTGGGTCAAGGCAATGCTAAGCATCAGTACCAGACTGGTGGATGAATGGATTGAGAACAGCCTTATGGGGAAGAACTTGGGTTTAGTGGTAGACAGAAAATTGGACATGAGCCAAAGGTGTGTGCTTGCAGCCCAGAGAGCTGTGTCCTGGGCTATACTGCATTCAGCTCTTGGGGACCCCAGCACAAGACAGATATGGACCTGTTAGCAAATGTCTGGAAGAGGGCCACAAAAATTATCAGAGAGCTGGAGCACTTCTCCTATGAAGAAAGGCTGAGATAGTCAAGGTTGTTTAATCTAGAGAAGGGGATGCTCCAGGGAAACTTATTTAAGGTTTTGGATACTTAACAGGGATGCATAAGAAAGATAAAGAGAGACTTTTTACAAAGGCATACATAGAACAAGGGCTAATTGTTTTAAATGGAAAAAAGATTTAGATTAGATATAAGGAAGAAATTCTTCGCTATGACAGTAGTGATGCACTGGATCAGGTTGCCCAGAGAATCCCTGGATGACCGTTTCCTGGATGAAGAGTTCAAGGTTAGGTTGGATGGAGCTGTGGACAGCAAGATACAGTGTGAGATATCCTTGCCCAGGATAACAGGGCTAGAGTAGTTGCTCTTTAAAAGTCTCTTCCAATTTCCATGGCCTGACACCTATTATTTTGCCATTGCAATCCTTTTTATATCTATATCAAAGGAAATAAGATGTATAATTATATTACCTATTTGCAGTTGTGTTGCTTACATCAAAAAATGTTTTCCTAAACTAGTGTACGAGCAGCCTCGTTAGCAAACTTAGTAATCCTAATAGGAGCCAGGTAAAATTCCTGAATAGTAGTTGCCCATATATCTATTCTTTGCTAGTTTTCAGGTATGCTGAGAAATTTAGTGTTTTGTTTTTTCCTTTTTTTTTGTATTTCTAAACATCTCTTAGACAAATGTTTTTGCATTTATGTGTATTTGCATGTATTCTGTATGTATGTACTCTATCAAGTTCAATAAAAAATTTCATATTTTGCTATAGTGAAAAATCTAAATTAAATCTAAGATGAATAATGCACACACTTACATACACATTTTGTTTGGGACTGGCAAGTAGTTAAATGATCATTGGAAAGTTTCTCAGTTTTGTAAGATAATGAACAATGACATGGATGTATAAATAATGAGTCTGAGGACCAACAGTCTATGTTAGTGAAGAAGGATTATCAAAAAGTAAAACAGAATGAAGATAATGTTCTCTTCTTCAGGCTTTAAAGTTTCAGAGAGAGATGAGAAGCTTTTAACCTATCAAGCTGTCAGTTCAAGGACCCATTTCCTATTCCAACAATTGCTACTGATGATTGCCCATTGCAGAATCGGCACTGCTGGTTACGGAGTATTGAATTACTCTCTCTGCTTCAACCCAGGGGCTGATTTTCATGCATATTTTAAGTTTTACCATTTTTCCAGATTCAGCATTATTATGCTAGGCAGGCAGCTAGAGATAAGCTAGAGACCATTTTTCATTTCCTCCCTTTAGGTCAAGCATGCTGGAGTGAAAGACTTTTTAGCCTTAGTGTATGGGATCATAAAATATTGATTTACTACTGGTTTAAATGTACATTTAAAAGAGCAGGAAAGGTGTTATTTTGTGTAAACTTGAGCCATGAAATATGACATGGCCATGATTTACCCTTTTGCTCAAATGGTGAAATGAGGAAATGAGGATCGCATGAGAATCAATTCCTACACATGTAAATAAATAAATAAATAAATAGTTACCTATGACTGGATGTTACTGACTGGAAATGGAAAAAAAAAAAATGGAACCTTTTTGCCCCTTTGACTCTTCCCTTTTTTCCACTTTGTTTTTATCCATTTCTTGAGACTTACCTGCATTCTTAAAAGAGCATGTGAAATCTCATGTTTTCATATAAAGTTGCATGACAACCAGTTTTGCTTGTGTCTGTTAGTAAACACTTGTCAAATCTGTTAAGAAAATGTAATTTCTTTTTAGGAGATGTAGCCATTATATCTTTTATATATATATATATATATATATATATATATATATATTTTTTTTCCTTTTAATTCTCAAGCAGAAAAAATTATATTGAAGTCTTGGGTAAAGGAAGGCAGATCATTCTTAGAAAGATGTGATGCTTCACTGAAGCCGAAGGAAATTGGCTGAGTCAATTATCTGCATTTTTAGAATAAGTTCATGGTTTTGACTGACTTTGCTGATTCATGTTGACAAAAACATTACAAAAATAAATTGAGAGACTTAGCAAGACCAAGAGAGAAAGGATCTCCAGGTTAAAAAAAGAAATGAGATAAAGGTAAACAAGCCATTGTAAAATGAGATTGAAAGTTTTAACATCATTTCAAATCAATTAAATGTTTTATATTTTCTGTTATTCTTTCCAACATGCAACAACAATTTTGAAACTTAATGATCTCATGCCAAAAAAAGTAAAATAATAATGAGATTAAATGAAATAGTAGTATTAAACCAAAATCATTTGTTTTAGTCTTGCAGAGGGGTTTTAATGTTTTAATCCTGATGAAGTAAACCCAAAAATCTAAACTGTATATATATATATTTCTTTAAAAATTGGAATTAACATATTTCTGAAAACTATTTTAATTTTTTAAAATTTGATATTTGTCAGCAAATTATTCCCTTTATATTTTTTCACCAAGCACCAAAGATTTTACAAAACATACCATACTAAGCATGACAGAGATCCCCATGTAGGTTTAATTGATATTTAAAAGGTAGTACAGACATAAATCGATAATGTTTTCTGTTATACCTAATTTCTTTAGGAAATTGTAATGTAATCATATTGTATCTTTATAGTTAGTCTGGTCTTTGTCAAATACTCCCTAATAACTTCCAGAACTGATTTTGTTGTCACCTGCCCTTTGTTGCACAGACACTAACAAGTAGAGTTTCTCCATGACAAGAAAAGTATTAATTTGCTGAGCTATTTTGCACAGAATAAGGTTCATATAAGTAAAGAAATCTCTCAAACATGGTGTTTGGTCACTGTCTGGATTGTGGAAGGAGTCTTTGCAACAACAGGTTCAGTCAGGTAGCAGAACATTCTCTGTCTACTGTTTCATCAGATCATTACAACTGAGCTCATCTCTAATATTACCCAGCCATGACAGCACATAAAAAAAAAAAAAAAAAAAAAAAAAAAAAAAAAAAAAAACATATAAAGCATTTTTCAATTCAAGCATCTATAGGAAAAGTTTCTAATAATTCTTTAAAGTTGTCTATATGATTTGGTTAACTGCAGCACAATGTGCATGTCCACCTCCCACAGCTGGGATGACCACAGTCATTTGTGGTGGTTAACACAAATCAAGAATACAAACAGTACTGATCATCAGGTCTATTGTCAACAATGGGTGTTTGGGGAGATGTCTAGGACTGTTCTGAATTAACATTCCTGGAGCTGTCCTGTACCAACATTTATACTACTTTGTTATGAAGGTAGTTAGGGGTTCAGTCAATCAACGGGTCTTAGGCTGGTCCATTGTCACAGATCAGCTCTTTGTCTTACTTATGCAGAAACTAGCAGTGCAGTTGATGATTCAGTTTTCCACACTGTGCACAGACAGAGTCCTGGTGTCTAGCTATGGGACAGATTTGCATCTCATTGTTATAATACCATAATTACTTAAAATTCATAACACTTGCCCCAGGCAAGAGGACAATGCTTGTGTTTCATGGAAGGAGGTTAGATAGAGGATAAAAATGTTATTACTGAGGGAAAGACTGAGTTTAGTAATTTTATGGGAAATAGGAGAATTTAACCAGACAAGACACACCAATCTTTGTGTTTCTGTGAGTTCGGATAGGTTTTCTGATTGCAGTAGGAGATAGGGGACAGAAGTTAGCAGTTATGTGGTACCTTAACTCCTTCAAAGTCAAGCTAAATATTTTTCCAGAGTAGCAGCTTATTTTGATAGCTTTGATTTTCAATTTGTGAAAATATGGAGGATGTAAAGGAACAGGAAAAGCACATGGTGTCTATTTCTGTTTAAACATTTTGCCTGCGTTGTTCAACAGGCATACAAAACCCTGAGGTAGAAGTACAAGCATATAATTATATTCTCTCTTTGCCTAGTCTTCTGAAAGAAAGTGTGATGTTTTGGAGGAACACAAATAAAATATCATTTGGCAGTGATTAACAGCCACAAAACATAACAGAGGATAAGACAGTGGTTAACCTGGTTAACTGATTATGTACAAAACATGCTTTTATACATTGTTCTAAACTAGAAGATCTCTACTTTGTAGTTGTGTTGGGTCTGTCTGGGATGGAGTCACCTTTTCTCTGCAGCAGCCCACACAATGCTGTCCTCTGCACTCATAGCTGGAACAGCACTGGTATCACTCCAGTGTTGTGTCTATTGCTGCACAGTGCTGGCACAGCATCAGGACTCCCTCCAAGACTCCAAGAGCCAGCAGGCTGGGGGTGGGCAAGTAATGGGGAGGGGACATCACCAGGGCAGCTGACCTAAACCAACCAAAAGGATATTCCATAACTCCTGAAGTCACACTCAACAATAAAAAGAGGGGCTCTTGTGGGGGAGGGGGCAGTCCTCCTGAACAACCACTACGTGTTTTGAGGCCCTGCTTACCAGGATGTGGCTGAACATTGCTCATTGATGAGAAGTAGAGAATGATTTTTTTTTCCTTCTCTGTGCTTCCTCATGGTCTTATTATTTCTTTTGTTTCTTTTTCTCCCCATTCCCTTTCCCTTTAATTAAACATTTTCATCTCAAACCTCGAGCTCTCTGTGTTGTATTTTCTTTCCCTACCTCTTTGAGGAGAGGGGGAGTGAGAGAGCAGTTGTGTTGGAGCTCAGCCACCCACCCAAGTAAAACCGCTACAGTAGTTCAAGAAAAGGTCTACTTTTAAGTAATCAGGATCAGTTGTTCTATCAATATACACAACCTTTTTGTATGTTTCTCTCTTTTTTCATTTTTTTTTTTTAATTGAAAAAATAAGTCCCTTGATTTTTCTTGCTATTCACTCACACACAATTTCATTTAGTTTTTAATGGATGTTGCTACTTGCAAGTTTAAGGCAAAAGCCAATTGACCTGTGATTCCTCTATGAATTGACTAATAAGGATAGGGACATAGTACACAATAAACATGTATAAACATGAAGAACAGTAGGAAACATTGCAGAAAGTCAGTTGGAAAATATATGGAAGAGCTCGCATGGAGAAAATACCAAGGAGAAAGATTTTCTGCACTATGTTAGGAGAGAGAACTGACAGTCTTGGTTTAGTAGAGTGAATATCAGTGGTGCCAGAAGCTGGAGTGAAAATAAAATCAGCTACTACATGAGCAAGCTTAATCTATGACAGTTGAGGTGAGTGTGAAAACTTAGCATGCCTGAAAAAAAAGTCTGAGCTTAAGAACTTAATGGCCTGCCTCTAGTACCATCCAAGAGGTGCATGCTCAGTGCAAATATAAACTCAGCCCTGCCCTTCACAGGGTTCTACTGGCCTCCAGAGTAAAGCAATGTTGAAAATTGTATCACATGTGTTGTGAAATGAAAAAGAACACCACAAACACATAGACTGCTTTTCTGAAGTCATCTTATTTATCTCCAGATTAATAAATTATAGTATTTTGTCTTGTTTGCCTTCAATCTGACTATAATGAAGCCTGCTGGCTTGTGACTATGATTAAAATAACACAGTGTACTGGGAAAGCTCCATGCAGCTATTTACAGACCACTGGGAATAGCAGGTGTTCACCGATCTGAATGCTCGAGAGTGACCTGTGCAGTTCACAAAAACAATTACATCAATAGCACTTCTTGTCCCTTTTGTTCCCTAGAGAAGTGTGGAAGCTGGGTCTGGTGAAGAGCCACCCTCTGCATCTGAGAGTGAGAGAGGAGACTGTTGCCATGGTGTGCAACTGCTTTTTCGTAAATGTTTCAGTAAGGTCATGCCCTGCTTGATTAATTCCAAGAGTTCACATTCATCTACAGCCACACAGACAGCTTACAGCAGATGTTCACTGAAACCATTTCATGCTGACTTATAACCCTTCTCTTTTTTCAGTACCTAATATATCAAAATGGTTGTGTTCTGGACACAGAAATAACTGACATAATTACTGAAAAACAGCCTCCAGTATGCCCACCTCTGTGCTTGTATCCCACCAGCCTTGGTCCACAAGCAAAAGGTAGGAAATTTTGCCCAACCAGAATAACCATGGCCTGTACTTAGTGAAGATGTAACAGTTTACGTGGACCAATTACATTGGTTTGTTTGTTTGTTTGCTTCCTTGTTTGTTTTCTGTGTAGTTTCATATAATGGAAAGCAGCATGTACACAAACAAGACTGGTACTGTTTCCGTGAATTCTTGTATATATTGTCCTAAGACAGGGAATGTCACTGACCCAAAGGGCAATGGACAGCAGGAACTGTTGTACATCCTAAATACTGCTCACCTCTCCCTCTCTCATACCAGCCTCAGGTTGTCAATTAAAAGAGGAAGGAAAGGACCAGGAGGAGGTGGATTATCTCTTGGTACACCATAACCTATGATGTAATGAGGGGAAGAAAAATTTGCAAAGAATATCGGCCATAGGACAAAAGACACTATAAATAGTCTTAAGTGACAATCTACGAGAAAAGGGATTTTGCTTTTAGATATCTCATAACATGTGAAATTTCATCCTTCTGCTTAAATTATGCAGATGATTGTCTTTGTAAAAAATTTTATTTGTACAATTTTTATCCGTATTTTCACTGAAATTCAAGGACAAATTACTGGGATATGAATCTGCTTAAATTAAACAAAACCAGTACTCACTCAGTTCCCAATGAGGTGACAAAATCATTTTAATGTGACTGCATCTAGTAATTATGGCAGGTTAGTAGGAACTCTCTCAGGAATTCTGGCTTGACTTTGACTGTTGTGAGAAGGAGTAATGTCAGATGGAAAATAAAATGATCACTTCAGTTTGTGTTTATTCAGATAATTTCTCCAAATTTGCTATGATTTTCTACTATAAAACCAGATTTCTGAAAATAATGGTATTTTAATCTTAGCATATTTTTTCCCTCAATTGAATTATCTCTCCTGTACTTTGATTTCCTTTTATTCTCTTTTTTACAGTTGTGAACCCCAATTCAATGTTCAACTGCAGTTTGCAATTTACCAGGAGTAGAGAAGGTTTAAGGGGCACTCTTGTTGCATCTTCAGGTGAGTGAAAGGCTGCTCCACATATGCTTTTGGAACTGAGATGACAATTGGACCTGTGGGTCACACCTCCTGTCTCAAAAGCGCACAGCTTTTCTGTGTTTGTCACCAGTAAAAAAGGAAAAAGGAGAAGGGAGTAGTGATACAACCCCCAGTACTACTGTGACTCTCCACAGCAGCTCACGGGACAATACGTGAAGTTGGAGGAGGCCTCTCAGAGTCTTGCATCTATCTGATACAGTTGTTTCATAACATCATAATTTCAAGCTATACTGAAGTCAGAATATACCATGTAACTGTTTCCTGCTTCTCAAGAGACATCTCAGACACAGTCGAGGCACTGAAGTCAGTGCTCTCCCACATGATAGCTTCACTACACACAAAGAAGGATTCACTTTGGATGGATGGCACAGTTAAGTGTGTTACTCCTCACTATCTTCCTGTGTGGGAAGGAAATGCAGTTGAGAGGGAAAATGAGAAATGAATTTTTCCTCTGTTATCAAAAAAAGCTGGAGACATGGCACGGTTACCTCAATGGGGTTTGGTCAGCTGAGAACTCTTGAGTAATTCTGCTGCTGCTGTGTGGTGCTGGCACCTCAGTGAGGATGGCTTTTGTGCAGTGGGGAAGTGGTGGTGTAACAAGTGACTCTGAAGGTAAGCGTTTACTAGATAACACTGAGAAATGGGGAAGTTAAAAACAATCTTTTGATTTACTGATGAACTTACCAGGGCTGACTGAAGTATCAGCCCCAGGCTTCCAGTTTTGCATTAGTACAATAGCCCTGAGGCTGTCTTTTCCCTTTCTGGAGTGGCTGGTAGTCCATTAGGCTTCCTTTTTGGGGTCATTTATTCTCATCCCATCATGTTGTTTGGAAAGAGTTATTCCAGAAAGTGACTCCATGCATTTTATAGGGTGAGACGGAGGTCACAGTGGCCTTCTGTGGAAATAAGTCCCAAAGATTTGCCCTGACTACACTGAAATCTCTGTCCCTTGCTCTGTGTTCATCACTGACAGTTTTATTGCCCTCAGAAACATACTTCTTGAGGCAGGTCATGAATGTCTGTTACCTGAAGGTCATAAACTCTTTAAGTAATCATTCTTTCAGAATCTTTCTGAAATTCAGTGTAATTTGAAGCAAGAGAATCATCCCACTCAATCACATGCTGAGCTTGTTTTTGTCAGCGTGTGCTCCTAATCACTTACCAATTACTTATGCAAATCAGAGGAGCAGATGCCGAAGGTTGCTTTCAAGGCTGCCTTGCAGGGGCCCCATAAAGCCAATAGTTGTGGATGTCTGTGTTTTTTTGATTTTTTTGTTTTGAGTGGGTACATCAAAGCTTTATAAAAATATTCTTCATATTAGCTAAGCTCTTCCAAACAGTAATGCATTAGTACTTCTGTGCAGGGTTTTCCTCAGCTCTCAAAGGTTAGCAGTTGATGGTTAGAGTGTGAATAATCACAAATGAAACACGTTCTTGTAGGAAAATAAAGGCAGAGAAAAGTTGGCATACTAAAGGTGCAAATGGTCTTTTCATTTCAAATGTAGTTTTGCTTTGCTTTTTTATTATGTTAAAATTCATAACTAACAATTCTTGCATGTTTTGTACTATTTTGGACTATTTTAAGAGCATGTGTTCACCCCCATGCTTCCATTTGGTGCACGTGTGAAATCATGTCTTAGCTGTTATTTATTATACAAACACTGTATGAAGTGATGTGGATAACTGTTGAGAGGTAGAAAGAAGGGTTGATCAAAGTACAATCCTTGAAGTGTGCTTCTTAACTTGTATAATTATGTTTAATTAAATCACATAGAATGTAAGCTCCATTTTGATGTTCTGTGGTGACCAGGGACAAGTGAAATTCCCTGCAGGAAAGGGTCTTTGCAGCTTCTCTGAGATCCTACAGAGAAATCAATGACATTTTAATCTGAATTAGACATAGTTCCTGCAGAGACAAATCTAAGCAAGTCTGCAGAAATATGTTGATTCTTTTAAGAAATAAGATATTTTCCTGCTTTACTATCTTGGCACGGTGAAGATTTTCTAAAGCAAATATGCAAACTAAATGTTTGATATATAAGGTATTTGTATATTTTTATTTTAAAAATGTAAGCTTAAATTTATACCAGGTTAAGTGCAAGCAATATAAAGAATAATTTTTTATATCTGATTTTTTGAAGATTAAAAGCAATCTCTACATAATCTCTCCCTGCTAACCAGAACGTATATTTAAAATGTTCCTTTAATTATCTAAACCATTAGGACTTCCACATTGTATAACGTCATATGATCATATGCAAAATATTATTAATAGATTACTGTGTTAGGAAACATAGGGAAAGAACTCTTTGTAAATGTCCTGTGTGCTTAATTCTCTTTCTCTGCTATATATGTGATATATGTGACATTTTGCTCTTTTAAGGAGAAAAAAAAAAAAAAAAAAAAAGGATCTTCATGCCCCTACTAAACAAATTCTCCCAAGTGGAAATTGTTGGGAATTTTCTGATTTAAAATACTTTTTTGGAGGATGGTAAACTGTCTTGTGGCAACTGAAATGCTTTTAGAACAATATTTTCACACATTTTCTGGTTTCACTCTCTGTTTCCCATCTCTTCAGGTGATCTGCTAGGAGCTATGCTTTCAGGTTTCTTTCCTTAGTGTTGTCTATAAGTCAGAAAACCCAGGCATCTGTGTTCCCAAGGTCTGGGCAGCTATACTTTTTATGGAAGTGCTGTGTACTGGTTTCTAACATCTGTGGCTCTGGAACAGTCCTGCCTTGCACATCCTGGTATTTCTGACACCCTCCAGGAAGAGCTTTGCACCAGCATGTATACAGTTGGAAGCTAAGGACACTAGAGGTTTTCCCCTGCTTCCAAGGTGTTATTTTTTGTTTGTTTGTTTGTTTGTTTGTTTTTTCTAGGCTCCCAGGCTGCCTTCATGAAGCTTGCAATCTGTAGGTCCATGAGCTCCAGATCCCAGATTTGCATGCTCATAGCTTTGACATCATTCCCAGGATTTGTGAACATCTGTTTTCTTGTAAAGTTTCTTTTCTAGTAAGGATCGCTACTCACATTTTTTTGTTGTTTGTTTTGATTTATTTTATTTTGAGATATTTTATGAGGCAGAAATCCTAATTTTCCATCAGAAATACCAATTTGCTATCACCTGTGAATTGGAGACCATAATATAGTCATGCCTCGCCTGAGGGAAGGACATTTAAAAAGTAGTTACAATTAAAATATAGTTGTTAGTTGTGCCTTATCCACTTGTTAGTTTGGGTTTGGGTTTAAGTTTCATTGCATAAGGCAGGTGCTCCTAATGATTGATGCAAAGTCTGTGAGTGGGATGTGAAGATCTGTGGAGACAATTAAAAGAGCAAGATTTGATACCCTCAGTATTTCTTCAATGGTTGGTGGAAGAAAGGTACATTAGAAGAGGTATGTTATAGAACAGTAACAATGGAGAAACCCAGAAATATCCTACGGCAAGTTACTGAACAGAATGGTCAACAATGTGTTGGAAATCATTATTCCTTTTTGTATTACTGCAGCTCGGGATTTTTTTTGGCATTAAAATAATAAACTAATTTACCATTTTCTAGAGGATAAGTAGCTGATTTTTTAAGGATATTTCTATATGAATAGAGGCATGTTGATGCAGCTAACTCCCTGCTTTCAAAAAACAGAATTGTTCTTGACTATTCTCATTTTTCAGTCTTTGTAGTTATGCTGGTTATAAGACAAGAAAAATGGTCTCTGAAGTTAAATGGAATTTGTGTTCTAAGATTGCTACATATTGGGAGACAAAACAGAATTGATGAATAAGGTCTACTCACACAATTCATCAGATGATAACACTGAAGTCATTGGAAATTGCTAGAATATTGTTTATGTCTTTACACCAATGACTTGCTACTCATCTTTGATGTTGCTTGCAACACTCATCACAAGATGTATTTTCAAAACAGCAAAACTGAACTACAAATGAATTGTACTTCCATAAATAAATAAATAAATATTCAGTATAAATCTAATTCTTGGTCGTTTAAATAGGTTTTGATGGGTTAATTAGTATTTTGTAAATACAAAGACTTTGTTTGTACATGCAGTAACTGATACACAGCAATTTGTATAAACACAGTTTTGGAAATTGACCTTGCGCAGATGGCTGTAGAAGTACTTGCTTTTTTAAAATACCATTGATAAGTTTGTTTAAGAGTCCTGGAATAAGCTTATTCATAATGTAGCAGTAAATATATATATGTATATACAGAGAGAAAGAAAAGACAGAAACTGTGATTCTCTCAGCCATAACAATCTGTTAAGGAAACTGTCTCTTAATATACTGTATTCTTGTAACTGGTAGTCAAGAGGGCAAGAGGAAATGGTATCAGGTTGCACTAGGGGAGGTTTAGGTTGAAAGGATTATAAGGCATTGAAACAGGATGTCTGGGGAAGCAGTTGATTCACTATCCCCGGAGGTATTCAAAAGATATGTGCATGTGGTGCTCTGAGACATGGTTTAGTGGTAGACTTGGCTGTGCTAGGTTGACTTGATGATCTTGGAGGTCTTTTCTGACCAGAGTGATTCTGTGATTCTATTCTATGATTTCTTTGATATCTATGATAGTCAAGGAAAGCCTGCATATGATTTGGAGATGCTTCAGCTGTGGAACAAAGTAAAGAAGTTTCGATGTTTGCTGATACTAACTTCTTTTGGGAAACTTATGCAAATAATTCTGTGTCTGGGAAGTGTCATCTTCTTCAGACTATGGCTGGAAGGCTGGTGTTTGTCAGTGTTTCAATCCCAGCATTTAATGGGGAAAAAGCTCTCCAGCTTCACCTCTAGTTGAAAAAAGACAGGATTAGGTTTTGGTGGGTCTTTTGAGGTCTGTGGAAGAGACTGAGATACAGGACAAATACTTCCTTCTGTTCTAATTTGCCATGTCCTCTTCTGTTCAGAAATGTCATTCATGTTTAAAAGACTCTGTGGCAATATTTTGCATTTTTGAATCAGTCAGCAAATAACAGTGGTATTCTTCATACATGTTTGTTTTCCACCCATCTCTTTATCAGCTCCCACTCATAGCTAGTCCGGGAGACGATAATAAAATGAACTGTCTTGGTAGCTAGCATGGGAGATGGGCAGTTTCATCTGTCAAGCATAATGAGGTCTGAATCTTGACTCCAGTGCTAACTTACTTCTCCTTAATAATGTCACTTAGCATCTGCCAATCTCAGTTTTCTGAGTTGTGATCTGGAATGACAGTAGTGATTAAATTGAAAGTGCTAGTTTGGTTTGTACCAATTCTTGTAGAGAGTGATGTTCCAATTTGATATCAATAAGTTTGTTTCTCATTTCTGTGGTTTCAGAGGAAGTCTAAAAGTTACATAAAATTTTCATCTACATCTTCTTCCTTCCTCTGCTTCTCCATATCCTTCTTCCTTTCATCTCTCTTCCTCTCCTTTTTCCATTTCTCTGTAAGAGGACCAATCCACCATATTTTGTGTGAATTTCTAATTTCTATTGCTTTCTACGACATCTAGTTCCTTAGCGCAAATTTTGAAAATATTTGGGGAGTTATGTCAGTGAGGACCCTATTCATTTGCAAACAAATTTCTGTGTTCTCCTCTCATACACAAGAATTAATGATCTGATATGTACTGATGATTTTCTGATGTGTCCATAAAATCATAAAGAATAGTTTCAGGTTCAAAGATTTCAGAGTGAATATTTCTAAAAAATAGCAAATAAACATCTCTAAAAAAGCTTTAAGGATTTAAAAATGTCACTTTTTGGAGTTTAGTTAAATAAGGCAAACTTTAAGTTTCTAGAACATTGAGGTTTTGACATAATATGCCAGCTAGTACTAGTTGGTAAATTCCTCTTTTTTTTTTTTTAATTTTATTTTTTTCCTCTATTTATCTCTAATTACAAACTTTGAAAACAGCACTTGGATAATCACTTATATCAAAAAAAAAGATATAGAAGATGCTGGAATGGCAATGGAACAGTAGGTCAGAATTTTACTTTAGATAGAAACCAAAATTAAACTTTGATTCTCCACCAATCTTTATATAATGAAAGTGTATGAGAAATGAGAACATCTGTTTTTGGTTTTGGTTTTGTTTTGCTTTGCTTTTGTTTGTTCCTCATGTTTTTATTGAGGAATAGTGTTGTGTGGTTTTTTTGTGTGTTTTTTGTTTGTTTGTTTGTTTGTTTTTGTTTGTTTTTGTTTTGTTTTGTTTTTTTTGTTTGTTGTTTTTTTTTTTTCAAACCTTCCAAGGAATCTGTACTGGAATTGTCTTCATAATAAGTTTCAGAGGTAAACTAAGTTTAAGTATAACTCTGAGTAATAATACCAAAAAATACAGAATTTTTGAACTATCACTAACAAAAAGAAAAACTTTTGTTTTCTTCCACAGGAAAGACACTAGTCTTAGAAAACTTTTCATCTATGTTCATAGATCAAATATCAATATGTTGGCATTATTAAAGATTTTGACTTTAGTGGATCTTTTTAGCCACAGACAGCTCTTTTAGGGGAACACACTTGGGTACATTCTCTCAATACAGCCAATGACTTTTTTTTATATTGCGTTTACTTTGTGGTTCTAAAACTGGTCAGAGTGGAATACTTCTGTTTCATTACATTGACTGCAATATGGCCACATGTGAAAGTATCTTCTTGTACAAAGAGGTTCACATGCTGTCCCTTTATACAATTCTTATTTTAACATAAAAGGATTCCAGTATAATTTTTCCATATGCAGGTATTCCCATGGCTTCAATTCATTTCAGTTAATTCATATCAATTTGAATAAGATTTACACAACTAAATCTAAGTCAAGATGTTCTTTGTATTTGTTTTCTGTTTCTTGATTGAGAGTCAGATTACTGTGAACTAGCATATAGGAAACCTCATAAAACATGAACAACCACAATAGAAGCAAAAATAAGATCAGTTGTATAGATGTTTGGTATTCCTTTTATGAAAATCATAATAATGTATTTTAATTTGATGCAAAGTCTTTTGTCTAAAAATGCATTCATACATTTATACATACTGGCATTCTAGCAAAATCCTAATATCTGAAAGTGTAAGATGGCCACTACTTTTTGATAAATTGTTTCAGTAAACAAAAATAATGCATAAATACAAAGAAAATCCAACCTGTTTCAATTATTGGCCATTTATTTATTTATTTATTTTACACATATTTGTTTTTTCCACATTGCAGCTTCTCAATAGGCTTGATGAAATTATCATAATGCTTAGAGAAATCAAACCCAATCCAGGATGGGGATAAAACCCAGCATTTTAATTGCTTTGTCCTCAGTAAAATACCTAGAATAATACTGCCAATAATATTGTTTGTTTGCTTCCTTGTTTTAATTTTCATTTTTAGTATTACTATGATTATTTTAATCCATGGCCTTAACAGTCTTTCCTTAGAAATAACAGAGGAATAAGACCTCCATGGGAAAATAAATGTTTCAAAACTGTTTTGCAAAACAGATGTTCCCTCCACCTACCCTGAAACCCACACACTTTTCTATGCCTATATGCACTTTTTTTTTTTCCTTGTTCATCCTCATTCTCTTTTAAGTCATCAAACTTCTGCCTTACTAGTGTCATTATCTGTCAGTTTCTGTGCCAATGTTTTTTTTTGTTTGTTTTTTGTTTGTTTTTTTTTTTTTGTCAGGGACCAGGTTTCCTAACAATACTATTTCAGGATAAAAGAGCATGGAATGCAAACAATATAGTGTTCTGTATCTTTTTTGAGCATTGAAGTCATAGATAAATGTTTACATATTCTGCGTAGAATAAATAAGTAAACAATATGGTATGATTAACATATTTAGACAAATCAAGGATTGGAATTCATTCAGTGTTAATACATGGTTTGCTGTTGCATTGATAACAGTGCCCAGAGGTAACATCTGTACTGCTTGAAGATCACCATTATATAAGCAAAATTTCAGTCCCAAGGAACATTCAAACTAACATGAAACAAAGAGACAATAAGTGGTCATCGAAAACAACAGACATGAAGGAGGAGGTGTGGCAAGAGCAAATGTGAATAGTTCTGTGTATTATCTATATGATATGAATCTTTTTCTTAAATAAATATTATCTCTGTCAGACTGCAGCTCACCTAGTAAGATTAGTGCCTGATTCTTGGCAGACCATGCAACTGTAATGGATGGTTGGTTGCATAAGGATTCATAGCAGGATGTAATATAGTACAGTTTGCCACCAGAAATAATACCAAGAGGAGGAAACTATTACTGTGCAGAAACATAAAGCGTGTTCTGGTACTACCAAATACTCATTCACTCTAGACCACTACAGAGTTGAAAGTAGAGAAGAAAAAGAAAGAGAAAGAGAAAAAGAAAAGAAAAAAAAAAAAGAGAGAGAGAGAGAGAGAAAAAAAAAGGGGGGGGAAAAAAGATTAAACAAATATAACAGTTGTGAAGGGCACTGAAGGTGGGCGTAAGAAATTTGCATATGATGTTATGGAAAATGAGGAGATAATAAAGACATTCAGATAACAATAATATAGAGTGACAAGCAAAGAGGATGCTCTTAGGTGATGCATTTTGAAAGGACTGAAAAGTTCTCAACTTGCATAATGACATGTTAGTGATGAGCACTTTGAAGGTCAAAGCAGCATTTTTATCTGTGAACCATTTGATGCCCATTAATTATCCCCAAACCAACAAATTCACCAGGGTTAAAATAAATTGCCTCAAGGTCAGCACATTCTACAAAGAGAATAACATGCAGATTTCTTTGACTAACGTGATACCAAATTAGCACAATATACAATCTATAAGAGACTGTATATTTAATTCACTGGAGGGAAAAACAGATTTACTACTTCCATAGTTAAATTAAGTTAAAACTGTTTCAAAGCAGTAAATAAATGATTTATTACTTGTGCCTGATTTTTATCAAAAGACCAGGGAGATAATGACATTAGATTTTCCTGAAATTACCATCAATGCTTTTGGCATCTATCATATTCTGAACTCAACTTTTTTTGATGGTTGCATGTGATAGCTGCATTTGTGTTCAGTGCAGTCCCATAGGAGTGCTCTCTCTAAAGAGCAGAGAATCAGCTGTGAAGAGTTCAATACCCATGCAATAAGTATATACAAAGAGTTGACTTCATATTCCCTTCAAACTCCCAGGTCTCATAGATCTAATGTCCACCAAAAGCTTGAGTATGTTGCATGTGTTCCTAGAACCCATCTTATAGTTTAGCTCTCTGATATGAAACGTGTTCATGCACGTTGTGACTGCTCAGAGATGTGAACCAGAACACAAGGGAAGATCCAGAGATCTGAGTCACAAGTGCACCCATGATCTGAACCATCACACAGAATCACAGAATCACACAGAATTTCTAGGTTGGAAGAGACCTCAAGATCATCGAGGCCAACCTCTGACCTAACGCTAGCAGTCCCCACTAAACCATATCCCTAAGCTCTACATCTAAACGTCTTTTGAAGACTTCCAGTGATGGTGACTCCACCACTTCCCTGGGCAGCCTGTTCCAATGCCTCACAACCCTTTCAGTGAAGAAGTTCTTCCTAACATCTAACCTAAAACTCCCCTGGCTCAACTTAAGCCCATTCCCCCTCGTCCTGTCACCAGGCACGTGGGAGAACAGACCAACCCCCACCTCGTTACAGCCTCCCTTGAGGTACCTATAGAGAGCGATAAGGTCGCCCCTGAGCCTCCTCTTCTCCAGGCTGAACAAGCCCAGCTCCCTCAGCCGCTCCTCGTAGGACTTGTTCTCCAGGCCCCTCACCAGCTTCGTCGCCCTTCTCTGCACCCGCTCAAGCACCTCGATGTCCTTCTTGTAGCGAGGGGCCCAAAACTGAACACAGTACTTGAGGTGCGGCCTCACCAGAGCTGAGTACAGGGGGACGATCACTTCCCTAGCCCTGCTGGTCACACTGTTCCTGATACAAGCCAGGATGCCGTTGGCCTTCTTTGCCACCTCAGCACACTGCTGGCTCATATTCAGCTGACTATCCACCATAATAATGTATGTGTTGCACTTGGTGAAATGGCACAGAGACTCAGTGATGTGGATCTGTTCCTCACTGCCTGATGGAAACTGCTTTCTCCCCTATAGCTCATACAGCTTGCAAAATCTGCAGAGCATTGGAGTCCCACTATCAAACAGCCTCTGGGCGTAAGCTGTAAGCAGATTTCCTTGTCCCTTTGGAATATGTTATTATAAATGTTAATTTCACCACTCCTGCACATGCTTGATGAAATGATTAAGTGAACTTTCTCAGCATTAGCCAAGAAACACTAATTTTGCAAATTGTTCAGACTCTCTGGAGATAAGCTGAAGCATGAGAGACAGCATTAAGTTACCAGAGCTGGAAACCTGAGTGAAAGAGATTAAGGGGCAAATACTTTTTGTCAAACATAGTGGTGGATAAATGAAGGGAATAATGAGAAGAGAATTTCAATTCTATAAAGTTATATAAATGAAATTCCATTCATAACACTTAAAGTGAATAAAAATTAAATTCAGTGATAAGTGATGAATATTAGTTTCCCTTCATCCAGATAGTCTCTATCACTGAGTAGTAAAGAGGTGATGCACTGTAAAAGAGGAGACTAGAGGAAGAATATGCTCTAAAGAGAAGTGATAGGGAAAATAACATACTTCCCTTAACTAGATTGCTGATTCATGAGTAAAGGTAGAATCATACATTTAGACAATTTCAATTTTTCATTGCTTTATAGGAAAAAGTTGCAGAAATGTCTCTCAGTGGTATCCTCTCCCTTTCTATACTTCAGGTTCTCTGTCACTCTTCCTTTGCATGAAGTTGGTATGTTCAGTCTCAAAGTCCTAGTAACGACTACAATGCTGTTCAAATAAATGTCTATGGACCACTATTCATTTTAAGAGTTATTGGGAGAACTGAATTTAAAGTCAATGTGGGAGATATCATGGGAAAGTGTAGAATTTTTTGAAGTGTGGGTCAGGGGGAACCATACTTATTCTAGTGGAAGAATCTGGCATTAGAGGTATCAGATTGTGTGGCCAGTTTTGTAATTATAGTGTTTTTTCTGCTCCTCATAGGATTCAAAACCTTCTTGTATCAACCAAAGATTATGTCTAACTTCAAATTTGTGCAAACTCCAATTCTGACATTACATTACTCATGCTTTATATTTACCATATACATTTAAAAGCTTAATATAGTTTATTTGAATGAAATTATGAAAGTGAAATTTTTGTTCTTTTTTTTCCCTGACAGCCTTTAATCTTCCCTTGACACAATACCTTATGATTGCTTTTCTGCATAGCTTGTGGTCAGAACTGAAAATTTAAATAAAAAACAGGATTGGCAAAAAGAAAAAAGAAAAGAGAGAGAGAGATTGTACTTAATTCATTCACTTCTCCTTCTGTTCTCTCCACCTTCCATTTCATTTTCTCTTCAATATTCATCCATCCTTTCACTGCTGTTATTTCAGCCCTGTTAATAATATTTTTCATTTATTCTCTCTCTCCTTTACACAGTGCTGCTTTTTATCTTCTTGGTATTGCCTGATCCCAACATTGTAATAAAGCTCATCTTGGCTGATGAATTTAAGCATTAGCACATCTGACTGATGTTTACTCTCAAATAAAGTTATGTCTCCCTCTCGTCCTTGTCACCATAACCTCTGCTTTTTCCTCTTAAATGAGGCTTGGCTTGCTATGGTTCTGCCCTTTCTTTGCAAATGTAAATTGATAGTTTAAGAATATTCACAGCCTTAGAGTTTTAAAAAAGTTTCAATTTAGCTTTTATTAGGTGCTGGGCAGCCTAGTGCCAGACTCTGTACACAGTTAAACAACAAGAGTTCTCCCAGGAGAGTATAATGTTGCAAGTTTCGACATCTATATGCAAATTAGACCTTCCATATTTGCTATCAGTTACAACAGAAATTTTCCAAAAGGAAAAAGGAGGGGGGGAAGGTTTAAATGCTTAAGTTCCCTCAACAGAAGTGAAAGTAAGTGGTATCAAGAGACTTTCATTATTTGACATGGGCAGAAGGAATCCTGAAGAAAACAAACAAATTTTCATAAAATATCTTAGGCATGGGATTCTAAAAACCATCAATTTTAAAGGCTATCCTAAGAATTTTTTTCTGTTGAGGTTATATATTCCTGGAACTGAGCCACATGGAAGGAAACCTGAGCAAAAAAACATTTACTGGACCCGTGGCCCTTAGAGGCTGAGCAGGTGAGCTGCATTTTAGAGCCTAGAGGGTGAAGCACAGCCCTTTGAAATATGTCTGCTCCTCAGCTGCCCCAGAAGAAGTCAGTGTAGTTTCTGACTTCTGGGAGGATAAACATGTTTTGATTTCCATGTTACATCTGAACTGTAGATACCGGCATCTGATACTCCCGTGAAAGCTATCTGCAATATTCACATTGCAAATGGAAGGCATCAATCTGGCAAACACATAGTATGGAGCTCACTGTTTTCTTATCTCTAATTTATGCAATAGTCACTTCTGGTTGTGAAATACAATTTATTTTTTCATGTGGGGCACTGCTACACACACACACACACACAAGATAAATAGATACCAATTATGAGCAATAAGTCACTAAGTTTGAGAAGCAAATGGTTCTTGTGTTTGAACTCAAAAGGAAATAGTAGCTTCAAATACCAGACACCTTGCAACTACATTGATGTTTGTTTGTTTGGTTGGTTGGTTGGTTGGTTTTGTGTGCCATGTTAGCATTTTTGCTTAAATTGAAAAGGGGTCAATTTCTATCCTACCTACGTGCTTCTTTCCTTTATGACCCTGCAATTGTTGCATTTCTGGTGGTGTGTGTTTCACAGCATACTGTGAGCAGAGCAGTGTCCTGATATTAGCTCTGAAAAAGGAAAGATAAGAAAAGGAGGTGAACAGGGACTGTTACCCTTTGAAGGATTTGAGAGGTGAAGAGGTCACCTGTAGGCTGGTCCAGGAAGTTAATGAAAAATATGGCCACCTCACCAAACCTGTCAATGAGCACCTGGAGCATGTGGAACTCCTCCTGGAAATGGATGAGGAGATGACAGGGAGCTTATGGGTCAGTATTTAAGGGAGGGCAGAGACAGATGACGTTTTAGTATGGGTTCCGGTACAGACCAATCTATCAGGAAGACCAAAGAGATGAGGCGTCTACAGACAAATAGAAGCAGCCTCACATTCACAAGCTCTGGTCCTCATGGGGGACTTCAACCACCCTAATATCTGTTGGAGGTACAGCACAGCAGGACACAGGCAATCGAGAATGTTCCTGGAATGATAACTTCCTTCTCCAAGTGATAGAGAACTGCCACTGAGACTCATTTTTAACCAGACCTTTCTTTTCAAGCTTGACTGTGCATTCTTGACTGTCAGTCATCCCCGTATGCTGTCAGAATGTAGCTTATTATGTGTAATGTTACATTTCAAGACAGTTTTTGGTATCTTCCTGAATCCACAGCTATACATGTAGAGGGTTTAATTCTGCTCAACTTTGTAGTGCAACATTCACTTAGAAACTTCCAAATTCATTGGAGGAAACTGTTTCATGAAAGACAAGGCTATTGAAGATCCATTTCACCAAGCATTGTGGTCACATTATTGAGCATGAAATTTAGCATACTCCTGTGAATGTTAACTGAAATAGCTTACTTAAAGTACAAGGCTATTTTATTCTGTGCAAATCATGTCATTTCCCTATGCAACTATCCCATATAATTCAGAGGTTTGTATTTTCTGGCTAAGTGGAAAACCCACTTGAAGTCAACATGGTGTAATGATTTAGCAGATTTATGTGCACTTTATACATTTCCGTTTGTTTTTATGAACTAAACATAATACCGTGTCATATGAATAGCCTTCATTCTGTTCTGTATATTGGGAGGAGAAGGTGAAGTAACATTCACAGCTATGACTGTGAACAGATTGTTGGCTAAAGACTCTTAGAGTCTTGAATATTTTCCTCCAGATTAGAAGAAAAAGGAATAACCATATTTTACATGGAAAAGGAATAACTAGAGTTTAGTTGGAGGAATTAATCTGTAGATTAGAGGGAGGAATTAATCTGTAGAAGCAGACTTTGAGCATCGGAACAAGGTGAACAGTTCAGGGAGTTCACAAAGACAAAAGGCAGCTGATGAACAAGGTAAAAGAATTATTTTCTGATAGAGACATTCCTTTCAGCTGTTGAAACAGTACATGAAGAATAGAATCCCCACATCACAATTTGAGTAAAAATCTTCATGCATGACAGACACAAAGATTAACAGGGTGCAATGATCTGGAGGGAAAGAATGATATGAGAACCTAACAACTTTTCTTTTTAGATCTATATATTTTTTGTCTAAGTCTGTGTATTTTGTACTTTAGCTGGTGGGAACTTAAGAGGCGATGTGCAAGGCTGTGTAAGTGCCTAAGCATTTATATGGTCTTCCTACGTCTCCTAAGTGCTCTAATAGCAGATCAGAATTGTATCATGGAGCACCTTAGTCTAGGAAGTGTGTACAAGAAGTCAAAGATAAAATGTTCTTCAGAAAATATTTTTTTTTCTTCTGTCCAAAGGTACAGAAGAGTGAAACACAAATATGGAGGCAGCAAAAATACATCTCAAAGACCTTAACCAGAGTTGGAAAGAATTCTTTGAAGTAGGCTGAACACCATGATGCTCTGGTCTCATCTAGATGTTTGCAAACTACGAATGATTGATAATGTGAGAGACTCCTGGAGCAGCTGGAGACCACCAGGAAGTCATGCATTACACAGCTTCTACTCTATTTGTTCAAACCATAGCATCTGGAAAATGGGTTACCATACAATAGGTACAATGAGTAAAGCTTCATTTGGAGAATGCTCTCCCTATTATGCGGTTTAAATTTAAATGCAACCTCAAAACTTAAATATTAATATTAGAAACAAAAGGAAGCACCCATTTGGCAGAGTTGGGAGATACTTCTATTTTTGTTTTCAGAGAAAGGAGGACCACACTCTTTCTTTGCTCTGGCTACCACCATTTTATTTATTATTTTTTCTTGTCTTTGTGAGATTATTTTGATTTCATGCTCTTGCAATAACAGGAATCAAGCATTTGCACAGCTGGAGAACCTCTCCTCTACATCACCTTTAGGATGATTCTAGCTGGCAAAAATAAAAACAGAGAAGTTTTCTGCGAATATGTTCAAGGCAGAACTATCTTTTCCTTGATCCTTACAGATAGGTAACTGCATCATGGCAGGAGGTATCTGGCAGAAAACCAAATGCATGCCGTCTTCTACTGAAGTAGATTGCTGGCTGAGTGCACACAAGTGAACACTGAAAGAGAGACAGGAGTCTTATCTATGGTGTTTTTCTCCTTTAAGACAGTTGGGTCTGATTCAAATGTTCTGCAGCACTTCTGGAGATGTCAATCCACAGCATGGGGGTGGGGAAGGGGCACTGCAGGAAATCAAAGCAAACTCAATTATCTATCTGCTGACAATGACAAAACCATTTCATTCCTCAGCTCTTCACAGAATGTGTGTGGGGGGGGGGGGGAGGGGGGAGGGAGAGAGAGGCGAAGGGGGGGGGGTGGAATTAAAAGCGTGAACATTTTTAATGAGTGCAATTATTGAATCATCAGTCACACAGTCCATCTGCTTCAGAGTGTTCCAGTGACTAGAGAAAGACTGAAATACTTCTTTGCCTTTTTGCATTCATATAATCATATAAATACTCTTTAAGAAAAAACTAATGGCATTCATATATCATTTTCATTCCTTTCAATAACTTGAAGCTTGTTCCTCTTTCACTAATTTAACTTTATTAATCACTAATTTTGAGTCTGACACCAGGCTGGTGGAAATATCTTGGCAGATGCATGAGTAACAGCTAAACCCCATGACAATAAGCACAGAATCATGTAACACTCAAACTGAGAGATAAACTCATGCAAAATTTATCTCAAAGGTCCATTTAGCCTAGGGTTGAATGAGCAAAAGAAACTTCATACTGCAGTTAAAAAAAAAAAAAAAGTAGGGGGGGGGGGGCGGGGCAAGGGGACTGGATTTAAAATTCCTTTCCCCTAGTGCTATCAATTTGCTTGGTACACAGATCTGAGTGTGACAGCATGTCAAGGAAGAGCCAAAACTCATTCAATAGAGTTTGAAAATCTTTGCAAATAGTCATGACAGATAGAGGAGGGAAGGTTCAGATAAATGCCTGAACCTGAGAAATTGTGACAGAACTATAAATCTGTTTTGGCTGTGGTATCCTAAAATCCACCCCAGAAAGGCAGAGAAGGTAGAGATTTGGATCTCAAACCAATAACAGGCTTTGCTATATGCTAACTTATTATATTGGGATTTGTGATACAAGCATGTGGCTGAATAAAAAGGATCATTTTGTAAAAGGTAAGTTTCTGGAACTGCAAATAAGTTAAACATTTTGTAGAAAGCTTTGTCTAGCTTTTTTCAGGCTTCCTCTGCAATACCCAGCTGACAATTACCCCAATACAGTAATACACACAGCTATGAGACATGTTATCTGAGAAATCACTGACTTTGCTACAGGCACCAGCAACTGAAGATTCTAAGGTCCAAACTCTAAAAAATCTGACCTCCCATTGAGGGTTGCAAACAATATAGAGTATTTTTACTGTGGATAGCACAACTAAACAGAATAATAATTTACCTTCTTCTTGAATCTGAAAATACTTTTTTTGTTGTTGTTGTTTTTTGTAACACAATAGACTGAAAATGATGCTTAGTCTTGGAGTTTAAAATTGAAAACAACTGATGTCAATAAATGGACAAAGATAAATTAGAAATATTGACTTATGTATTGTGGCCACTGCAATATTAATACTGGTACTTAAGCTAGATCCAGGAGGATTGTATGAGTGGTGACGAAACATCTTTATTCATTATCTGGAATAACAAGCCAAGATACTGCTTTTATTGTTACATTATGATGCTCTATGAAATAATTACTTATTACATTTCCAGATAATAAATTTTATCAAACTAACAAACATCAAAATACCAAACAGCTAGCTGTAATGTTATCATGACATCCAGGCTGTGCTTAATTAATATACTATTTTTTTTTCATTTTCTTCAAGTTAATATCTACTGAGAGCTAGAGCAACAAATTTTGCTCTTGGATAAAGAAACATTAAATAAACAGTTAAACCTAAATAGCAAACTTATTCCCTTTGAAGGAATGGATTTGATTTTCAGGTTTAAATGCAGGGATGCATTGAAACACATCTCTGTGAAGAAACATGGCCCTATTTTCACAGACCTATGTTTTAGTAATCTAACAGTTATCAGTAATCTCTTGAATCTCTGAGAAAGTAATCGGTGACATGTAGGAGATTATTGTTAGAATCCACTGACTGGTGCTAGATTTATTTTTTTTTTTTTCTCTCTCCCACTAGTTTTGACAGCTCTGGTTAATGGGGCTTGTGCAGTGTCAGGTGTTCTGGAAAGGGCTCTGGCAGGGAAGATTTGGCTTATCACATTGTAAACTAAGGTACTGATCCAGCAGACATTCAGAGCAGTAAGCAACATTGTACCAAGGACTTATCCCTTTCATCTCAGCAAGAGCATTTACTTGTACGTATTTTTAGTTTCTCATGTGCAGCCCCCACTCCTGTATTTTCCTGGGATCCACATAGACACACAACACATCCTCAGTAAGAAAAGGGAGATGGCATTTAATGTCTCAGTGTATTACTAAATCCATCCTTGGAGAAATAATTATTATTTGATATTTGCACACTGCCTGAAGAATAGCTAAGTGACTCACGAAAAGAATATACAGATTTTAGCTTCGGTAAGCTTGAAGTCTAGAATCAAGACACAAAAAAAGAAGGCAAGGAAGGAATAGATAAGAAATGTGACAGCAATGAGTATACTTTTTGGCAAGAGAGAAAAAAAAAATCAAAGCTGGGTTTAACTATTATACTTTTTGTAGTCTTCAGGGTAAACTACAGGATGAGACTTTTCAGGATTAATTTGGCTGAAATGAAAGTGGTGTCTTGGAGTATTGGTTTGGGAACATTATTCAAGGAATTTTTTAAAAAGAGGGAAAAATAAAAAGGAGAATTGTAAGAGAGGATGACTTGGATATCCATGTGATTTAAAAGAAAGTGGAGTATAACAGAAGAAAAAAAAAGGCAGAAGGGTTAGTTGTTGTAACACCTAACAGCATGGCCAAAAAAAAAAAAAATTGAATTTAAGCTCAGCAGAAATAATCTCTAACTAAGAAAAGAGAAGAACTTCTCATTCTGACAGCTAAAACAGACTGTTTCAAAGTGAAGAGCCTGAATCTGCTGAAGGGAACAAAATGTGTTTGAAGAAAATAATGAGAAGGAGGTTGCAGTTGTCAGTGCAAACCAAGCAGACACCTAGAGAGACAGGCACCTACAACCCAGTGCAGCAGGAGACTGTTGCTGTGATTTAGGACAAGGAGGGAGAACAGGATCAGAAGTGACTCCTAGGCTGCAAGACTGTATAGCAGATAGTGACACTGATGGCACCAACATGGAGATGGATGGGTGTTTTCAGAATAAAACATGAGAAGATGAGTTTCAGCAATTCTGATTTTGAGATTTTGGCAAACCATTAAAAATGACAGGTCCATTGAGACAAGAAGAACCAAGGGGCTGCATCGTATTCAGGAAAGGAAAAACAAAAGTAGAGTTACTGGACTGAGGCACAGGAATGATGAAATCTGCTGAGCATCTGAAGTGAGATTATTTTTATAATGTAGGGAGAGTCTTATTGCTCATCCTTTGTTATACATGTAGACCTGAGTAAGAGAATCAACACGTGATTACAAATAGCAGCTGAATTTCATACTATGATTTTTAGACAACTTGGATTAAAAGTTGTCAAAGTACGGAGTCAAAGAAGTACAAACCAAAAGCAAAATGAAACCACTATTTTTCAAAATAACTGAGAATTCTATGAAGCAGTGTTAACTGTTACCTGGTCTATGTACATGTAGATATTTTCACAATTTTCTGTGACTGTCTTAGGCACAATATTGTTCAATATTTTACAGAAATGTACTTATTGGAGAACCTGGACCTTGAAGAGCTTGAAGACCAGACATAATGGGTATCTAAGGCAAGCAATCTACCTTCAAATTGTACACAAGGCCAATGTAACACAGATGAAATCCTGGCCATATTGAATTCAGTGGCAGACTTTCTACTGATGAACACAGTATGAAAAGGATATTAGCAATCACAGGAATCACAGTTAATCTCCTGCCTCACCATGATCATAGGCATATTTCTGTAGGCTGTCTGGCAAATGCAAGCTGCAATAACCTGACATTAGCTCAGTCTCTTTAATATGACTTCCAGAATTTCTGTTCAACAGAAAACATTTGGTTCTGTCAGGATAGCAGCTCCTACTGATTGCTGGATTCAATGTAGATTATTTTCTTGTCAAAATAACTTTTCATTAAAAATAAATAAATAAATAAAACATGCACACATAAAAATTCTCTAGTTATCCAAAGTTAACTGTTAGCAAACACCTATGGTAAAATATGTCAGAATACAGTGGCAATCAACTCAGAGGGCTTACTGCTACAGTAAACTTTAATGCCAGCAATATTTTCCACAGATGTTAGCTTCAGAAACCCATTTGGGATAACCATCAATGCAAAACTATCAAAAGAACATTCTAAAACATCCTAGGATCAGACACATTTTTGTACATTTTAATTTCTGACTTCACCTAAAAAATGTCCTTTTTCTATGTTCTTGTTTGTTTAAGAAGAAATTAGTAATATATAATCCATATGTCATATCTGAAATACCAGTGAATTGGAGAGCATAGTAATATTAATGGAAAAGAGGGGAGAGAGAAAGGAGAGATAGGGAGAAAAGTTGAGAAGAAAAAAAAAAAAAAAAGAAAGAAAAAAGTAATGAGTTCTTTTTACTGTAAGAAAAGGAGCAGAGAACATTAACAAAGAATGTAATTTAATACCTAATCAATTTACTGATTGGATTTTCCATGAGATTAACTTTGAGTCCAGAATGAATTGCACTGATCTTGGAAACTGCTATAATGACAAGCAAGCAGTGGTATGAGGCTCTAGTGGTATAAAAATAATAATGTCAAAGACTTCAAACGGCTCCAGTAGTTAATTAAACGTGTTCAAATAACATTATGATTGGACATAAACCCATGAAAGCAGGAAAATTTTGAGGTAAGCCTGCCAGAGCACTGGCCAACTATTTTCTTGTGCTAATATAATGCTGAACATATGGGCTCTTCTTTAAGGGCCTCAGAACGCTACACAGGGACAAATTCTGCACATGTGACTCCTTTCAACGTCCGTATCTTTTTCATATGTGTATCTAAGACCATAAAAATATATATGTGTGGACACTGAAGCCTTAAAAAAGTAAATTAAACAAAACTCAATGCTGTGGGCTACAACTGAACAGTGCTTGGCTAGAGAATGCAGCAAGCAAAAGTGGCTCTCGGGATATATCTGCACTTCGATATGGGGCTACAAAGCATACCACAGAAACAGAGTCAAGTACATGCAGCTGTGATCTGGCCACTCCATCTCTGTTCACAGAGCTTCTTTTCCCAGGCCTTTGCCTGCTTTGAGTGATGCCTGATGGTAGTGACACAGAGAGCACAGGACCTGGCTATAACTCCACAGTCATCTTGATGGATTTGTTATGTCTCTATACATATACATATACATATACATATACATATACATATACATATACATATACATATACATATACATATACATATACATATACATATACATAATGTTTTAACAGATTCTAGGGTTTATTCTTTCTTGTCTCCCCTCCTTATTTAATCCTCTAGCTTGTACTTCTACTAAGGGAAGTGCTGTAAGTTACAATTGGGAGAATCAGAGCTGTTATTTTTATGGGGCAGAGGGAAAAAAATTCCTGAGAGGCACATTTTTAATATCATTTTCAAAGAAAGTTAAACCCCAGAGGTTGCCATGGCATTTCATGCAGGTTGTGTTTGCTTTACCACCCCATTGTTAAATCAGGAAACCACTACACTTTGGGAGACCTATGAAAGCCACAGAAAGAGTAAAATCTTTCTGTCCCACCTCAGCACTTCTGAACCTCCAGCCACTTTAAACTATTCAGCAAACAAAAACTTCACAAGCTTTGGAAAAGATCTGGATAAGAGTTACAAGCTGGAGGTCTATTTCGTTTAGCCTTTGCTGCAAATTCTGAAGTCAATATCCCTTGTTATCCATATTTGCTCTTAAAAATTGAGAGCATAAGAATTGCATCTACTTATAGCCTAATGAATCAGTCTCTAAAAATAAAGGGAGGTGAGGACAAGTTAACCTCAAGACTCTTATTCCTGCTAAAGTCAATGAATGTGGGGTGAGGTTTAGTCACAGTATTGAGAAGTGAGAGAACCCTTCTAATCCCTGAAGCTGCCCTGAGGGGAAGTGTCCCTTGAGTTATCTGCTGGCCAATAAGAACAAGCTGAAATAGTTTTCATAAGAAATCACTACAGGAGACCTAAAAATAATGGGGCAAGGAGTGAGGAGACAAGTTATCTTGCACTTAAATTTAGGACTAGAAACAGAAGGAGGACAAGATAGCCTGAAGAATGTGCAGCTCTTTCCTGGTGTGGCCTATGACACCATGGGAGACTTTCATCAAGTCATTAAACACCAATTGAAGCATTATCTGATTCTACACACTTTGTTAAAAAAATAAAAAAATAAAGGCAGAAATTACAAATGAGGTAACTTTCCAACTTTTCAGTCTCTTGCAGTATGGTAAGAAGACGAGGAAAATGTCAAAGAAGATAAAGAAGATAGCTGCTGAATTTGTGAATAGGGAAAAGGATGAGATGTTTTCAGGATGTCTGAGTCTCTCACAAATGCAAAGTCTCAGAGTTACAAAGTGACTCAGTGATACATCTCTCTATCTAAAGAAAAAAAAAAAAGAAAGAAAGAAAGAAAAAAAAAAAAAACACAAAAAAGAACACTAAATACTATATTTTAGAGCTATTTTGTAAAAAGAACGTATCAGGGACAAGATAAAATAGAAGAAATACATTTAAGAGCAGTAAAAATGTGTTCATAACTCATAGGTGGGTTACTACACTTTTATTATCTTATTGAAACATTGTTTGTAAGGTTAATATGCATATTATCTAGGACCCACAAGATCTTAGATAGCATTTAATATTGACTTTGGTGTCATAGAAAATGTGTGCAAGTGATTTCAGAAATACTTCCGTGCAGTGTCACAACATTTGTCTAGAACGCGAAGAGCAGGCTGCTGCACCAGAAGACGTTAGGCAGTTAAAGCCGAGTTCACAGAAACTAAAATCAAAAGTTATTTGAAATATATAGTTTTGCCTCTAATCATGGCAGAGTTCTCAGATCTGGATTATTTTCTGTTCTCCTTAGTTAATAAATACAAACAGTTTTCATTTTATTAATATTTATGAGATATGTTGAATTGACATTTCATGTATTTCCTGTGTTTGATAGCAAGCTGTGGAATAATCTGTCCATCATTTATCAGCAGTCCTGGTGATCGGGGGAGGTTCCAGTTGACTGGCGGCTAGCAAATGTGACGCCCATCTACAAGAAGGGTCGGAGGGCAGACCCGGGAAACTATAGGCCTGTCAGTTTGACCTCAGTGCCAGGGAAGCTCATGGAGCAGATCCTCTTGAGAGTCATCACGCAGCACTTGCAGGGCAAGCAGGCAATCAGGCCCGGTCAGCATGGGTTTATGAAAGGCAGGTCCTGCTTGACGAACCTGATCTCCTTCTATAAGAAAGTGACGCGCTGGGTGGATGAGGGAAAGACTGTGCATGTGGTCTCCTTTGACTTCAGCAAGGCTTTTGACACTGTCTCCCACAGCATTCTCCTCAAGAAACTGGCTTGGCTTGGACTGGCACACGCTTCGTTGGGTTAGAAACTGGCTGGATAGCCGGGCCCAAACAGTCGTGGTGAATGGAGCCAAGTCCAGTTGGAGGCCAGTCACTAGTGGCGTCCCCCAGGGCTCGGTGCTGGGGCCGGTCCTCTTTAATATCTTCATTGATGATCTGGACAAGGGCATTGAGTGCACCCTCAGTAAGTTTGCAGATGACACCAAGTTAGGTGCGTGTGTCGATCTGCTTGAGGGTAGGAAAGCTCTGCAGGAGGATCTGGATAGGCTGGACCGATGGGCTGAGGTCAACTGCATGAAGTTCAACAAGGCCAAGTGCCGGGTCCTGCACCTGGGGCGCAATAACCCCAAGCAGAGCTACAGGCTAGGAGAGGAATGGTTGGAGAGCTGCCAGGCAGAGAAGGACCTGGGAGTGATGGTTGATAGTCAGCTGAATATGAGCCAGCAGTGTGCTGAGGTGGCCAAGAAGGCCAACAGCATCCTGGCTTGTATCAGGAAGAGTGTGACCAGCAGGGCTAGGGAGGTGATCGTCCCCCTGTACTCAGCTCTGGTGAGGCCTCACCTCAAGTACTGTGTTCAGTTTTGGGCCCCTTGCTACAAGAAGGACATTGAGGTGCTTGAGCGGGTGCAGAGAAGGGCAACGAAGCTGGTAAGGGGTCTGGAGAACAAGTCCTACGAGGAGCAGCTGAGGGAGCTGGGCTTGTTCAGCCTGGAGAAGAGGAGGCTCAGGGGCGACCTTATCGCTCTCTATAGGTACCTCAAGGGAGGCTGTAGCAAGGTGGGGGTTGGTTTGTTCTCCCACGTGCCTGGTGACAGGACGAGGGGGAATGGGCTTAAGTTGAGCCAGGGGAGTTTTAGGTTAGATGTTAGGAAGAACTTCTTCACTGAAAGGGTTGTTAGACATTGGAACAGGCTGCCCAGGGAAGTGGTGGAGTCACCATCACTGGAAGTCTTCAAAAGACGTTTAGAAGTAGAGCTTAGGGATATGGTTTAGTGTGGACTGCTAGCGTTAGGTCAGAGGTTGGCCTCGATGATCTTGAGGTCTCTTCCAACCTAGAAATTCTGTGATTCTGTGATTCTGTGATAAGTTTAAGAAATCCTGCTCTCCTTGGATATACTGAAAAAGTCTTGTTTGCTAAACTAGCAGATAAACATAGTCAAACGGATACAGTAGAATTCCCTTTCTGACTCTATATAAGTTAGTACATACATTATAAGTTATATATTTATACATTATACATTATATATGTTAGTACATTTCTATGTCAAAATGAAAGGAAATGAAAAAACAAACAAACAAACAAACAACAACAACAACAAAAAAAAAAAAAACAGCATATTTGGGCCTCTATTTTAACTGAAGGGTAGTGACAAGCCTTGCTGGGTGTGTAGGGTGTGTATATGACAAGAGGGAAAGAAAAAGTTAGCCATCTGGAATACATAAATTAAGAGAGATGCTATATTTACAGCTGCTTTTACCATGAGATGTCTGACTCAAACAACATAAGAATCACAATATTATCACAGAATGTCCTAGGTTGGAAGAGACCTCCAAGATCAACTAGTCCAACCTCTGACCTAACACTAACAAGTCCTCCACTAAGCCATATCACTAAGCTCTACATCTAAACATCTTTTAAAGACCTCCACGGATGGTGACTCAACCACTTCCCTGGGCAGCCTGTTCCAATGCCTAACAACCCTTTCAGTGAAGAAGTTCTTCCTAACATCTAACCTAAAACTCCCCTGGCTCAACTTAAGCCCATTCCCCCTTGTCCTGTCACCAGGTACATGGAAGAATAGCCCAAGCCCCACCTTGCTACAGCCTCTTTTAAGGTGCCTGTAGAGAGGAAAAAGGTCACCCCTGAGCCTTCTCTTTTCCAGGCTGAACAAGCCCAGCTCCCTCAGCTGCTCCTCGTAGGACTTTGTTCTCCAGACCCCTCACCAGCTTCGTTGCCCTTCTCTGGACTTGCTCGAGCACCTCGATGTCCTTCTTGTAGCGAGGGCCCAAAACTGAACACAGTACTCGAGGTACGGCTTCACGAGAGCCGAGTACAAGGGGACAATCACTTCTCTAGACCTGCTGGCCACACGGTTTCTTATACAAACCAGGATGCTGTTGGCCTCCTTGGCCACTTCAGCATACTGCTGGCTCATATTCAGCCAACTATGAACCACTACTCCCAGGTCCTTCTCTGTCAGACAGCTTTCTAACCACTCAACTCCCAGGGTGCAGTGCTGCTTGGGGTTGTTGTGCCCCAGGTGTGGGATCCAGCACTTGGCCTTGTTGAACTTCATACAGTTGGCCTCAGCCCATCGGTCCAGCCTATCCAGATCCTCCTGCAGAGCCTTCCTACCCTTGAGCAGATCTACACATGCACCTAACTTGGTGTCATCTGTAAAATTAGTGAGGGTGCACTTGATCCCCTCATCCAGATCATCGATAAAGATATTAAAGAGAACTGGCCCTATTACTGAGCCCTGGGGGATTCCACTAGTGAGTCCACCGGCCTCCAACTGGATTTAACTCCATTAACCATGACTCTTTGGGCCTTGGTATCCAGCCAGTTTCTAACCCAACGAAGCGTATGCCAGTCCACGCCATGAGCACCCAGTTTCTTGAGGAGAATGTTGTAGGAAATGGTGTCAAAAATCGTACTGAAGTCAAGGTAGACCACATGCACAGTCTTTCCCTCATCCACCCAGCGCGTCACTTTGTCATAGAAGGAGATCAGGTTCGTCAAGCAGGACCTGCCTTTCATAAACCCTTGCTGACTGGGCCTGATTGCCTGCTTGCCCTGCAAGTGCCACGTGATGACACTCAAGATAATCTGCTCCATGAACTTCCCTGGCACTGAGGTCAAACTAACAGGCCTATAGTTTCCCAGGTCTATCCTCCGACCCTTCCTCTAGATGGACATCACATTTGCTAGCCTCCAGTCGACTGGGACATATCCTGATAGCCAGGACTGATGATAAATGATGGAAAGCAGCTCGGTCAGCTCTTCCGCCAGTTCTCTCAGTACCTTCAGGTGGATCCCATCCAGCCCCATTGACTTGCATACGTAAGTGTTGTATCAGTTCACCAACCATTTCCTCATGGATTATGAGGGCCACATTCTGCTTCCTATCCCCTTCCACCAGCTCAGAGTACTGGGTATCCAGAGAACAACTGGTCTTGCCGCTAAAGACTGAGGCGAAGAAGACATTAGGCACCTCAGCCTTTTCATCATCTTTCATCCTTAAGTTTCCCCCCATACCCAGTAAATGATGGAGATTCTCCTTAGTCCTCCTTTTTATGTTAATGTATTCATAAAAACATTTTCTGTTGTCTTTAACAGCAGTAGTCAGATTGAGCTCCAGATGAGCTTTGGCCTTTCTAATTTTGTCCCTACACATCCTTACAACATCCTTATAATCCTTATGAGTGGCCTGCCCTCTTTTCCGAAGATACTAAACCTTCTTTTTTTTTTTTTTTTTTTCCCTAAGCTTTTGCCACAATTCTCTGTTCAGCCAGGCTGGTCTTCTTCTGTGCCAGCTCATCTTGGGCACGTGGGGACAGACCACTCCTGAGCCATTAAGATTTTCTTCTTGAGGAGTGCCCAGCTTTCCTGGACTCCTCTGCCCTTCAGGACTGCCTCCCAAGGGACTCTGCCAACCAGTGACCTGAACAGCTCAACATCTGCCCTCCAGAAGTCCAAGACAGCAGTTTTATTGGTTCCCCTCCTGATTTCTCCAAGAATAGAGAACTCTACCATTTCATGGTCACTCTGCTCAAGACAGCTCCTGACCACCATATCTCCAACTGGCCTTCTCTGCCTGTGAATGGAAGGTACAGTGGGGCACCTCCCCTGGTAGGCTCACTAACCAGCTGCATCAGGAAGCTATATTCCATGCTCTCCAGAAAGCTAGACTGCTTCCTCTGAGCTGTATTGCATGTCCAGGATATGTCTGGGAAGTTGAAGTCCCCCACAAGGAAAAGAGTCGACGATTTTGCCACTTTTCCTAGCTGCCTGTAGAATTCCTCATCTGTCTACTCATCCTGGTTTGATGGTCTGTAAAAGACACCCACCAGGATGTCTGCCTTGTTGGCCTTCCCACCAATCCTAACCCATAGGGACTCAGCCTTATCATTCCCAGTCTCAGTCTTGAGTTCCACAACATCAAAACACTCGCTAATATAGAGAGCCACACCACCACCCCTTCTGTGTTGTCTGTCCCTTCTGAATAGCCTATAGCCAGTCATTGCAGCACTCCAGTCATGGGAGTGGTCCCACCACATTTCCGTGATGGCAACCAAGCCTGCCTGCTGCACGATGGCTTCCAGCTCCTCCTGTTTGTTGCCCATGCTGTGTGCATTAGTGTAGATGCACTTCAGCTGGGCCATTGCCTGCTCCCCCAGCCCTGACACTGTTTCCCATGGCACACCTCTAATGAGCCTTATTCCCTCCCCATCCTCATCCCTGTCCCCCTTCCTACCTAGTTTAAAGCTCTCTCATTGAGCCCTGCCAGCTCCTGTGCTAGTGTCTGTTTTCCCCTTCAAGACAGGTGGGACCCATCTGCAGTTAGCAGGCCAGGTAAGTAAAGCACCCCATGGTTATGGAGTTCTCCAGTGTTCTCCATAATTTTAGAATAAAAGTCATATTATTCTATTAATAGTTATCAAGGCGATGCACTTAAACCTACTGCATTTAAACTGTATGGCAAATACCAACCACTTGGCCCAACCTCCAAATGTTTTGCATAGTAGTAAGACTGCAAGTTACACTACAAGCATCACCTGTCTAATATTATGACAGTCAAAATTAAAAACGACTTTTTGGTACCAGAGACAAAGAAAGTTTTCTTAGCAATGTAATTCTAAATAATCAATATTTATTGCAAGTTATTCTGCATTTTTGAATCTGAGATATGAAGATATTGTTTCATCTATTTGGATGTAAAAATATTTCAGAATTAATGAGGGTAATCTTTTTAATTTCAATTGATTAATTAATTTGCTGACACCTCTTAAATTTATATGTACATTAAATAAACTTGGCACTCAAAATTTCTGCATTTTCTCCAATATATATATATATATATATATTTGCATGTTTTCTACATTTTTTAAAGAATTTATTTTTTATCTTAAACTCTGTCTACTGAAATCCTGTCTTTTAAAAGCTTTGATACCAGACTGAGTAGAATTGCAATAAGCAGTCTATCTTTAAATTCCTACAAAGCTACCACATTTTCCAGAAGAAAGCTTTTCATTTTTTTCAGCAGAATATTTTAACATGTTCCCAAATGCAACTTTACAAAGGCCATTTTTTCCCCCCAAATATATACAAAGTAAACTCACTGAATTTTATTTGGAAAAACATATCTGTATCTAAGTGCAATTCATCCCAAGTGTTTTTCCTAAATCCTGTATTCTAAAATTTTGCCTGAATTATCGTTTTTGCCACCTGTCTCATTTTTTATCCTAATGAAAGTATTCTCAGGAAATTTGGCACCTTGTTGGATTATGCATTGTAACATTACAATTTATCACAGGTTGAGAGAGTCTGGAGAGGTCCCTGCTGTCGGGAACATACATGTAGCCATCATTGTAGCCTTCTACAAAAAAAGGCAGGAGAGAAAACCGAGAAAACTACAGAACTTCTAATCTAACCTCAGTCTCTGAAAAATATATGGAGATGATGGTCCTAGAGGTTATTGAAAATCAGTTAAAGAACAAAGCTATATAGAATAGGTTCATCAAGGGAAGGTGTTACCATAGTATCTTGATCTCCATGATAAGGTCACTCACTTGGTTGAAGAAGGGAAGGCAGTGGATGTATTTTTTCTGGCTTTTAGTAAGGCTTTTCATACTGTTCCTCACAGCATCCCTCTAGACAAATTGTCCAACACTGAGATGAACAGATTCACACGACACTGGGTGATGAACTCTGTTGCTGGTAGTGCTCAAAGGGTTGCCATGAATGGGGATATATCTGGCTGGTGGATGGTCAGCAACAGAGTTCTCCAGGACTCAGTTCTAGGGCCAGGACTGTTCAATATTTTTATCAAAGATTTGGATGCAGAAGTACAGTGCATACTCAAACACGTTTGCTAATGATACCACATTGGGAGGAGTTTAGTGTTAATTCCCTGGATAGACAGGAGGCCTTACAGAGAGATCTAGACAGATTGGAGCACTGTGCAATCAGCAATGGCATGAAATACAACAAAAACAAACAAACAAAAAAGCCAGACACTGTACCTGGGATGGAGTGATACCAGTCACAAGTACGGACTGAGACACATGGCTGGAAAGCAGCTCAGCAGATAGGGATCTGGGAGTGTTGGTCAACAGTAGGCTCAACATGAGCCAACAGTGTGCTTTGGGACTCAAAAGTGCTAATCACATTCTGTGGTGAAACTGAAGGATGGCTAAACTCCACCACAATGACTCTCATTCCCCCTCCTCAAAGGTCTCAAGGGTTGAGATAAGGGCAAGGAGATTACTCACCAATTACTACCATGAGCAAAACAGACTCAATGTAGGAAAATTAATATTATTTTAAACCTATTGCTAACAGTCTAGAGCACTGACAAACCAAAAGCAAACTAAATTACCTTTTTTCCATCTATTTTCTTTTATCTCCTCCCTCCAAATGAAGCAGGGGAACAGAGAATGGGGGTTGCAGTCAGTCCATAATGCTTCATTTCTGCCTCTCTTTCATGGTCACTGTCTTCTGCTCCAGTATGAAACCCCTTCAACAAGATAACATCCATCCCAAACTGGATGTCCAACACGGACTTCTCACATACTGCAGTTCTTCAAGAACTGCTCCAATACAGGCCTGTAAAACGGTGTCCATCCTATGGGTTGCCAATAGGCAGTTCTCTCCAGATCACTGCTCCACCATGGGCTCTTCACAAGCTACAGTTTCAGCCCAGAATCTGCTCCTCTGAGAATTCTTTGGGGACTACAGCCCCCTCCAGGCCACTGCCTCTGCCTGCTTTGCCTCCCTGCCTGCTTCACTGTGGGTTCCCCCGTGGGCTACAGCAAGGGGACAGCCTACTTCACCAGGCTGCAGGGGAACAGGCTACCTTCTCCACAGGCTGCAGGGGAACTGCTCTGGCACTTGCAGCACCTCCTGCCCTCCTTCTGCACTGACCTTGAGGTCTTCAGGTTTGTTTTCCTCTACATTTTCCAACTCCTCTCTTTCACAGTTCTGCATAAGATTTTAGCCTTTCTTAAATATTAACACAGAGACACAATCAGAGGTGGTCATTGGTTGAGCTTTGGCCAGATGTGGATCCTTTCTGGATCCAGATGGAACTGGCTCTTACATGAGATAGATGAGCAGCCCCCCTGCAATCAAACCCTTAGCAACATAAACCTCATATTATTAAGCATGGCATAGGCAGCTGGTCAAAAGATGTGATTCTTCTACCATATTTAGCATTATTCACCTTGAATATTGTCTTCGGTTCTCAGTTCTACAATAGAAAAAGGATATTAAGATATTCGAATACATCCAGAGGAAGGCAACAAAGCTGATAAAAGGGGCAGAGGGCATGTCCTATGAGGAGAGGCTGAGGAAATTAGAATTTTCTACTCTGGCAGAAAGCAGGCTAAGAGGTGATCTCATTGCTCTCTACAACTTCCAGAGAAAAGCTGGAGATGTAAGGGGAAATGGAGAGGGGTATGCTGGTCTCTTCTCTTTGGTAAGGACACGAGGGAATGGGACAAAGCTGCACCGGGGAAGATTCAGTCTGAACATTTGGAAAATTTTATGTACTCTGTGGGTAGTAAAACACTGGAAGAAGCTTCCTAGCAAGGTGGTTAATGTCCTATTCCTGTCAGAGTTCAAAAGGTATTTGGATAGTGCTCTCAATAATATAACTTTTGGTTATCCCTGTTATGGTCAGACAGCTGGACAAGATGATCTTTGACAGTGTGCTCCCACTGAACTGTTGTATTTCTAGGCAATACTTCCAGACAGAAAACATTTATTTTCTTAGTTTTTGCATGTTGCTCTTCATCCTACCACTAGCATGAGTGCTTTTTCTTGCTGAACTCATCCTTCTTTTCAGAATTTCATCTGGATAAGAAAATAAACATGATGATAGGTTGTACAACAAAAAGTACACATTAAAACAGATGAAAAATCCCACTCATAAATCAAAGCAAAACAAAAAAAAAAAAGCAAAACAAGCAAAACAACTTTTAAAGATATGCTTGAAAATGCATACAATACGAATCAAATATAAGTGTTATGGTCATACTTGGCCTTGCTGGATGAATGGTAGATCCCCAACTACAATGAGATCTGGATTCAGAATTATTCGTGCAAGACAGTACAAAAGGCTGCCATATAAACACCAGTGCCAGCTAGTGATTATCATCACTAGTAAGGAAAATAGTAAATGTGTTTTAATTCTGTAAATGTCTACTGTACAGAATGTATGTTATTCATTGGTATTCGTGGTGCAGTCTTAGTAAGGTTTTAGCATGTCTTAACAACCTTGGAGTACATAACAATTAATAGCATGAAACCCATTGATTTACAAACATGCAGAATCAGTAGATTCTTGAAATTAACACATTCCAAGCTCGTTAGTTGGTGTCTTACTTGGCAATGTTGTTTCCCAGTTGCTTTTGTGAATTCAGACACAGAACTGAATTTCCGAAGCTGGAAAATAGGAGAGCTGGGAACAATGAGCTGTGCAATTTTTGCATGGTGATGCAAGCTGCAGAGAATTTGGCTTGGGACAAATCTACCAAAATCCTGCCTGGAATGACACCAGATAGCATCTATTAAGTTCCCCAATTATTAAAATTCCATCTGCACCATCTAGTGCTGTTTGCTTCCTTTGTGCAGTGCTATTTCCATACATACACATGAGAATGTGCATGGCTCATAGCCTGGAAGATTACTCATACTTTTATTGATAAACACCAGTAAACACTGGATGTATGTAGGTACTTCGTTTTGTGTCTGTGTATATGAAATAATAAAGGAAATCTCTGTCCTCTTTTCTGAGAAAAGCTTTTCTATGCAGCTCTGATGGTGTTAAAAAGCCTTCCAAAGCTCATCTTTGCTCTGTTGTTAATGCTAACAGCTCTTCATATGAGAACAGAAGTAGAACCTTTGCCTTTTTTTTTTTTTTTTTTAATTTTGTCTTCCCTAGGAGAAAGTTTATTTATGATGCCCTGAGGAAACATAAATTTGTGATTCATATTTATAAATGGCAAGAGTGGCCAACTCAAATTCAACATCATTTGGCTGTGGAGAACAATCAGGTTTATGATTTTTTTACCAATATTTATGTACTTGAAGGTGTGATTAGGCAAAGGCAAGAGCCTTCTTAGTATCTGAGACTCTGTCAGGTAAAAACAATACTTTGAAGCTTACAGCATATTAATAAAGGAAAAGCCTATAGAGACTAATGTGCTTTGAAAAAGACCATCTAAAGTGCCCACATGAAAAGTCCAAAAGTGCTTTGTCGGTGTACAAATTAAGGTACAAACTGTTCTTGATAAGTCCAGTGGCTGATCACAACCTTCAGGGTTATGTGCCTGCTTTTTCTGCATATATATATATATACATATGCGCTTACATTTATGTACTATGTGCTCTAGCAGAACCACTGGCTCCTACAGAAAGGGATAACACAGGAATGCCTGTCAGCATCTATGCCTTCATCAGCATGACTAGACAATGACAGCTCTTCTACTTGAACCCATTATTTTTCTCCATAGCCAAACACTGCTGAGTGAACAGCAGTTCCCTGCAGGTGACATCCAACCCTGGCATGTGAAAACAGCAGTGGGAGAACAACCTGCAGCCACTTTTGTTTAGCAGGCTTCCAGGCCTCACAAACGTTGGAAGCAAAAAAAAGTAACGTGGCAAGGAAACTCAGCCATGCTCCCAAGAGCCAGGACGTGTTTTCCTGGAGCAGCAGAGGGAGACAAGGAGTGCATCCACATAGGCAACCCCACTCCTGGTCCTGGAGGTGCACAGCAGCCAGGAGCACAGCATGTGACCTCAGCATGGGCTGTCTTCTGGGACGATCTCATGTCTTGAAGAAGGCTTGTCTAGCATTTTGTTTTTTGTTTTTTTTTTTTTTTTTTTGTTCCTTTTGTGAAAGTGAGCAAAATTCATTAAACCCACTAACCATTATGGAGGAGCCAACAGGGTGCCTGCTCATGTGCATACAGAAGCATTCTGGTTAGCATCCTTACATCATCAAGGTAAAAGAGTGTTTCAACTCCTGTTCTGACCTGGGGTCCTGTGGGGCTTTTCCTTAAGACTTCCAATACCATTTCTGAAGAAGAGGAGTACTTCACAGTGTTTTCTTTATCTTTTGTATCATATCACCTCTCCACCTACTGGTAAATATTCCATGCAGGTTCTTCACAAGAAGCCCTGAGGTTTCAAAATCAGGCTAGTGTCTCTTTGTCTCTCACCTCTGATTAGGTCAAAGTAATTCTGGCTAAAATAAACTCTAATCTCACATTCCCAATTTTCCAGATTCCAAAAATCACACTTCCCATCAGACCTCTCCTACCATTTATTGTTTATTTGTTTTGGCTTGTAGTAGTAGTAGTAGTAGTAGTAGTAGTAGTAGTAGTGTTTTTTATTCTGATGGGCCTGAAGCAGGTATTGGAATATTACAGCAAGTCTGAAATTTGTCATTTCTTTACCTGAGACTTCTAAAACAATAACAATTCCATTCCCAAGTAGTATTCAGCCTTTTTTTTTTTCAGACTGAAGGAAACATTTGTCGCTCTTTACAAGTACCCTTCTGTGGTGGTTTTACCGTGCTGGGCAGCTAAACCCCACAACCGCTCTCTCATTCCCCCTCTTTTTAGATGAGGAGGGGGAGAAGTAAAGCAAAAAACAACTCACGGGTTCAGATAAGGATAATTTAATTAAAGGGAAATTATAATAATTAAATAAAGACTACCATGAACTAAACAATTTAACTAAAGGGAAATAAAAAGGGAAAGGGGAAAAGGGAGGGGGGAAAGGGAAAATAAAAAGGGAGGAAAACAAACAAACAAAATAAATGAAGGCTATGTGGAAGTGCAAAGAAATTACTCTCTACTTCCCACAAATGAGCGATGATTGACCACGTCCTTGAAGCAAGGCCTCAACACACGCAGCTGGTGTTCGAGAGGAGGACCGACATTTTCCCAACAAGAGCCCACCCCTCCCCTCTTCTTCCTGTTTCCACCTTTTATTGCTAAGTGTGACATCACACGGTATGGAATATCCCTTTGATTGGTTTAGGTCAGCTGCCCTAGTGATGTTTCTCTTCTCACTTTTTGTCCACCCCCTAGGAGGGTTAGAGAGAGGCCCGATGCTGTGCCAGTGCTGCTCAGCAGTAGATACAACACTGGTGTGATAACACTGCTGTTCCAGCTACAAGTGCAGAGTACAGCACTGTATGGGCTGCTGCCGGGAAAGTTAACATTGCAGCCAGACCCAGTACACCATCAATGTCCTGCCTTGTGTTTCCCATCCCCATGAAAGTAGAAATGTGAGTAGTAACATGTGAGACGAGTTTTCTTCAGATTTCATATTGAACTTGTCAACTCTGCTCTTGCTCTCACACAACATTCAGTTAAGTGATTAAGTGATTAATAAGCAAATACGGTTATATTATTATACAGCAGTTTCTTGCTTAGGAAAAATACATTTAGTTAATTCTTTTTTTTTTTTTTTTTTTTTTTTTTTTTTTATGTTTGACTGTAATAATGAGGAAATATAATCTAATTTATCCAGAGTCTGTAGATACAAGTTCTTCTTACCATTCCTTGATTAAATTATGAACTTGTTAATGTTCCATATTCCTCTCCTTGATTTCCCCATCTTATCAGTGGAAAAAATGTATTTTACTACTTTTTAATGTCTTGGGAACTTAACGATAACAAATGGTTTTAGATAGTGAAAAAAGTGGTATGAGTCTACAATACAATTAAAGATGCAGAACACTGCTTCAAGAGTTGCTTAAGGAAACCAGATGTTTTCCATCATATTTCATTGCAAATATATAATAGACACGGTACTAAAACAAACAAAAAAAAGTATGGCTTACAAAATGTCTCTTCTGTTCAGCAGGTGACAGAATGATAGGAAATGCACCTGTTCACTTGTCTCTAAAACCTCAGACATAACACTAAAAATTAAATGTTTCTACTTGCTACAGAATAACTTATTATTGATCAGGCTTTGAGAAAATATGTATACACACAAGTACAAAGCAACTTTGACTTCAAAGATCCAGTGGGAATATTGATGATAAATTGTCATTCCTGTAAAATTAAAATAGTCTAGTGTTATTAATATGATGAAATTATTCAATTGATAATAAATATCCCACTACCATCAAACTTGAAAGCTTTTTTCTATGTATTGAGGATGACTGTTATAGCTATTTTTGGAAATTTAAAACAGTTATTTCAATGATTAAACAATATCTAACTTGTTTAATGTTTAATACCAACTAGAGGTGAATAAAGAGACAAATCATAGTTAATAACAATAAAGTATAATTGCACACTTATTACCACTATAATTATAAATAATAAAGTAACAAGGTTTATCTTAGAGCTTTTACTATTAAATCAAAGAGAGACTCTTGTAATAATCTATATTTAATTCAGTTATAATTACTCACAATAACTGCCTCTTCCATGTGAGCTAAAAACCTCTTTGGCACATTTTAAGCATTACTCGAGTGTATGGTTAGGTCAACTTTACTAGTATTTAGTACCAAAATTTATCCTTAATAATGCTGAAGGTAACTGGGGTCCAAGAAAATATTCTTTTTTTTTTTTTTTTTAAGTATTAGAAACACCTGATTCTATTCAAAATTAATAATTTTTGCCAAACATGTTTGTTGTTGTTTGTTTGTTTGTTTTTTTCAAAATTTTCATTATTTTGTTATGTGGACATTAACTTATAACAGACAATAATGAACGTTCTTTTTAACTTGCATCCCTATATACAATATATCATTTTCTGACATTCTTTGTGTTAACTGAAATTATATATATATTCTTCAAATGATAAAAAAAATTAAACTGAGGCTCTCACTTTTTGCATTTTTTTACTGAGTTTGGTGAGTACTTACTTTAGTGAAAATCTCTGGGGTTGATTTTTCAGTTTCATAACAAATAATCTCACAATGATAGATAATGTCCCTATCAAATAACAGACATGACTTTCTCAGTCATAAACTGAAGAAGTACATTTAAAAGATATGTTATTGACATGGTAGTCAGAGGAATAGTTTAGAAGAGATTCTAAATAGCAAAACTATGCCCTGTTGGCTATTTCCCTCAGTTCTTCTGGGAGTTGTAACCTAACCAACAAATTAGATTTGCAGAAGCTTATAGCTTTCAGATTAAGTTTAAGTCTTTAGCTTTGCATAAAGCTGGAGTCTTGAACTCCAGTTTCCATGACCTTTTTATAACAAAACTAAGAGTTGTCTGTATTTTTGTGTTTCCTTAATCTTTCACATTCTTCCTACCCAAAGCAAACTTCTCATAGAAGGCTGTCTTACTTTTCTACATATCAGCAATAGTTGATTTCATTGAAGTTCTTGCTCCCCAGGATTTGCTCCCCAAGCAATAACATAGCAACACAACAGAAACTCCAATGAAAGACTACACAATACATTTATTTTCTTTGTTGGTGATGATGTTTTTTGTTTTTGTTTTTGAGCTTAGTGTTCACTAACATATATTTGCAATATCTTATCAAATCTGGGGGTCATCATGGTTTAAGTCCATCTGGGAAATAGAGAAGGGGAATATTTTGGTCTTTTCCACTAAACTTGAAGCACAAAAAAAATCTAAAATGAAGCTGAGCAGATATTGCAGGCATATGTGTATGATGAAAGTAAGAAGGAAGAGAAAGAAGCCAAATGGCCTCAAAATGTTTGATGACATCAAATAGAATTGAAAACTGACAGAAAAGCACACAGGCCTAGATTTAACAGGAATATCTGTGCAGATGGAGTCAAAGATGATGTTGTATCAGAGCAAAACGTATTTTCAAAATGTTAGGGAAGATTCTTTGTGAAGACATTTGTGGTTGAACCTGAAACCAGGTAATTTAAGCCTGGCCTGTATTACAACGAGCTTTCTTAGCCCAGTAGACTTAAACAAAAAATGTCCCTTGTAGAATGGAGTCAATGCACGGTAAGAAGAATAATTGAACTGACTTTCAAAGAGAAGTAGTAGTAATGGTTTACGTGAGGTAAGGATAAGACAGGGCCAATGTAAAAACATGGGTGAGAATGACTTGCTTTTTTTCCTGGTATTGCAGAATACCACCCTGGACTTACTTATAGTTTAGAGGCAGGATTTAGGAAGATCATAAAAATAGAATTGCTGTCATTCAAAGGAGAAAAATTATTATGCTTTTTAATGGTGCCAGCAGTTAAGCTTCAATAAGCCACAGGAAAATATTGGACCAGTTTCTGAAAGAAATTCTACTTCATAATGGGGTTGAGAGCAAACTAAATAAATTACAGATTTGAGCAGTGATGTTTCAGTCAGATGCCTGATCATTAGAAAGATTTCCTAGAATCCCTATGGTGAAATCCTCTCTGAATATTTGACTGGTAGAGTTACAAGCTCTGGGCTTCCCCAGGCCCATTTGTGGCTGCAGTTGTACTCAACTGTGGTTTGGGGATTATCATTATTTGTTTATTTTTAATGAAGAAAGAGACAGATGCCTTTTCAGTACCTAATACAATGCAAAAGAATCTTTTTCCAGAGGTCCACCTATGTTTTATTGTGCTGGACAATCATAACATTGTCTGCAAAAGCAGAACCTAAATAAATCTTTCCTTAGATCATAACTAGCCCTTGAAGTGAGCACAATGGGACATAGAGCTACCTATATGAGTACCTTCCCGAAGAACTTAATAACAAATGTTATTCCAAGAACATTTCCAAGAGTCTCCAAGGTTTACCCTATAGAATATAAAAGAATGATAAATATACACATAGTTTAAATATGAGGGTTTTGGAGAGCTTTATTCAAAATCTACATAATCTATACAAAGTCTTCATAAAACAACAGTATGCATCTGTTCACAGAATTCCTAAAGAGGCAGTGATAGGGCGTTAACAGGGAAGAATCATCAAGGAAAAAGAAAAAAAAAAAAAAAAGACACAAAGTGACTGAAGAATAAAGAGTAAGTCATTATGTTCCAGCAGGGAAAATCCAATTAATTTCTAACGTATACTTTCACTCTAAAGTTACAAAATACTTAGAAAACAGAACCCTGAGGATTTTAAACTAAAAGAAACCCAATAATCTGTCTTGACACTGTTATCCTGTGCAACAGTGACAGAATTGGCACACTTGGCAGTTACACACTAATGGAAGCACCTGAATGACATTCACAATAAATGATTAGCTGAAAAACATGCTTCCTGCTGGGTCAGGAGAGTTTGTTTTGTTCTGTTTGACTTCAATGTTTAAAATCCATGACTACTGAAACATAGTCACAGCCTGTCCAGAATTAGCAAACAAAGAATTTGGAAGAGGAAGAAGAAGGGGAATAAAGAGAAAGAGTTGGAACAAAGAGAGGAAAGAGAAAAAGGGGAAAGGGAAAGAAGAGAAGGGATGGCTTCTGGAGGTTTTATTCTTGTAGGCAGTTCTATCTTAACGAAATGTGAAGGCCTTTCCAGAGAGGTATAGTTAGCAGTTTTAATGCAGGAGACTGGTAAACTAGCTGTTTGGAAACATATAATGTAGGTGACAGATATGTGTGAAAAGACATAGTCCACCCCTCTCCTTGGTTGTGAGTTACACAGAGGTTTGTGTGAAAAGTTTAAACATCAATTAACTGCACCTTCTATAAGATTGTCCAGGTTTATTATGTAACAAGCATACAGAGGCACATAAAGCAAGGGGGGGAGGGAAGGGGTTAGGAAAGAAAAAGAATAAAAAGAAGGGAAGGGGAAGGGAAAGGGGAAGGGGAAGGGGAAGGGGAAGGGGAAGGGGAAGGGGAAGGGGAAGGGGAAGGGGAAGGGGAAGGGGAAGGGGAAGGGGAAGGGGAAGGGGAAGGGGAAGGGGAAGGGGAAGGGGAAGGGGAAGGGGAAAATAAAACCTCAGCCTTGTGTTTATCATGTCTACTTAAAACAGACCACAAAGCCCAGGGGAAATACAGCTTTCAAATGTATTTTTCCCCTCCCCTCTCCCTTGTTCATCTTCTGCTACACTGCAAAATTTTAATATCTCATCAAGTATATAGCAGCCATAAAGTACTGTCCCTTTTTATGTAGTTTCAGATGCAAGAAGAAGCACATTCTTTGTAATGACCTAAACCTATCAAATAAAATAATGCTTTGGGATGATGAACTCTAAATTATGAGTGATTATTTCTAAATTCATTACAACTTCGTCTGACATTTTTATTGCCTTCTTAATTTCTTCCAGCCAAGCCACAGAAGTTATTACTCAGGATTTAAACGGTGCACCAATTCGGAAAATGTGTTTTCCAAAGGTTTACACTCTTCCTGTTTGGCTTCCAAAGTAAGATGATTGAATCAGTTCTGGGGATGTCATCGAAGCAAACATCAGCATCAAAAGCATAAAAATAAAATAAAGTTTGTCATATGTTTTGCACTCCAGAACTTAATACATTTCTCAGGCATTAAGCAATTAAAATGCACAACAAGCTGTTGATGGAGGTATTATTAGCTCCATTTTACAGATGGAGGCAAAATGTCAGGAACTGAGTCATGTCACAGAACAGAAAGCCCTTTCATACCTTGGCAAGACATCAGTCTGTAGTGATAGCAAAGGTAGAGGTATTCAACAATGAGCAGTCAAGAGATTTGGGGGTTTTGTTATGAAATATAATTGGTTTGTATAATTGTGCACTATTCTGCAAAAATAAATAATGATTTATGTGAGGAGCTAAGGGAAAGAGTGTTGTCTCACAATGACTGAGGGCACAGTCAAAATGACAGACTGATCTCCATGCCTTGGTGGAGTTCTGCTTGGCTCAGTAGTGAAAGCAGAGCATATCTGTCTTCATTTGCTGAACAAGAAATCTTGATCTTCTGCTCTGACATTTGGATCAGGTCCTAGGGTAGGATGAAGTCTGAGCTTCACACTTCCCACTCATCTACACAGAAACTAATATGTTTTACTGGTGGGAAAAGGATGACAGGAGAGTGTAGGGGTGTAGAATTGTACTCAAGTAAGCTAGGCTTCAAGGCATCCGTCTGTTGGGATCTCCTACATGACTGACTAAACATGTTTTGAGGCTTTTTGGCCTCTCTGACAAATCAGGTATTGGACATTCCCTGAGGTAGGACATTCATCACATTTGGCTAATCCTGTGTTCCTCTGATCTCTCTCTCTGGTGGAGTTTGAAATTAAGAACCTACAAACAATTTTCAACTTGAAGCCAAGAAAAATTCAAGAATGTGATAAATTTTGAAAGGGAGCAATTTTGCTGAGAAAAGCATTACTGTAAATGAAGTCACAGTAGCTAGTAAAGCTGATATAACACAAATGACCAGTATAAATGAACTATTTGGCAAATATTTCCCTTTCATCTAGTGTATTCAATAAAGTGAGATCTGAGTTTCATTTTTTATTAAAAATGAGAATGTTGGCAGACTAAATAATTAACAAATATAGCAACACTGACTGCAGAAGTTTTTCTTTAAGAAATATATATATATAGGTCTTTCATGGACTTGGTGACATTATCAGCACTGGATAGTGTAGCTTCATCTTGTTTATTCAATATATTTCTGCCCAAAGCTTCCTGCTTTCCTGGCTAAGAGTCTGCTTCACAATAACACAATATTCTGCTTTTGCCATAAAGTACAGAAAGGGCAGTCTTGGCTATGTCAATCACAAATTTACTCACTCATGCTGGTATGGGCAGATGGTGCAGGACCTTCCTATCTGAGTCACTGTGACCCTTCTGAAGCTGTTTTTTTTTGTTTGTTTGTTTGCATGAAAGCCCTTCTAACAATAACTTTGCCTGGATACTCTGTCTGGAAAGTTCAAGCCATTGCCTGACAGCCTTACATGGTTACACATCTTGTCTCAAGTGTCAGAGAAGAAAATGGACAAGGAACGTCCCTAAAGTACTCTCCAGGATCTGATTGCCAGCCCCATATCACTCATCCAGAAACACGAGGGTGGCAGAATAGGTAAGAGGCTGCATAACAAAAAGATAAAGTGATACCTGCAGCCCCTCTGTTCCTCAACAATATCTAACACCTTGAGAGTAGGTAATGCCCAGCAGTATTACTGAGAGGTACTTGTGCACTGAAATTCACCTTCTGTCTTTTGATATGAAATCACAATGTTTAGAAGAATGAGAACAAAGAAATTTTGTCTCCTGATTCTGAATTTCTGTGGGGAAAATACTGATATGCGAGGTAACTTGCTGATTAAGTTCCCCTTATGAAGTATCTGAGTGTCTGTGCATTTTTAGCATTCCATTTCATTACTTCCTAAATGTTTCCTAAAGAAACATTGGAGATTTTATGTGCACCAGCCAGTGGGTAAGAAATTAGCTGGATGGTTGCACTCAAGGAGTTGCAGTCAAAAACTTTAATTTCCAAGTGAAGATCAGTGATGAATGGTGTTCCTCAGGGTTCAGTATTGGGACTAGCACTGTTTAACATGTGATGTGGATAGTGATGTGGATAGTGAGATTGAGTAAGTCAATCAGTAAGTCTGTTGATGACACCAAGCTGTGTGGTGCCATCAATGTGCTGGAGGGAAGGGATGCCATCCAGAGGAACAAGAGCAGGTTGGAGAGGTGAGTCCCGGTGAACCTGATGAGGTTTAACAAGGAAAAGTGCAAAGTGCTGGGACAATCCCAAGCATAAATACGAGATGGGTGGAGAATGAATTGAAAGCATCCATGATGAGAAAGACCTGGGGGTGTTGGTTGATGAGCCAGCCATGTGCATTTGCATCCCAGAAAGCCTACCATATTCTGGGTTGCAACAATAGAAGTGTGACCAACAGGTCGAGGGAGGTGACTCTACCCCTCTACTCTGCTCTCATAAGACCCCACCCGGAGTATGGTGTTCAACTCTGGGGCCCCCAGCTCAAGAAGGATATAGATGTATTAAAACAAGTCCAGAGGGAGGGCCATGAAAATGATCAAAGGGCTGGAGCATCTCTCTTATGAAGACAGGCTGAGGGAGTTAGGGTTGTTCAGCCTGGAGAAGAAAAGGCTCCAGGGACACCTTGTAGCAACTTCCCAATACCTAAAGTGGGTCTACAGGAAAGTTGGAAAGAGACTCTTTGTCAGGGACTGTAGGGATAAGTCATGAGGGAATGGGTTTAAAATAAAAAATAAGGAGATTTAAATTAAACATTAGGAAGAAATATTTTACTGTAAGGGTGGTAAGACATTGTGTGCCCCATCTTTTAAAATGTTTAAGATTATGTTGGAAAGAACAACCTGGTCTAGAGGTAGGTGTTCTTGTCCATGAAAGGGTGGTTGGAATTTGATGATCTTTAATGTTCCTTCCAAGCCAAACCATTCTACATTTCTATGATTCTATCTCAAAGAAACAATAGACTTCAAAAATGAAACACTTTCCTGTGTATGCTGTTGTTAATAATATTCTTTTCCGCAAATATGAGCACCATGAGTTGGTCTCTTTTTGTTCACCTAAGGTAAAATTAGACCCTATGATGAGGCAGAACACTTTTAACTGTGAAGAGACATGGTTTAAGAAAGGAGAGGAGATAAAATCTTCTATCAAAAGACCTGTACTTGGCCTTAAAAGTGGCCAGGAGCTCAATACTCTTGAAAAAATATTCAGAAATATATTCATGTCTCTAAATATTTATTTAGAAAATAAATAAATAAATAAAAACATTTGGCAAAGGTATTTCAATTAAACAACTATTTTCTATCATTATTTTAGCTCTTAATATTTTTTTTTGTCCAACCTTAAGCAACAACCTTTTGCATTCAAATTACATTTTATCCTTTCCCTGAGCACTGTACTGTTGGTGGGAATTCACTGTTCCATCACCTGTAATTACACTGTAATGAAGTAGTGACCGTAACTGAGTTCCAAGGGTCTCCAAGTCTTTCAGGAAGAGGAAAAAAAGTCATTCATAAGGCTATAAATATCTAGGCAGGGAGTATTAGGAAATATTAAATCTCTTTTCAGTTACTTGAGGTGGACATTTCTTGATGTGATACATCACTGCTAGATTAGTTTCATCCTTAATGCTAAGCAGCTGTGTAAAGCTTTGCATGATCCTGCCACAAAAGTTGCAGCCAGATCTTTGTCTGATGAATGTATAATGACCCATCCTTTAGAAACTGGGTGGGCAAAAAGGATTGTAAGACTAGGAGTAACAACACAGTAATCAGACAGCTTTATGCCTGTCCTTCCCTGCAGGGAAATTTTTCAAGGTGGTAGCGTCAAATATGCAGTGACTTGATGACATACAGTCTCTTGGACAACCACTGCTTCGAATAGCTTACAGAGAATCAGACATCAACAAGTGTGATGGTGAATAACCATTCATAATTTTTGGGTTCATCTCACTGCAAATATTTTGTAATAACTTTTCAGAAAACAAAACAAATTTTTAAAGACTTAGAAATTCACAGGGTCTTCCTTGTAACAAATATCTCCCAAAACCCATCCCACTGGAGAGGACTAGTTTTATGTTCATACAGCATAAACAATTGACTGGATTTAAATGTGCTGGGAAAACTAATCTGTTGTGAAAGCACTTGGATATAAACTAGAAGACCTGCAGAGCCAGTTAACCACAGCTTAGATGATTTACTGACATAACCATTGTAATAATGACTACAAAAACTGTAATTATTCCAGGTCCTAAATCATTTTAGGAAAACTAATTTCAGAATTCTATTATATCTTTTGTTAAGTCATTAACAACTCTAATTAAATTTGGAAACTCACTGGCAAACATTTAATTTTGATTTTATGATGTATCAAAAATATCTGAGCAAGTATTAAAAATACTAAGGAAGGCCTTCATTTTTTTAACATCATTTTCATGTACTTGGCAATTCACAGTCAAATCTAGAAATCTTTACTGAGGTGTTACAAGTTTTTATCTCTTTCAGACAAAAATACTTTAAGGAATGGAGTTTAGATAACAAGATTTGATGCAAAAATAACTCATTTTCTACAAGTGTTCCATCTATAAATATGAGTTATCAGGTTATCAGGTTTTCAGACTGAACAAAAATATGTATACTTTGCATGTGCTTGAAGCTGCAGATCTTAATACACCTAAACAAATTGGACACATGCAAATGTGTGCACGCATCTTTAAATAAATGCTTTACAAACTTTGTCTCTTTAATGCAGAAAATTGGAACCAGACCGCTTGATGCTTGAAAGATTTGAAAGTTTGCTTGTTGTGCTTGTCTTTAATTTCACAAACAGAATATAATTTTTGCAGTATTTTTAGCCTCCATATTTCAGATGCTTAATATTATACATCACATCAAACAGATTTTTCCCTTGCAAGGGAAATCTCAGCTTGTGGTATGTGAAAATTTCCAAAGTACTATGCATAATAAATACAATTTACACAGAACATTCCACTTATTAGGAGTGGAAAATATTCTGAGTTAGGAATCAGTGGAAGAAGACAGGAGCAGAGATGACAATTCCCTAGACAAATGCTTCCTAACTTACATGAAACTGTTATCTTATTAAATTAAACTGATTTCACTCTGGCTTCTATGCCCAAAACTTGCACAAAATAACTGCATTGTAGATAAAAGGTAAATAACCAGCTCCTTTTCCTCCCCTCTGAGGAACGACTTTGCATTCTGCAGCAAAGATTCAGCTCTAGTAGTAGTGGTTAGGCAGCACTATTACGCAGGCAATCCATGGCTGACAACAGCATGTATCAGTGAAAAAGCAGCAGTAATAACCACATCATTTCATTGAGGAGGGAAGGCTGGTGTTGGCAGATAAGTGACATAAAGCTTTACTTTTTGCTTAAATGCTTTGAATGAAAAGACCAAGGAGCAAGACTGCAAATATGGAGTTTTAAGACAGCATTTGTGAAATAAAAATAAACAGCTCATATGTGCTCATATATTGCTGCTTGCAGTGGTTGGGGAGAGATCCCACAGATCCCTTTTATTCAAACTGTGATAAATATAGTATATAGGGACATCTATAGGGCGAGTTTATTAATCTTTTGCGTACAATTTTCTGTTGCTTCTATAGACTTGGTAATGATCCTTGTTAATGAGCATTACATCGTTTTTTAGACAAGCTGCCCACAGTATCTTTCCTTTGGCCAAGGCTCCCATAAGTACTGTCTGAAATAAAATTTGGCTGGTTCTCTCTTTTACTGGGTGGGCATGTTGGCAGACTGACAAAACCTCAGTGCACAACTTTATTTTTGGATGATATATCAAGGTAGCAACAATACAGTTATTTTAAAAGAGGAAAATGCCATAAAACTGCCATAATAGTTTCAAATGCACCTGGTAGTCCCAGAATGGAAGACCATTCTTTCTGTTGTCCTGCAGAACAGCAAAAACAATGATAAATACAACAAAAATGTTTATAACAACATTGTAGTGGAAAAGGGGCCAAATCCAGGCTTTCAATCTAAAGGCTCTACATCCTTTGTAGAATCTGCTATCCTTTAGAAGCTGCTATTTGTCTTCTTCTATTTCATTTCACATCTACTTCCAGTAATTAAATGATTCCCTAGAATATGTTAGGTTATATTTGATGGAGGAAGAGGACAGATAAAAGGGATGTGATTGTGAATAGGGAAAAATACTGTATAAATACTATAAAAATTGCTAAATGTGTTTTCCCAAAAGATGTTAGCTAATAACATATCCGACAAAGGGAAAACATAAAATCTAAAAGTAGATATACACTATTAACATTGTGCAGATGCTTTATACTTGTTACTCAAAATGTTATTTACTTAGTTGTTTTTTACTAAATATTTTTATTTTTTAACTCATTCAGCTTTAGTTTGATTTAAAGCAAAATAAACTTTAATTTGGTTTGAAGAAGTCAAGCAAAGGGGAAAGAAGACCTACACGGATAAGCAAGGAGCTCCTGGTAAAACTCTAACAGAAGAAGGAAGCATGCAGTATGTGGAAAAAGGTACAGGCAATTTGGGAGGAAAAAAGGAACACAGCCAGAGTGTGCAGGGATGCAATGAGGAAAGGTAAGACCGATTTAGAATGAAATCTGGCAAAGGATGTCAAGGACAAGATGAGAGCTTATTTAAATAAAACAGAAACAACAGGAAGACCAGTGAAAATGTGGGCCAACTGCTGAATGAGATGGGTGTTCTCGTGAAAAAGGATATACAGAATGCATAATAATTGGTTTCTTCACTTTACTACTAAGGCCAGCCCTCATTATTTTCATACCCCAGGAGCAAGAGAGAGAGTCTGGTGAAAGGTAGACTTTCTCTTGGTTGAAGAGGATCAGGTTAGAGATCATTTAGGCAAACTTGTTAACAACAGGTTCGTGGGCCTGGATGGCATGCACACACAAATACTGAGGGATCAGGTGGATGTTATTGCTAAGTGACTCTCCATCATCTTTGAAAGGCCATGGAAAAGAGGAGAGGTGCCTGAGGACTGTAAGAAAGTCAATGTCACTCCAGTCTTCAAAAAGAGCAAGAAGGAGGATCCAGGAAACTATAGTCCAGTCAGCCTCACCTACACCCCCGGAAAGGTGATGGAACAGCCCACCTGGATGTCGTCTCTCAGCATGTGCAGAAAAAGAAGATTGGGAGTAGTCAGCATGGATTCACCAAAGGGAGATCATGCTTAACTAATCTGATAGCCTTCTATCATGGAATGACTGGCTGGATGGATGGGAGAGCAGTGGATATTGTCTACCTTGACTTCAGCAAGGCTTTTGACATTATCTCCCAGAACATCTCATAAGTAAGCTCAGGAATTGTGGGTTAGGTGGGTGGACAGAGAGGAGAACAGGCTGGATGGCAGAGCTCAGAGGGCTGTGCTCAGCTGTGCAATCTAGTTGGAGACCAGTAGCTAGCAGTGTTCCCCAGGGGTTAGTACTAGAAGCAGTCTTGTTCTACTAATTCACCAAGGACTTGGATGATGGGATAGAGTGCCCCTTCAGCAAGTTTATTCATGATATTCCTGGATGCTGTGCTGCCATTCAGAGAGACCTCAACAGGCTGCAGAGTAGAGCAGAGAGGAATTTTGTAAAGTTCAGCCAAGGCAAATGTAGGGTCCTGCACCGGTAAGGTTGGACACTGATCTGCTGGAAAGCATCTCTATGGAGAAGGACCTGGAAGTTCTGGTGGGCATCAAATTAGCCATTATCTAGCAACATGCCCTTGGCATGTTGAAGGCCAATGGTATTCTGGGGTGCGTTAGGAAGAGTGTTGAGAGCAGATCAAAGAAGGTGATCCTCTCCCTCTACTCAGCCTTCATGATGCCACACTTGGAGTGCCGTGTCCAGTTCAGGGCTTTCCAGTACAAGAGGGGCATGGAGCTATTGGAGAGAGTCTAGAAAAAAGATATTAAAATAATTAAGCATCTCTCATATGACGAAAAGCTGAAGGGAGCTGGGCCTGTTTAGTTTGGAGAAGAGAAGACAGAGAAGATATCATATCAATGTGTATAAATATCTTAAGGGAAGGTATCAAGACTGTAGGACCAAGCTCCTTTTTTTTTTTTTTTTGTGGTGCCCAGCAACAGGACAAGAGGAAATGGGCACAGAGTAAAACACAGGAAGTTCTGTCTGAAGACAAGGAAACGCTTCTTTATTGAGTGTGACAGAGCATAGGATTGCCCAGAGAGGTATTGGAGTCTCCTGCTCTAGAGATAATCAAAACACTTCTGGATGTGATCCTGTGTAACATGTTCTAGGTAACCCTGGTTGAGGGGTATTGTACTATATGATCTCCAGAGATCCCTTCCAACCTCAACCATTCCATCACTCTATGATTTTATCATATTTGTACATGGCCAGCACTTCCCTTTTCCAAAATATTTTTAATTTGGCTGTATGGTAGTATTAGAACACTTGTCTACTATTACCAGAAGGTAAATATTTGTTGTCCATGAGTAATGAAATATATTTGTTTCTGAAATGAAACATGCAAAAAAATATTTTCTTGGGATGTATATAGATATGGTCTTAGTGGCATTTCAATTCTTCTGCTGCGATTGTTCTAGTCAAAGGAAAACAAATAAGTTGAAAATAAAACTGAGAATTTCTCAGCTATGCAATCCTGCAGATAAACATACTTCTGTCTATATCACATTTGCCAAATGTCTTGAAACAGTTCCTTTTCTGTATAACACAATATGTATGTATAATCTGCATGCATAATATTAATGAATGTTGTTAATTTATATGTAGTTTCTATTTGATATAAGTGTATTACTTAAATGTTTTCAAGTTCTTGGTTTAGTTATTTGTAAGTGGGAATATTTTTACAATGCAAACTACATTTTTACAATACAAGCTACATTTTTACAACACAAACACATTTTCTTGTGCTTCAAAAAGAAAACAGTTTGACTTTTGAATTTTACTTTTCCATTTTCATTTTATTCCTTCCTGGGAAAAGAAAGAAGGTGAGCCAAGTGAGGCTGAGGGTAAATAAATAATCTATGTCTTCTGGACTATATTTATTTGAATAGAACCGTCTAAGAATGGAAAACTTATTCCTGGATTAAGAAGTAATATTAATATCTATTATCTTATAGGCAGAATACTTTGAAGAATGCTTCCAAGAATGGTGCACAGGTTTGAAACTTTGCATTAGTCATGACTGTGAATATTGTTATATGTCTAGTAGCAGTTAAGAAGACATGACTCATTATCCCCATGCTATATTTAACATTTACCTTTACTTAGCTCATATTGAAGATATTGCAAAGTCCTGCTCAGCTTGGTGCTGAGCTTAGCTAAACTTCCTTGAGCTTAGGAGAAAAAAGAGGGTTTATAATCTTTGGAAAAATGGGTGGGCCACTGAGGAGGACTACAAGGAGATAACGAGGCTGTGCAGGGACAAAATTAGAAAGGCCAAAGCTCATCTGGAGCTCAATCTGGCTACTACTGTTAAAGATAACAAAAAATCTTCTTACAAATACATCAGTGCAAAAAGGAGGACTACGGAGAATCTCCATTCTTTACTGGATGCGGGGGGAAACCTTGTTACAAAAGATGAGGATAAGGTGGAGGTGCTTAATGCCTTCTTTGCCTCAGTCTTTAGCGGCAATACCAGTTGTTCTCTGGATACCCAGTACCCTGAGCTGGTGGAAGGGGATGGGGAGCAGGATGTGGCCCTCACTGTCCACGAAGAAATGGTTGGTGACCTGGTAAGGCACTTGGATGTGTGCCAGTCGATGGGGCTGGATGGGATCCACCCGAGGGTACTGAGAAAACTGGCAGAGGAGCTTACGATCATTTATTAGCAGTCCTGGCTATCAGGGGAGGTCCCAGTTGACTGGCGGCTAGCAAACGTGACGCCCATCTACAAGAAGGGCCATAGGGCAGACCCAGGGAACTATAGGCCTGTCAGTTTGACCTCAGTGCCAGGGAAGCTCATGGAGCAGATTCTCTTGAGAGTCATCACGCGGCACTTGCAGGGCAAGCAGGCGATCAGGCCCAGTCAGCATGGGTTTATGAAAGGCAGGTCCTGCTTGACGAACCTGATCTCCTTCTGTGACGAAGTTATGCACTTAGCTGATGAGGGAAAGGCTGTGGATGTGGTCTACCTTGACTTCAGCAAGGCTTTTGACACCGTCTCCCACAGCATTCTCCTCAAGAAACTGGCTGCTCTTGGCTTGGACTGGCGCACGCTTCGTTGGGTTAGAAACTGGCTGGATAGCCGGGCCCAAAGAGTCATGGTAAATGGAGCCAAATCCAGTTGGAGGCCGGTTACTAGTGACGTTGCCCAGGGCTCAGTGCTGGGGCCAGTCCTCTTTAATATCTTCATTGATGATCTGGACAAGGGCATTGAGTGCACCCTCAGTAAGTTTGCAGATGACACCAAGTTAGGTGCTTGTGTCGATCTGCTTGAGGGTAGGAAGGCTCTGCAGGAGGACCTGGATAGGCTGCACTGATGGGCTGAGGTCAACTGCATGAAGTTCAACAAGGCCAAGTGCTGGATCCCACACCTGGGGCACAACAACCCCAAGCAGAGCTATAGACTGGAAGGGGAATGGTTGGAGAGCTGCCAGGCAGAGAAGGACCTGGGAGTGATGGTTGATAGCTAGCTGAATATGAGCCAGCAGTGTGCTGAGGTGGCCAAGAAGGCCAACAGCATCCTGGCTTGCATAATAAACAGTGTGACCAGCAGGGCAAGGGAAGTGATCGTCTCCTTGTACTCAGCTCTGGTGAGGCTGCACCTTACTCTACAGGTACCTTAAAAGAGGCTGTAGCGAGGTGATGGTTGGTCTGTTCTCCCATGTGCCTGGTGACAGGACGAGGGGGAATGGGCTTAAGTTGCGCCAGGGGAGTTTTAGGTCAGATGTTAGGAAGAACTTCTTCACTGAAAGGGTTGTTAGACATTGGAACAGGCTGCCCAGGGAAGTGGTGGAGTCACCATCCCTGGAAGTCTTTAAAAGACGTTTAGATGTAGAGCTTAGGGATATGGTTTAGTGGGGACTGTTAGTGTTAGGTCAGAGGTTGGACTTGATGATCTTGAGGTCTCTTCCAACCTAGAAATTCTGTAATTCTGTGCCTCAGATACCTAATTTACACATGCAAGTACATAGCAAAGGCAATTACACTTACTGGTTTGGATCCATAAGCTGTGTGTCACTTTCAGCAAAGCAGTCTCTTTTGAACTGTGCTAAGGTACCCAAGCCTAATTTTAGTAGTCAGCAAACTGCAGCATCTGCCAGCCAAGAAATATATATCTCTGCCTAATATACCTGTGTCTACCACCTTCCTTTCAGATTTGGTATCAGATGAACACAAAGATACCAAATGTCTGAAAGGGAAAGATGAAATCCTGAAAAAGGAGAAGTAGGGGAAAGGCAAAATGGCATTGTGCACATTCTGGTTAACACAGGTTCTCACTAACTGTTTAGTGATATTTCAAAAACAACAGATCCCAATGGCTCCTCCAATATTCATGAGATATGTGGTGAAAAATAAAAACTTCTGCCTCTGCAATGGGGAAATTATAATAATTTCTATCTTAAGTGAGGCAAAGATCAGGTTATGATTTAAGAACCTTCAAGTATGCCCTCAGAGCAGCCAAAAGCACAATTATTGTACTCTAGATTCAGAAAGGATGTTGTGAACAATTGCTCAACAAGCTGGAAAATAACCTAGTGGTAAACTCTGCTTTTTAAAAATTTATTGCTGGGGTAAAATCCACAGATCTGAAAGTAACATTAGCAGGAGAGTCACAGTAAAAAACAAGTGAAACTGGAAATGCTCCATGCAGACCTGAGTGCATCCCAAACTCGGGATCAAATAGGATACAGCTGCATCTCATGTAAAAATCATGTAAAATCTTTTGGCTATTATGATCTTAAGTGCATAAGACACTATCATACAGGATTTATTGACAAAGACTCTTTGCTCAAATAGGTGTCCTGATTCCAATAAATACAGAAGCCCTTTACACCAATGACTGTTACAAATTACACCGTCTGGACCAGCATGGTTCTTGTAATCTGTTCTCTTTAATAAAATCATTTAAGTTACCAAACACTTATAAAGAGGCTTTGGCAGAAATTAGGACTGTATGTTTCTTTTTATATATGCAGAAACATGCAAACAATGTTTCAGAAAAGTAAAGACCAAAAGTACAGGGTAGTACTTGCCACCTTTCCCAGCCCCAGGTATCTCTGTGAGAGCTCTCTCGGAAGTTGCGCATCCTGCAGCTCCCTTGTAGGATTCCTAATGTGTGCAGTGTACCTCTCCCTATCACTCAGAAGCAGACACTGGGCAGTCAAAAGAGTCTATGCTCTTCCTATATTGTTAAAAACAGTGTTCTCATAAGAAAGAGTCTTGCTTTCCCAGAACTGTTGAGACAGTTCTTGTCTGCTGAGCAATTTCCCTCCACAGAGCGGTCACTCAGTGGTGATGAGTGTATATCCACAAATGGGGTCAAGGTTTTGTTCAGCCACTCTCCACTTCACCAAATGCTTTAAGGCAGAAGAATTATGGGGAAAATCCCATTGCAACACTATCAACAAATAGATCCTTTTTTATTATTATTAACATACTTGATTGAGGACCACAGAAGCCCATGATTGTTGCCTCAAGATAGCTATACTTCCACTTCTCATTTTATCTTGTTCTGAAGTCAGGGTGTCTTTAGAGTACCACATTACAGCCAAGTAAATAAATTGTTTTCGCAGACTTCTGAACCATTTCAAACCATTCTCTCTAGGCTTTTTAAAGCACTTATTACTAAGAGTGGTAATAAGCACGATCGTGAAAACCATTCATATTTCCTCTTTTTCTGAACTTATTTTTACTTAATTAATACATAGAGCTGTGTATTTTGGAGGGCACAGATGAGTGTGGATGTCATTCAAATGTTACTTTTACACAGAGACATTTTTCTGCTCTGATGCATCATAGTCTAAATGCATAAGAGGAACAAGAAAAACTGTAAATACCTCAGCCGAGGTATTTATACTCAAATAAATATGTAAATAATAATAATAATAATGTAAATACCTCAGCTGAGGTATTTACACTCAAACCAGAAGACCTTTGTCATGGATTTCTCTTTGCTAGTGTTTTCTGTTGTTGGTCATTCAGTCCATACTCTCCTAGTCTGTATACCTCAAAAGAGAACTAGAAATAGAAGGTTTATATTCTTAGAGAAAGGCCATTCTGAAGGTAAAATTCATTCTGCTGTTCTAATCAGTCTAGTGGTCTGATAACATTCCCATAACCCACCCCTGCTTACCCTCTCTTAGTTCCTTTTTTCTTAGTTCCTTGTGGAGAAGCTAACACATATATCTTTAATATAACTCCTGGTGCTGTAGTAAAACATCCTGTGAGTTAATTTCTCTAATCCATTTAAGCAGCAGGAGGCTTAACAGCTGGGGCTCATCATGTCCTCCTTTTATGCTGATTCAGTGGTCAGCAGAAAAGATGATGATTCCCAGATGTTCACACTTGATAGACTCAACAGGCTTGAGAGGAATACAGGAGAAATTGGTGACAGGTGTTTTTTTTCCTGACACCATAATGGGCACAAAGGAAAAGGACAACATAATATTTAAGGAAAATGGTGGTTTGGGAGCTTCCAAATTATAGCAGATTTTTTGTTCTCTGATGCTAATATGTAGAATAGGAAAATGTGACATTGCATATATTTAACACATAGCTGACAACATTCCTATGTGTGTATTACAGCATTTTTTACTTTGAGTTGTTAATAAAATCCAAACCACCTTTTCAGTAATACTGTCAGTACAGTATTCTGGTCATAGCAAGCAATAAATATATTCAAACTGAAGTCTGAATGATAAAATTTTTGCTATTATAGACTGGCAGATATCACAGAACCGCACACTGAGAATTGATGATAGCCAAATGAATCAGAGGACATGGAAAACAAGCAGATCATCCAAATACAGTTGTGGTGTTATAATTGCTTGTATCACTGGCTCTTGAAGTTAAAAATTAAAGGATGCAGCATTTGTGTGACTAAGAAGACATGCTGAATACTTGTTAATATCTTCACAGGGTTTCCATGTTCTGTGCATAATTAATTAATTGGAGAGAAGAGTCAATGATTTCCTGTTCCAAAGTTAAGGAATTGTTTTTATTACAAAGTGGAACAACTGAAGCAGGAGAGATGCCACGATCCTGGTAACATTGTCTATCTGATAGGTGTTTGGCATGCATATAGAGAACTGCTCTGAATCAGGCTTAAGTGAGGACACAGATCTGAGCCAAGCATTATAATGACATGGGAAGAAGCTATTTGGCAGCATATCCTCTCTTCTGAAAATAGTTATTTTCTTTCAGCTCTCTCTTGGCTGGTCAGATGGTGTACTTGACTATGATATTCTTAGTAACTTGATTAGTCTCTTGCTTAGCTAGAGCCTAGGTGGCCAAGGTCTGAATTCTCCCGAATAACACTCTGCTTCAAAAATTATTGCTCCCAGAGGAAGGCTGTACACCCCAGTTATGTCTCACATGCCTGTTGGTTTGGTTGTCCTTTGTAAAATATCTGAACTATGCACAGTGCAGGTAGAAATTATAGTTGTTCCAGTGAGCACCAGACATTTGCCCCACCAACTTGGCAATGAACAACTTTTCAACATAGAATAAATGACTAAAAGCTCCCAAAGCCAACTTGTGATTTAAATATACACTACATTAAAAAAAAATAGGATAATGAATCAAGCCATGATTAGCAACCAACTTCCAAGACAAGTAACTGAACCCATAATTGTCTAGGTTATCAGCTGAACTGAAGTCATGGTTATATCCTGTTTCAGCATGCTTGTTGTAATTTGTTTTGATTTGTGTGGGTGAGATTTGTGTTTTGTTGTTGTTGTTCAATGGATGGTTGTTTTGGATGGTTGTGTTTTTTGGTTTGTTTTGTTTGTATTTTTTGTTGATTTGGTTTGGTTCGGTTCGGTTCGGTTCGGTTTGGTTTGGTTGATTGCTTTTTTTTGGACTGCATAGAGAGTACTGCCAGACCTGCAGTGCTCATTCTGTCAAAGCCACTGAACTGCAAGGGTCTTATCTCCCTGGTGTGCCCTCCTTCTCCTCCTTCACAAATTATTAGTCACATAAAGTTGTTGTCATGTTGAGTTCTTCACAGCAGAGGATGGTGTCTTGGTGAAGGTGGATGAGTCAACCTTGGTGGGTGAGCAGATAACTGTTAGTTCACATGGAGTAGGAACTCTCTCAACAAGGAAAGTTAGAAAAGCACACTGTCTTACAACAGCATAGTGGCTAAGCTTCACAGCATTGTTTTTTCTAATTTCAACAACATACTTAAAGTCCATCTTTTCCCCTGTTCTCTTCATCTCTTCTTTCAGTTTGTTTTCTCAGAATTAACTTCCCTGTGTGAAATGAGAATAGGAAGAGGTGTACAGCTTAGCCAGTATTTAGGACACTGCTGCAGGAAGAGTTTTATTTAGTCCAAGGCAAATGCTGGATCTCTGGGATCCAATTCCTACCGAACAGAATATTTTATATGTACAGAACAAAATACCCATGCACAGTGCATAGCATCCTAACAAATGAGAACAGGAAGGACGAGGGAGAAAGAGTTCATGTCAAGCACTGAACTTTGTCTTCCGGTAGATTACATAGCCAAAATCCATTGACTGTAGTCATAACTTTGGTGTAACTTCCAAGATCCAGAACTACATGCACAGAGTTTCCATTAAGATCGTTAGCAACAAGAGCACTATATCTGTGTGACATTTCAAATGAAACAATCCAGTTAACTAGATCAACATAAATGGTTAACATCCTCCATTTAAAGAAAAGGACCAAGGACAACATAGGCAAACTAGGAAACAGATTGTGGACTATCTAGTCTATCAAAAATGAACTGACAAACATTTAATCACACATCATGACCTACACCACTCTCAAGTTCTAATATTGGAAGAATGGTCCTTGCTGTTCTGAAGAGCAGCTTTTGTGTTTCAAATGACCTAGACTTGCCTTTGAGTTTCAAACTTTTCCTATTCCAGCTTGTACTTTTTTTTCTTTTTTTTTTTTTTTTGACATTTGCCCAGGGCTAGACACTAATCCCTTCAAATGTTCTGACCTTGTTTTTATTAAAATGTTTTTGGAGAGGCAATCTTCATTTCAAATTAGGACCTTTTTCAAAGCTCGTGTTTCAAATTTGTTTCATTTGGCTTCCAAATTATGCTTTTTCTATTTCTGTGTGTGTTTTACTATCAGTAATGATAACTTTTAAACAAAGTGTGTTTCTGCTCTTTATTTTGTCCTTTGAAGAGAATTACTAATGTAGCTATTATACATTGCTTGGCATTCATTCATTTGAACTCTGCTATGCAGTACATCCTTTTGTGCAGCTGTCACTGTGACACTACCTCTCTGGGCCGTCTCCAGCAACTGGTTAGCATTACCTTTTCCTTTCAAGAGCTAAGTGGATATGCTGTATTTTGCTCTGACAGCTGGGGTATTTTGTTTGAGCCTTATTGGACTTGATAGTTACCTTTAGGGAATGTCTTTTTCAATTGTTTATTTCCAAAGTCTTCTGTCAGTTCAGACTGTGAAACACAAAGAGAATGCTGAAATTGTTGGTACTGATGCATTCACGTGGGATAACAAATGGTCAGGGCATCACTGTTCTTTGGACATTGCAGAAGGTTATTAGTATCCTATTAGAGTCCCAAAGAAAAGAGGAGAGAGAAAAGCTGTTTTCAGTTGGTCTTCCAGCTACAGAACTTTTAAAATTATTTTACTTTTATTCATATTAATATAAAATATTAATGGCAATAATACACAGCCCTATATAAGAAATGCTGCATAAATGTTATGCCCTTGCAGATAAAGAAATTAGTAGCCCAGGAAACTTTAAGTCAGTCAGTCATATACTATGTCTTTTGCCAGATATCATCCATTCTTTGGGATAATGTGCATCCCAAGCAAAGTGTTATATGTCTAACTGCGTAAAAAAAACTCTGCATGGGAATAATGGCTGTCCACAAGGGCAGGATTCTTTGTATCCAACCACAAGCAGATGCATTCTTATTTGAAACATCTTGGACATATTGGACATCCCTATATGGGCATAACAAGCCTGTAGAGAGTTTTAAAATTAATCTGTAAATATTAAAAAAAAAAAAAAAAAAGGATGGTAACTCTATCAGCAGATACATTGCTCTGCATTGCTCTGAATTAACATGTATGTATTAATTTTGTTCTCTATGAGAGTATTCTCAAAAAGTTCTCAGACCCATCAGCCAGTGAGGGATTGAAACAGTCACTTTATTCTCAGGACAATTCCTGTAATATCCATTCAAAAAAGGCAGAAAAAATTGCATATCTAAGAGGAGGTAAGAATGACTTATATTTCTAAAATCTGGCAAACAGAGAAAGCTCTTTTCAAATTCAATAACAAAAAAAAAAAAAAAGAAAAAAAAAAAAAAAGAAAGAAAAAGTCAACTTATCATGTGGTTTTCCAGGGGTTATTTACAAGTAATATACAAAATACAGTCCAGAAAATAAGGAATTTACAATAACTGATTCTGTGATTTTATTGTTTCCCAATGTTATTGCATGGAAAATGTCTAGACAAAGAAGAGAGAGGGTTTTTTTTGTTGTTTGTTTGTTTTACCTCAAGAACTACATTACATTATTTTAATGCAAAGTATGAAAGACTACATGAAAGACAATAATAATTTTATACTGAGTCAACCAAAAAGATCAGACAAGCTAAACCTAAATCTTTCTGCTTTTCCATACATTCTATACTATTCTGAGTACATACAGCTCAGACTAGAATTCTGCACAATCCATTTTTTAGGAATGTTATGGTCTTCAAAGAATTTAAGCCTGTTCATGGAAAATCACATGCTTCTGGCAATCTAACTGAATGAAAAGACTGTAAATGATATCATCTGTGGATACATTCTCTGAGAATCAGATGTGAAATTGTTAAACGTGCTTCAAAGTAAGTTAATATAAAGAAATGTGGAAACAATTCAGAGTAACATAGAGTAATATAGAGACAAGAAAATGATGAATATTCTGAATGTACTTCGCCAAAGGGAAGTCCTCTGTGATGAAATGACTGTCCTAGTAGATCAGTGGAGAGCAGTGGATATTGTCAGCCTGGACTTCAGCAAGGTCTTTGACAATGTCACCCATAGTATCCTCACAGATAAGTGATTAGTGCATAGGATGAATGGGCAGTGAGGTGGACTTTCTGAAAGACCAGGGAAAGAGGGTGGTGATCATAAGTCTTCACTAGTACATGATGGGGGCATCGCCACTGGAAAGATGGGTGGCTGACAAGAACCTGGGGTTGTGGTGGACACTCAATTGAACATGAACCAGTAGCATGCCCTTACCTCTAAGGGTTAATGATATCCAAGAATGCCTTAGGCAAAATATTGCTAATAGGTCGAAGGAGATGATCCTTCCTCTCTCTATTCAGAATTGGTGAGACAACTCCTAGAGTTCTTTGTCTAGTCCTGGACTCACCAGGACAAGAGAGACATGGGCATATTGGAGAGAGTCCAACAAAGGCCAACATTATGAAATGGCTGGAGCACCTCTCCTATGAATAATGGCTGAGAGAGCTGGAACTGTTCAGCCTGGAGAAGAGGAGGCTTAGGGGGATCTTAGCAATATAAATACCTGAAGGGAGGGTGCAAAGATGACAAAGCCAAACTCTTTCAGTGGTACCCAGTGCCAGGACAAGAGGCAATGAGCACAACCTGAAACAGAGAAAGTCCTCTCTGAATATTAGAAAACACTTCTCCACAGAAGGGGTGACCAAGCAAAAGTTACCTAGGGAGATTTTGGAGTCCACATCTTTGGAGACCTTCAAAAGCTGCTGGGCATACTCCTGGGCTACCTCCTCTAGTTGTCCCTGCTTGAGCATGGGGGTTGGACCAAATGGCCTGCAGAGATACTTTCCAACCTCAACTATTCCGTGATTCGGTCTGTGATATTGTTTGACTACTATTGTATGGGCCTTGAGCACATTTGTTGGCTTTACTTGCTGTGATCAGCCTCGTGGATGAGCTCAGTTGACCCAAGTGCACACACAACCTGTGACACCAGATGTCAACTAAGCTCATGTCTGAGCATCCAAACATTGCCTGAAGTATGCTGTAGATAATTTGTCTGCAACCCTGTCTCCTAGATAGCTTTTCATGCCACACTGTAGCCTTGTCTGCAGCCCTGTCTCTGGCTCCATTGCCTTTGGTTGTTCCTGGTTGGCCAATGGATTTGCTTCATCCCTTGCCTGGAATTACCAAGAGACCCATCATCTCTCAATAATGCACTTACCTTGTCCTGTCCAATTGCACATATATCCTGTCCAATTGCACATATATGCATATATACATCATTATGTACTTCCAGTATCCTTCATGTTTTGTATTCTAAGTGGATTTATAATCCCTTAGAATAACCACAAAAGCAATATTGTATTGAACAAAACAAGCTGTGGAAAACAAGTGAACCTTTACAGTATGGTTCAGTCATATATAACCCAGTACAATAACATTTAATAAAGTAGAGATTATGAAACAAAAGGGCAACACTGAACAGTCAACAGATGGAGAGAGCAGCAGGAGAGACAACATTAGCATTCTGCAAGTCATCTTGGCAACAGTAAGTTAATATCAGTAAGTCAATGGATCAACAGGCAACAGAAGGGCATTCAGCCTTTCAACAATACCTGACTGTACATTCAATTATTTCAGTTTTGAACTTTCTTTCTCCCTTTCATATATGTGTTAGTAATTAGCATTTAAAAATTTTAGTTATAATGGCATTTTTCTCAGATTAGCAGCCTGTGGTGAGGTGTTTCAGAAACGTCCACAGAGAACTTTGTCTGTACATCCCAATCATAATTCACAATGCATAAACCATTCTTGCTTATAAAATTTTGACAGTCAAATAACTTGTAGAAGTACAGGGGAAGATGGGATTTTTTTATGTGGTACTTGTATAACAACATATGCTAGGCAGGCCTTAAGAAAGCCCTGATTCTGTGGAGAGTCCTTTTGTGATTGTTTATCAACCTGATATGTCTTTGAATATATTACAATATATATGTGGGAAATTCATCACTTAGTTGTTGTGGTTTAATGCTTATAGGCAGCTAAGTAATATAAAGCCACCCTCTCACTTTACCTCCTCAACAGGATAAGAAGAAGATAAAATGAGATGGAGGGGAAAAAAAATATGGGTTGGAGACAGGAGCAGTTTAATTAAAGAACAAGCTAACATCACATGGAAGAAAAAGGAGAGAGTATTATTCTCTACTTCCTGTCAACAAGTGATGTTCAGCCACTTCCTGTGAGACAGGGCCTCAGACACATAGTGGTTGTTCAGGAAGACAAATGCTTTCATAAGAAGAATCTCTCCTTTCTCCTCTCCATTCCTTCCGCCCGAGGTTTTATGCTGGGCAAGACATTATATACCATGCTATACCCCTTTGGCCTGTTGGTCTCCCCTTTGCTGTCTGTGTTGCCTCCCCACCCCTTGACCATCCCAGGCTACTGGCTTTGGCATAGGAGAGGCTGTAGATCCAACCTTGGTGCTCTTCCAGCACAGCTCAGAAAGAGCCAAAGCACTGGTGTGATACCAACACCCTTCTAGTGGCAAGTGCAAAGCATAACATTATATGGGCTGCTGTGTGGAAAGTTACCTTCATCCCAGCCACACCCAGTACATTAGCCACCCATGCAGATGAAGAAGATAGATAAAACAAAAAGTAGTGAAATAGAAGTGGGTGATAGATGCATTTCCACCTTCCTCTTGACAGATAACCGTAACTGTACATTAGTGAAGTTGAAAACTTGACTAAAAAGATAAGACTTCAGGAACACAATTTCCCTTTCTTTTTTTTACTAGATGATTGTGGAGGTCTTTTTCAATGTTTATGATTCTATGGTTCTCTGTATGGCAATGGAATTTGGACTGAAGACCATGTGAACAATAAATGCTCCAATAAATCTGAAGCTGTTAAGGAATATTCTGGTATTTTAGTGTACAGATTTTTGATGTGAAGTTTTTAAATCCTCTCCTAGAGACAGCTAGGAGCAATCTGTGGGGGAGGAGAGGAGCAGAATCAAAGTTAAGCACATCAGCTTCATTATAAACCACAGCTGGGGTCATGTAACTGTGACCAAACCCAGTGAAAACTCTGAATTATCCACAAATTACTGATATGAAGCAGTGATATAAAATAAATGCCAGTGTGTTCCTTTTAGATGCTCTGTACCTTACTTTTTAGACTAAGAGGATGTCTTTTAATTGATATTTTGTAGACTGAAGTTAGAGTCATGGTAGGTTTAATGTTCTTACCTACTAGTTGTACCTGGGGGAGGAAGATGTGCACACAACCCCACACCCAAAACCAGATAATGATACTGTAAAACTGAGAATGAAAACCAGAAAATTAAACAAGGCATAGCTTCTCTAGAATCTGAATTTTGCTATGCTAGTTAACATATATTTTAAGAGCATTCACTTTATTTCCAAAAAGAGTAAAGATAAATTGTACATTCTAAGAATATCCCATATCTGCCTTCTAAGGCCAATCAACAAGCCTTTGTTTACCTGTTCATCTCTGACTCCAATGAAAAGGTAGGGGTAGGGAAATTTTTTTCACTCATTTTTATATCAATTATGAAATGAAATGTGGGTGTTCTGAGTGCAGTGCACTATTTTTACTTCACTACAGATAGAAAATACTGATTTATCATGTTTGTCATCTATGTACTTATCAAAAGACAGATGTATTCTGTTTGTATGCATACCTGTGTCATAGAATCATAAAGTCATAGAATGGTTAGAGTTGGACAGAACTTTTAAGACCATCTAGTTCCAGCTCCTTGACATGGACAGGAACATCTTCCATTAGATCTCCAGGGGGAACTACCTGGAATATCCACAGCTTCTCTGGACAACCTGCTCCAGTACCTCGCCACAGTCAGAGCAGAGAATTTCTTCCAAATATCTAATCTAAAACTACCTTCTTCTAGCTTAAAGCTGTTACCCCTTGTCCTATCACTACACTCTTTGATGAAAAGCCCCTCACCAGCTTTTCTGTAGACCCCCTTTAAGTATTGGAGGCCTCTATTAAGACTTCCTGGAGCCTTCTCTTGTCCAAGCTGAACAACCCCAACTCTCTAATTCTGTGTTCATAGGAGAGGTGCACTAGCCCCCTCATCATCCTTGTGGTCCCCCTCTGAACCCTCTCTAACAGGTTTTTGTCTTCCTTGTGATGGGGTCCCCAGAGCTGAATGCAGTATTCCAGGTGGGTTCTTACAAGAGTGGAGCAGAGGGGGAGAATCACCTCTGTTGACCAGATGGTCATGCTTATTTTTATGCATGCCAGGATATGATAATCTTTCTGGGCTGCAAGCCCATGGGAATTGTTCATGACAAGATTTTGTCCACTAACATCCTTGAGTCTTTCTCTGCAAAGTTGCTCTCAATCCACTCATCACCCAGTCTTTATCTGTGCTTGGGATTGCCCTAACCCAGGTGTAGGACCTTGCACATGGCCTTGTTGAACTTCACGAGGTTCACATGGGCTCACATGGGTTGAGAAATGTCTCTCTGGGTTCAGACAAAGACATGTCACTAGGTAACACGAAGACAGGTCACTAGGTAAAGCAAAAGCCACATACACAAGCAAAGCAAAACAAGGAATTCACTTCTTCCCATCAGCAGGCAGTTCAGCCACTTCCGGGAAAGCAGGGCTCATCACATGTAATGGTTTCTCAGGAAGACAACCACCATCATTCCAAATGTACCACTCTTCATCCTTCTACCCCACCTTTTATTACTGAGCATGATATTGTATGGTATGGATTATCCCTTTGGACAGTTTGAGTCAGCTGTCCTGGCTGTGTCCCCTCCCAGCTTTTTGTGAACCCCTAGCCTCCTCTCAAACAGAGTAACATGAGAAGTTGTTAAGTCCATGATTCTGTTCTGCAACAACTGAAAACATTGGTTTGTTATCACCATTATTTTCATTAAAATCCAAGCCATGGCATTATGTGATTCTCTGTGAAGAAAATTAACTTTATTCCAACCCAAAACATGACTGCAGGAATGACAACCTCACAGTAAACCCTGAACTTGTGTGGAATTTTCTAGTCCACCTGGATGCATATAAGTTCATTGAGCCTGATGGGATTCTGAAAACATTGCTTTGTTATCACCATTCTTTTCATCAACAATCCAAAACACAGCAGCCAATAAAAATCTAAAATATGGCATGTGAGCCTCTATGAAGAAAATAAACTTTATCCCAATGCGAACCATAAGAGTCCCACCTGCAAAATTTCTGAGGGTGCAGTTCTGTCCATGTCACTGATAAAAATGTTAAAGAGTATCCATCCCAAAACAGAACACTGCTGGACACCACTGATCACTTGAATATCAAACTGTTTACCACTAATCTGAATGTGATCAATCAGCCAGTTCATTATGCACTGAATGGTCTGTGAATATGATCAGATCTATGTCTGGATATGAGTGGATATATCATCAGATCTATGTCTCTTGATTTTAGAGATACATATATGTATGCATACTTATTCATATACACAAATATATATAACATAAATACAGTTGTGTTTATGTGCATATGTAGATTTACATGTACATGAACACATGCCCGTGTGTGTGAAATATTGTGTTTCTTATTAACTAACACACCAAAATGTTATGATACTTTCTGAAACCTTTCCCAAGGTTTTTCTAGTGAACAATGCCATACTAAAGAAGAGAGATGTACAGGAAGGAATACAATGTATTTAAATGGAGGAGAAGAATGTGATAGCAAGAAATGTTAATGCCATTGTATTAGTAACAGAAAACTGGGGCGGAAATGTGTGCCATGAATGGTGAAGAATGATACTTATAGCATGTAGCACATGATTATATGTCTCTCTGACTTTCTTAATAATCTAGAAGCTTATTTTTCAACCTATATATCTAAAACGTCTTTTTCCAGTTTCTATTACAGCTTATTCAATGCATAGTTGTCTTATTATTACAAGATACATCAACATCTAAAGTTAAACAGTGTCTAGAATAACAAAACAAAACAAAACAAAACAAAACTTGAAAATAAATACTTTATGACATAGTACAATGAAAATAAAACAGCCATGACAAACACATTATGTGAGTGGGGAAATATAATTCCATCATCTTCACAGTATATGGTATCTACATATGTGCATGTTAAATGCTGTATATAGTAAAATGTAGTCCTTTGGTCCAAAGGGAATTTGAATTTACAGACATCCTCACTTCTGTATAAAGATACTTAAGACTTTTACAATTTTTAGGTCCAAATTATTTGTATAACATTTACTAGCATGTGGTTTTGGCTATATTAGCAGAAAAATACATGGTTTCATGTAGATTCTCAAGAAATAGATACTGCCTCCACTTAGGACTCTTTGTAAATAACCCTTAGAGAAGTCAGTTGACTAAAGCAGAGTTAAAGCAGAGTCTTTCAAGAGGAAACAAAGTTATTTTGATTGATATCAGCTCTATTTGTAAGTGATATTAGGATAAGGAGAGAAATGAAGCAGCCTTTTATAACTTCATACAAGTGATGTGATGTGCATGTGTTTGCTAGGGAAGTAAATATATCTTCATTTATTGTGTAAAGGAAATTGCTTATTTTCTTGAGACTCAAAATTGCTGTTTTCTACTACTGAATAAGTGTGAAAGAGCAATGTAAAAGGACAGTCAAAATTATGAAAAATCAAGGACAGGAATTTTACGAAATGATGTTGTATACAGCAGACACATCAGTGCTTCACTCTCTGTTGCCAGCAAGATATCATGAAACATTTTTCATACAAAATAGGCCCATGTTGCAACAGGGTATCAGCTAGATTTTAAATACAGTTTCTTCTCTCTTGCATAATCTATGCTCTTCTACTATTATTATTATTTCATGTACACATCCTGGCTTGCTTGTCTGGGATTTTGCAAATTCCAGTTTGCCTCGCCCTTGGCAAACTTGGCAAACGTCACATACACTGTGAAACTGTGCCCAATTTTTTTATTATTATTATTATTTTATTCTATTTTTTTAGGGAAAGACAATTTAGAGGTTAAGACTTGCCATGAAACTATATTATGCATTTCTTTTGCCAGCAAAACAGGCTTTTTTTTTTTTATTATTTATTTTTTATCATGGAGGAAAGTTGTTAGTCTATCAGCCATGCCATTGCATTTGCTTATTAAACTATGATATTAATTGGAACAATAAAATTATTCTAGTTAACAATAACACCCTTTTTGACTGGCACTTCTGAACTAGTTTTTCTGCCAAATCTGGTGTGTCATATAACTAAACACGTAAAAGAACAAACCAGACCTACCCTTATGGGAGACTTTTCCATTTTGCAAACAGTAATTAGGCATCAAATTACCATTTAGCCATTCTGAAAACTGTTCTCTAATCGCCCTTTTCCCTGTTTATATATCGGCAAGTATGACAATTCTTTTTTTTCACCCACTTTTTTTGTCATGTGTGTTTGGACTTACTGGCCATTAAACACACATTTTGATGTTTTTGCAAGATTCTGAAACATCTCTGTGTTCTAGGTTGGAAGGACCACACCGTGCTGCAGACTGGTCTTGATCATGGCCCTTATGATATGAATACCATGTTCTTTTATGTTCAGTATTTAACATTTTTTTTTTTTTTCTTTTACTGTTTCTTCGAGGTTTCTCTTTCGTTTTGCTTTGTTTTCTTTTCTTTTATATGCCACGTCATACATTACATGCAGACAATGTTGAAAAGAAGAAGAAAAATGGAAAGAGCTTGGAAAAATGAAAGCCTTTGTAATTCCAGGTGTGTTGTCAGTTGCAGTTCAACTCCATTCACTGCTGTTTTTATTTTTCCTCTATTCTATTTCCTCTATTTTTTTTATTTTTTATTGGTCCTCTAACAGGAACATGTAACTGAAAAAATACACAAAACAAAAATTAGTAATTATTCAGGAGGAGAGAGAAAAGGAGAAAAGTTTTATTTTATGACGGCTTTGGAGCTGGCAGCTTAAAACACCAACTGCCAGTTTGTTTTATTATTATTTGGTTTAAATTTATACATGGGTGGGTGGGAGGAAAGACAACTTATAATATTTGCTTCTGTTATGCTCATTATTTTATAACCTTGAGTTTTGCCAGGCACAGTTGCTACTGGAAAAGTAAAGAATCATTGTTCCCCACATTACAAAAAGGAGGAAGCTGCTCTGTGTCTATTTCTATTCCTTATCTGGTACCTATAAAATATATACTATAGTATCTCATAGAAAAATTCTTATTTCTGTTACTGCTTAGCCCTGTTTTGTGACAAGCTTAACAAAGTAGAACATTCAGATTTCAACATCTGCTCCCAAGAACTGCCAAAACCACACATTTTTAATTTCATTGTCCTAGTTGTTGCTTCCTAGGCTATACCTTTTGGATTACACGTTCTTCTGTTATGCTAATTTATTTTTGAGTCCAAGGCCAGAATGAGTCAGAAGCCAGACCAACACCTTTTAGGACTTATCCAGGATAACTGTAATATTATTTAAGATAAAAACATATGCTCCACACAACAAGCCCAAGTACAGTTTTGCTTGTTTTCTGACTCTTTGTACACTGGTCTCCTGGTCTCACTCCATTTTCTACTCTCAGGCCACTTACATACTTCTCTTGCCCTGAGACTCACATAACTTGGAATTTAGATCAACATGATTCATTCTCTGTGCACGATGTCTGCAAATATCCTCATTCATTGTAAATCCATGCAATTTCTCCTTCATGTATTGCAACATATTACACATTTTGGCTTATTATGAACTACAAGTTTCCTTAATGAACAGCCGCCAGTGATGTATCCAATGTGCTTAATATTAGATGTGTTTAGCAGTGTCTATTTAGTAACACTGGACATTCTCCACAGATTTTGAGTCAATTTTTTCCAATTTTTTTGAGTGTTAGATGTGTTTTAGCATTATATTTATGTTCTAGCAACATGAAACCTTTAGCACTTAGGTTTATAGATTAAAAATAATAATAATAATAGAATTATATAGAATGATGAGAGTTTACTAAAGAACCACCTGATAAAATGTGCGTGCTGTAACTGAATCCTTATCATACAGCTGACCACCAATAAATATATCTAGAGAGACATACAGGAAAAAGAATAGTAGAATGGATCATCAGATTATTAGAAAGGAATGGTTTAGAAAGTACTTCCAGCACTTCCAGTACTTCCAGTACTTCCAGTAGTGAGGATAACTAACTGAAACAGCTGGGAGTGGAGGTGTTGAATTTACTACTATGTAGTGAGGTCCTTCGGTCTGCTCCATGATGTGCTGTGTAAAATAAGGTACATTTGAAGTGCTTCTACACCAATGTACGCAGCATAAAATACAAGCCAGAGGAGCTTGTATCTTATCTGGAGTCTTGGCCCAGTCCCAGAGCTACGATATCATCGACATAAGTGAAAACCTGGTAGGATGAGTCTTGTGACTGGTATATTGCAATAGACGGTTAGAGGCTCTTCAGGAGGAACAGGCAGAACAAGAAAGGCGGGGGGTGGTCCTGTATATAAAGGAGATTTTGGACTCTATAGAGCTTGCAGTTGGTAATGGCAAAGTTGAGAGCCTCTGGGTAAGGATTAAGGGACAAACAAGTAAAGAGGATGTTGTCGTGGGAGTCTATTACAGACCATGTGGTCAGGATGATGATAATGACGAATTATTTATTCTTTGAGGAAATAAGAGATTCCTCAAGATCAACTGCCCTTGTCCTTATGGAGTTTTCAACTTGCCAGACATCAACTGATATTACCACACAGATGACACAAGCAGGTCCAGGAGGTTTCTAAAGCACCTAGATGATAACTTCTTGGTGCAGGTGCTAGGGGAGTCAACTAGGAAAGATGCCATCCTATATTTGTTGCTTGAGAATAGAGAGGGTCTTGTGGGGAACATGGCAATTGGCGGCCGTCTCAGTCATAGTGACCATGAAGTGGTTGAGTTTAAAATTTTTGGTGACAGTAGGAAAGTGGTTATGGCAAATGAGGTTACATCAGACTGGTGGTCAGTCACCAGTGGGGTCTCCCAGGGCTCCATTTTAGGGCCAGTTCTTTTCCATGTTTTCATAAAGGAGTTAGTTGTAGGACTAGAAGGTGTTTTGAGTACATTTTTTGATGATACTAAACTGGAAGGTGTTGTTGAAATGAGTCAGATGTGGGACTAGAAGGTGTTTTGAGTAAATTTGTTGATAATACTAAACTGGGAGGAGTTGTTGACTCCATTAAGGGTAGAAAGACCTTACAGAGAGATCTGGACAAATTGGAGCTGGGCAATCACCAGCCACATGAAGTATAACAAGAGCAAGTGCTGGGTCCTGAACCTGGGAAGGGGCAACCCTGACTATACATACAGACTGGGAGATGAGACAGTGGAGAACAGCCCCACAGAGAGGAATCTGGGGGTTGTGGTTGACAGCAAACTGAATAAGCCAGCAGTGTGCCCTGGCAGCCAGGAGGGTCAACCATATCCTGGGGTGCATCAAGCGTGGCATTGCAAGTCAGTTGAGGGAAGTAATTGTCCCACTCTACTCTGTGCTGGTGTGGCCTTACCTCAAGCACTGTGTGCAGTTTTGGGCATCACAGGGCAAAAAGGACATGAAACTATTGGAGAGTGTCTAGAGAAGGGCTACAAGATAGTGAAGGGGCTAGAGGGGAAGACATATGAGGAGCAGCTGAGGTCATTTGTTTTGTTCAGCATGGAAAAGAGGAAGCTGAGGGGAGACCTCATCACAGTCTACAGATTCCTCACAAAGTGGAGTGGAGGGGCAGGTGCTGATCTATTCTCTCTGCTGACCAGTGATAGGACCCACAGGAATGGAGTAAAGCTGCAACAGGGTAGGTTCAGGATGGATATCAGGAAAACGTTCTTTACTGAGAGGGTAGTAATTCACTGGAACATGCTCCCCAGAAATATAGTCAAAGCACTAAACCTGTCAGAGTTTAAGAAGCGTTTGGACTATGCTCTCAGTCATATAGTCTGAACTTTTGGGTAGACCCGTGTGGAGCCATGTCATGGTTCCGCTCGAGTGGGCAGCCAAGCTCCACCACAGCCGCTCTCTCACTCCCCCTCCTCAAAGAGGAATGGGGAGAAAATATGTGAAAGGGGCTCAAGGGTTGAGATAAGGATGAGAAAATCACACAATAATTATTGTAACGGGCAAAACAGACTCAGCATAAGAAGATAGTAAGATTTATTGCCTATTACTAACAAGCGAGAGAAGTGAGAAACAAAGAAACCAAAAGCACCTTCCCCCCCATCCACCCTCTTCCACCTCCTCCCCCCGAGCGGCGCAGGGGAACGGGGGAATGAGGGTTATGGTCAGTCTACAGCACTTCTTCTCTGCCGCTCCTTCTTGGTCACTCTCGTCCCCTGTGCTGTGGGGTCCCACCCACGGGATGCAGTCCTTGGTGAACTGATCCAGCGTGGGCTTCCCACAGGCAGCAGCTCTTCCAGAACTGCTCCAGATATGGGTCCGTACCACGGGGTCCATCCCTCAGGAGAAAACTGCTCCAACCTGGCTCCTCTATGGGCAGCAGCTCCTGCCAGGTCACCTGCTCCTGCATGAGCTCCTCTCCACGGGCTACAGGTCCGGCCCAGAATCTGCTCCGGCAGGGGTTTTCCACAGGCGGCAGCCTCCGTCGGTGCAGGGCCACCTGCTCCACCGTGGTCGCCTCCACGGGCTGCAGCGTGGAACCCTGTTCCACCGTGGTACTCCATGGGCTGCAGGGGGACATCCTGCTTCACCATGGTCCTCACCACAGGCTGCAGGGGACTTCTGCTTTGGCACCTGGAGCACCTCTCCCCCTCTTTCTACACTGACCTTGGCACCTGCAAGGCTGTTCTCTCGCTCCCTTCACTCTCCTGGCTGCTGTGTGGTGCAGCGTTTTTTTCCCTGTCTTAAATATGCTCTCACAGAGGCGCAAAACAACATCGCTTATTGGCTCAGCTCTGGAAAACAATGGGGCCCTTCCCAAACATGGGGCAGCTTCTAGATCTTTCTCACAGATACCACCCCTATGGCCCCCTGCTACCAAAACCTTGCCACGTAAACCCACTACAAGCTAGAAGTTGTACTCGATGATGCTTGTGGTCCCTTCAAACTTGGGATATTCTATGAATCTATGATGCTATGTAAATTCTACTCTGGGCCATAATGATGATCAAAGGTCTGGAACACCTCTTCTACAAAGACAGGCTGAGAGAGCTGCAGCTGTTCTGCCTGGAGAAGAGAAGGCTCTGGGGAGACCTTGTGATAATTTTCCAATACTTGAAGGGAGACTACAAGAAATCTGGGGAGGGACCCTTTTTCAGGGAGTCTAATGATAGAATGAGGAGTAATGGATTTACACTAAAATAAGGCAAATTTAGATTATATATTCAGAAGACATTCTTTACGCGGAGTGTGGTGAGATAGTGGAACATGTTGCCTGAGAAGTTGTGGATGCCCTTTCCCTGGAAGTACTAAAGGTCAGATTGGATGGGACTTTGAGCAACCTGATCTAGTGGGAGGTGTCCCTGCCCATGTCAGGGGAGTTAGAACTGGATGATCTTTAAGGTTCCTTCCAATCCAAACCATTCCATGATTCTATGATTCTATGATTCTATGATTCTATGATTCTATGATTCTATGATTCTATGATTCTATGATTCTATGAATGTTGTAATGTTGTTTCTCTTTCTGAAAAACATATACCTTCAGGAAAAACCTCACATTATGGGAGATCAGATGACACTGTCATTGTATCCTTTCTGCCCTTTAAGGCCCTGAGAAAAGCTTTAAGAGCTAAAAATGGTTCTATGACCATGAGTGTGAGCGTGAGATGTGGGTGGTGGGCCCAAAGCTCATTACACTCTTATTCTCCTAGACTAGATTCAATACTTCCATTGCACAGCCACATTGAGAAGAGTCTCAGAAGTTCCCTGCAGCTTCTGAATTCTTGAGAAGGCAACGTACTACTTAGTATTTTGTGCTGACCCCCTAACCAAATTTCAGCCATAAAAAGTCTTATAGAATTGTCGTGGTTTAACCCGGCTGGCAGCTAAACACCACGCAGCCGTTCGCTCACCCTCCCCCCTCCCTCTCTGGGACGGGGGAGAGAAATGGAAAGTGAAGCCCGTGAGTTGAGATAAAGACAGTTTAATAAGACAGGAAAATAATAATAATAATAATAATAATAATACAATGATGATAATAGTACTACTAATAATAATATGTACAAACAAGTGATGCACAATGCAATTGCTCACCACCCGCTGACCAATGCCCAGCTTAACCCCGAGCAGTCTGGCCCCCTCCCCCCGGCTAGCCACCCCTATATATTGTTTAGCATGACGTCAGATGGTATGGAATACCCCTTTGGCTAGTTCGGGTCACCTGTCCTGGGTCTGTCCCCTCCCAGCTCTTACTGCACCCCCAGCCTGCCCGTTGGCAGGACAGAGCAAAAGTCTGAGGTGTCCTTGGCTTGGTATAAACACTGCTCTGCAACAATTAAAACATCGGGGTGTTATCAGCACTCTTCTCATCCTAAGCCAAAACACAGCATTCCACCAGCTACTAGGAAGAAAATTAATTCTGTTCTAACTGAAACCAGGACAAGAATGTAGAGTCTGAAAATGTGCAGTTGTGGTTCTTTCAAAAGCTGACAGATTTGTCAACGGACGTCACTTTACTAACTCAGGTACAGTATTTGGCATAATTAGGTCATTTTAGGGTATTTGAAGGCATATTCTAGGTCATTCCAGGGTATGACATTAGCATGTGCCTCTGCAAAAAATTTTATTCTGATATCCCTTTGAATTCCAGACATTGTTTCATTGCGTTTTTAAAAGGCAAGAAGTACAAAGTAAAATTGGAGTTCTGTTCAAATAGTGGTTTTTAGTACTACAGCTGGGTATCTTTTTTACACACCTTTACAATGTAGTGTATTACATTTTCAGAAGCAGCTGAAAAACTAAGATTAAGCCTGAAACCCTTCAGGATTAACAAATACCTTACTGAAATTGGTGATTCTGCCCTTTAAAAGCAGAACAATCTGGTGGTCTTTTCCAATTGAATGGGAAATGGCTTCCAAACCTCCAGCTATATCCTGTATTTTGGCTTCTTTTTGATAATACACAACATAAACTCAGCTCAGGGAATGATTCCCTGAGTTCATGCCAAATTACCAGGTCATTTAAATCAACGTTGTATGCTGTTGCACACTTAAAATTATTTATGCTACTTTTACACTAATTTCTTCAATCTAACAGTAACACAATGGATAACCATTTACTCCAGAATGTCAGTGTATTTTCTTTAATTCATTTTTCTGTAGAAAATATTATCAGGCATCAAAGTAGCTGCAGTGAGGTTTCAGAGGATGTTTCATTTGCAGTGCAAGCAGCTTGATTCTTTTTATTTTGAACACTATTTGTTCCTGTTTATTCCCTTCCTTTTCATTTTTCTCTTTTGGGTACTGCCCATACTGCTTTGTAACAAGCTTTCAAGGCTTCTGTGCCTTGAGCATTTAGTAGTTCACATTTGGGAACTGTGAATGCTCCATTTTGCTGGCTGAAGTACATAATGCTTTTAGTGGTACAGACAATTAGAATTGATCAAAATTAACTGGTTCATAAGCCTCAGCAAATGTCAATCAAAATGGCTTTGGTCACTTTAATATCAGTTAAGACAGTAGATAGATGGAAATAATTTTATCATCATTAACTTTGAGTGGGAAAGACAAGGGGAATGGCTTGAGGAGATAGCCTGAGAAGTTAAATCTGGAACTTTACTGCTTTTACTATGTTGTCTAATTGCTTAGCTTGATGCCATCTGTTTCTCTTCCTTCCTCCAGGCAAAAGGGCATTACAGCAGAGCCAGGAGTGGAAAAGGGTAGAAACAGAATCCTATACATGGAGAAAATAACAAGAAAAGCAATCATAAATGTCAGCAATTGAACACAAATCTATTTTGGGTTGTAAATCATTGCAAGTAGAGATCTGCTTCCCTCAGCTCAAATACTTTTTATTCTGGGTGAAATGCACAAGGGTGATATTGTGGCCCCAGGTTCAGACTCCAACAGCTGCAAGGAAGTTCTGATGCTACAAAGTCAATGGTAAACCTTCCACTGAGTTCGAAAGGGTGCAAAGTTTATATTTGTCCTTTCTGAACAGTTCTCATGGGACACAAAACTGATCATCTAAGTTCAGTAAAACTCCTTATCATCATGATATTGAAAAAATGAAAAATAAAGAGCTTGTACAGCTTTCCTACCCTGTGTGTTTATTGGCAGCTCTGTTCACTAAGTGTTTGACAGTGCCTGAGGTTCTTACTTAAACAGTACAAGGTCTCCTTTCTAAAGAATTTTTCATTCCCAGGTTCTTTGGAAATGTTAGCTTCACTTTTTTGCCTCTCTGACTCCAATGTTGCTGCACTACACCTTACCACCTTACCCCCCCAGAGACCAGGAAAAAGTGACCACATCAGCAAAATACTCTTTTCTACAAAAACAAAACAAAACTAAACAAAAACTTGAAATATGTAAAAATAAGGTATACTTTGTTTCCATAGATATGGGATACTTTCACACAAATGAATGTATATATACATACATATAAATAGTATATATGTATGTATGTTCTCATTTACATTTCTTTTTAGGCACAGTACACAAAGCTTAATGAAGACAAAGAAATGAGAAATCCATGGCTGGAAAAATATAAATTTTATGAACAATTTGTGTAATTCACTTAATGGCCTAACAGAAAGTGCCACAAATCTTATGCCCAGACAGGCTGATAGACCCTTGAGGTACAGATTATCTGGCTAAAGCTCAACATTAAAATAAGCATCCTAACCTTTTCTTTTTCTCTTCATGGTGCCTGGTTTTCCATGGGTTGATCAGTTCCTCTTATTCCCCCAGAGGCCTCCAGAGCTCTCCCTATAGCATTGTACATTCACAGAAGACTCAGAATTGAATTGTTTCAATGTCCCAAATATCAGTGAGATAATCTGCTCAGTTTTGCCACTTTATTTTGCCTCTGAAGATTTTACAGGGAGGATACAAAACTGTAAAAAATAAAAGCACTGCATTGTATGAGCTGATGTGAATACAACAGGAGGAACTCTTAGGATGGTGCTGACATTTCAGTTCTGAGAGTATCTGGAGATAACCTTCCAGAGAAGGTTAACAATTTAACAACTATCTCTGCCTCCAGACAAAGAGAGCAAAATGAAAACAATTACACTGTTGGTATCTAAGGGTTTGGCATCACTGGGAGTTATCTTGTGTTGGTACAATACAAGGATATATGAGCTGTCAGTGTGATCCTAGGATGGTTCCAAATGATGGCACTGTTCTTTGGTTGCTTGTTTTTGTTTTGTTTTACTTTGGTTTGGTTTGGATTTTTTTTTTTTTTTTTTTTTTTGTCTTGTTTTGCTTTGCTTTGCTTTATTTTGCCTTATAGATCCTTGTACTCCTCTGGAATCACAGAATGGTTGGGGTTGAAGGTAACCTCTGGAGGTCATCTGGTCCAGCCCCCTGTTCAAGCACAGCCACCTAGAGCAGATTGTATAGGACCATGTCAAGACAGTTTTTGAATGTCTCCAAAAGTAGAGGCTCCACAGCATGTCTAGGCAACTTTTTCCATTGTTCAATAACCCTCTCAGTAGTGTTTCCTGATGCTCAGATGGTAATTCCTGTGTTCCAGTTTGTTCCCATACCTCTGCTAGCTGGTCTAGCTTTAAAGAGTCTGTACTGACATAGACCATGTGTACTACTCTACTATGAATTATACTATAACATCCAAAGCATATATGTGTCTTCCAAGAATCTTTGAAATCTTTATCAATGGATGATTTTGTTCATCCTTCTTCATTAGGATGTGGGAAACAGCATCTAGTTTACCCATCAGTCCTCCTTAGTTCACTGCCTTTATTTCTTCTCTTTTTCATTACACTACCTGTGTAAAATTCACTGAGACTTTAAAACATCCTTTCAAACCTTGAGTCCTGTGAGCTGCGAACTAAACATTTTTAGAATTTGGATTGCCCAGACACAAATGTTGATTGAAGCTAATAGACTGTCTCATAATTTCCCCCTCTTCTTCTCACTGCACTGGATGGTCTTTCTATGCAGCATAAGCCCGGGCTTCACAGACACATTTACAGTACTGGGAAATTTGAAGAGCAATCTTAGTTACTTTACCCCTTAAGCATTACACAATAAGTAGCTGAAAGTGACTACATCTATTCTAGGAATATTGACACAGAAACTTTCTAAACATACCATATTGGTATGATATGAGTTATAAAATTAATGAAGTAATTACAAAACTGCTGTGTAAGGGGACAACAGTACACTGGAGATTTTTCCCTGTTTCTCACATTTGAGAAGGAGGCATTTGGTCCTCCATTCTGGTTCTTTCCTCTTTTCCATTTGCAGAATCTTACCCAGTGAACTGAAAATAAAAAAACAATTTGCTCCTGAATATGAGTTTAAAAGTCCAAGGATACAATTTATCTCATCTAGCTGTATACATCTTCAATGTAGTCAAACTTGTCTGAGCTACTCTGCTGAACTTCCTTTTCTGTGAAAGTGAAGTTCATTTAGAAGTACCTTCATAGGCAGTTTTCAAGCTTGATTTATCTGGCCTACTTCAGGTTTCTACTTTTGTGTGAGATTAATCATGTCCTGGACACCACCAGCTATTTTGATTAGGTTGATTAGGTTGTCATAGATTAGACAGGAAATCCACAATGACTAACTCAGATTGGATATCTCCATTTAGTAAGATGATTCACATTACAAGAGGTGGAGAGGTTATTACCTCCATAAATAGCTGTTCAGATAATTTTGTCCTATTCTTGTGTCTTACATAAGCTTCCTGTTACAAATGTCTTTTCCCTTTCATAGTTCTTCCATGTTAGATATTGTTTTCTAGAGAAGTTTGCTGAAGGCAGCTGACCACTTAAACCTCTGAACTGATATCACTTTTCAGACTAAATAATACGTATTCTTTTTCTTTCTGATGTATGCAGACTTTTGTCAGTTTGTGTTGCCTTCAGCAAGGTTTTTTACACCATTGCCCATAACATTCTCCTCAAGAAACTGGCTGCTTGTGGCTTGGACTGGCGTACACTTCTGTAGTGGGTTTACGTGGCAAGGTTTTGGTAGCAGGGGGCCACAGGGGTGGTATCTGTGAGAAAGATCTAGAAGCTGCCCCATGTTTGGGAAGGGCCCCATTGTTTTCCAGAGCTGAGCCAATAAGCGATGTTGTTTTGCGCCTCTGTGAGAGCATATTTAAGACAGGGAAAAAAACGCTGCACCACACAGCAGCCAGGAGAGTGAAGGGAGTGAGAGAACAGCCATGCAGGTGCCAAGGTCAGTGTAGAAAGAGGGGGAGAGGTGCTCCAGGTGCCAAAGCAGAAGTCCCCTGCAGCCTGTGGTGAGGACCATGGTGAAGCAGGATGTCCCCCTGCAGCCCATGGAGTACCACGGTGGAACAGGGTTCCACGCTGCAGCCCGTGGAGGCGACCACGGTGGAGCAGGTGGCCCTGCACCGACGGAGGCTGCCGCCTGTGGAAAACCCCTGCCGGAGCAGATTCTGGGCCGGACCTGTAGCCCGTGGAGAGGAGCTCATGCAGGAGCAGGTGACCTGGCAGGAGCTGCTGCCCATAGAGGAGCCAGGTTGGAGCAGTTTTCTCCTGAGGGATGGACCCCGTGGTACGGACCCATATCTGGAGCAGTTCTGGAAGAGCTGCTGCCTGTGGGAAGCCCACGCTGGATCAGTTCACCAAGGACTGCATCCCGTGGGTGGGACCCCACAGCACAGGGGACGAGAGTGACCAAGAAGGAGCGGCAGAGAAGAAGTGCTGTAGACTGACCATAACCCTCATTCCCCCGTTCCCCTGCGCCGCTCGGGGGGAGGAGGTGGAAGAGGGTGGATGGGGGGGAAGGTGCTTTTGGTTTTTTTTTCTTCCTTTGTTTCTCACTTCTCTCGCTTGTTAGTAATAGGCAATAAATCTTACTATCTTCTTATGCTGAGTCTGTTTTGCCCGTTACAATAATTATTGTGTGATTTTCTCATCCTTATCTCAACCCTTGAGCCCTTTTCACATATTTTCTCCCCATTCCTCTTTGAGGAGGGGGAGTGAGAGAGCGGCTGTGGTGGAGCTTGGCTGCTCACTCGAGCGGAACCACGACAACTTCATTGGGTTAAAAACTGGCTGAATAGCCAGGCCGAAAGAGTCGTGGTGAATGGAGCCAGCTGGAGGACAGTCACTAGTGACGTTCCCCAGGGCTCGGTACTGGGGCCAGTCCTCTTTAATATCTTTATCGATGATCTGGATGAGGGGATCAAGTGCACACTCAGTAAGTTTGCAGATGACACCAAGTTAGGTGCGTGTGTCAATCTGCTTGAGGGTAGGAAGGCTCTGCAGGAGGATCTGGATAGGCTGCACCGATGGTCTAAGGTCAACAGTATGAATTTCAACAAGGCCAAGTGCTGGGTCCTGCACCTGGGATGCAATAACCCCAAGCAGAGCTACAGGCTGGGAGATGAGTGGTTGGAAAGCTGCCTGGCAGAGAAGGACCTGGGAGTGATGGTTGATAGTTAGCTGAATATGAGCCAGCAGTGTGCTGAGGTGGCCAAGAAGGCCAACAGCATGCTGGCTTGTATAAGAAACCATGTGGCCATCAGGGCTAGGAAAGTGATTGTACCCCTGTACTCGGCTCTCGTGAGGCCATACCTCGAGTACTGTGTTCAGTTTTGGACCCCTAACTAAAGAAGGTCATCAACTTGAAAGAGTCCAGAGAAGGGCAATGAAGCTGGTGAGGGGTCTGGAGAACAAGTCTTATGAGGAGCGGCTGAGGGAGCTGGGCTTGTTCAGCCTGGAGAAGAGGAGGCTCAGGGGCGACCTTATTGCTCTCTACAGATACCTTAAAGGAGGCTGTAGAGAGGTGATGGTTGGTCTGTTCTTCCACATGCCTGTTGACAGGATGAGGTGGAATGGGCTAAAGTTGCGCCAGGGGCGGTTTAGGTTGGATATTAGGAAGAACTTCTTTACCGAAAGGGTTGTTAGGCATTGGAATGAGCTGCCCAGGGAAGTGGTGGAGTCACCATCCCTTGAGGTCTTTAAAAGACCTTTAGATGTTGAACTTAGTGATGTGGTTTAGTGGAAGACTTGTTAGTGTTAGGTCAGAGGTTGGACTTGATGATCTTGAGGTCACTTCCAACCTAGATAATTCTGTGATTCTGTGTTGTCCAAGTGAGCGTTTATTTCAACAAGTGCTCTGTGGGTCTTTTTGGTAAATTCTCTGAAATTACCAGTGAGTCTTAATGCACATATCTATCTTTATGACAGAGTTAATGTAGGGTACTTATCACAGGCAGAAGAGAGCAAAAGAAATAGTGCTTTTAAGAAAATTAAGGAAAATGGTGTTTAGAGATATCACTAAAATAAACCCTGGGGATATTTGGGGATGTTTGTTAGTAGATCATCTGTTTTCACCTTGTTATCTTGCTTTAACAAGGATATAGACGCCCTGTATAGTAATAGGAAAACATGATCTTACCCTTATGTCCAGGTTAAAAGTTTGATGAATGGGATGTTCAAGCAGATCTGCATATATATCCAGAACATTGGAAATTGCTTCGGATTCAGAGGGTCTTGGAAAAAGCTGGAGAAACAAGCAAGCAGCAACCTCATGAAGTCCATCAAAAGCAAATGCAATGCCTGGTGCCTGAGTAAAACAAAGCTCTTCTGTGTGACAGTCAGGGGCTGACTGGATCAGGAGCATCTGGGCAGAAAAGGCCTTAAGGCTTTGGGGACACCGGGCTTGCCATAAGGCAGCAGTATCCCTGGGCAGCAAAAAGGACCCCTCCACATCCTGGGCTGCACAAGCCACAGTGCAGCCAGCACACTTATGGAGGTATCCTACCCTGCTGTCCAGCACTTGTGCAATGTATCTGGAGTGTGGTGCCCAGCCATGAGGTGCCCATGTATGGAACAGACACTAATACACTTCTGAGTTGGAAGGGACCCAGAAGGATCATCAAGTCCAACTCCTGGGTCCCCAAAGGACCATCAAAAAATAAATAAAATATAACAATAATAATAATAATAATAATAATAATAATAATAATAATAATAATAATAATAATAATAATAATAATAATAAACAGACCATGTGTCTGAGAGCATTGTTCAAATGCTTCTTGAAATCAAGCAGGCTTAGTGCCATGCCCACTTACCTGGGGAGCCTGTTGCAGGGCCCAACTTTCCTCTTGGTGAAAAACCTTTTCCTGATATCCAGCCTGACCCTTCCCTATCACATCTTAAAGCTGTTCTCTCAGGTCCTATTGCTAGTCACCAGAGAGAAGAGGTCAGTGCCTGTCCTTGCACTCCCCTTTGTCAGGAAGTTGTAGACTGTGATGAGGTCTCTCTTCAGTCTCTTCTTCTCCAGGCTGAACAATCCAAGCGACTTCAGCCACAACTCATACCTCTTCCCCTCTGGATCTTTTACCATCTTTGTTTCCCTGCTTTGGGCATTCTCTAATAGTTTTATATCTTTCTTATACTGTGGCACCCAAAACTGCACACAGTACTCGAGGTAAGGCTGCATCTGCAGAGTGGGACTATCACTTCCCTTGATCGACTAGCAATGCCATTCTTAATGCACCATAGGATACAGTTGGTCTTCTCGGATGCCAAGGCATGAAGTTCAGCATGCTGTAATTCAAAACCCCCTGATTCCTTTCCACGGGGCTGCTCTCCAGTATTTCATCCCACCTCATATAGCCCACCTGTACATATAGCCAGGGTTGCCCCTTTACAGGTGCAGAATCTAACACTTGCTCTTGTTAAACTTTATGTTGTTGATGATTGCCCAGCTCTCTAATTTGTTAAGATCTCTCTGCAAGGCCTCACCACCTTTGATGGAGTCCACAGCTCCACACAATTTGCTACCATCTATGATCTTGCTCAGAAAACCTTCAAGTCTTTCATCTAAATCTTGTCTGAAAACGTCAAAGAGGACTGGTCCTAAAACGGAACCCCGTGGAAACCCACTAGTTACAGGTCGCTAGCCTGAGGTAACCTCATTTACAAGAACCTTCATGGTTTGACACATCAGACAATTTTTCACACATCTTATTATGCTTTTATCTAATTGAATTTTGGTAATTTGGTACAGAAGGATACTGTGAGAGACAGTATCGAAAGCTTTACTGAAATCCAGAAAGATTACATCAACTGTCTTCCTTTGATAACCAGCTGGATGATCTTGTTTTAAAAGGAAATTAAGTTTGTTACACATGAACTTACCCTAATGAACAATTATAAAAACATTGAAGAGAACTGGCCCTAAAATGGAGCCCTGTGGAACCCCAGTAATGACTGGTGTAATCCCATTAACTGCTTGAGTCCCACCTGTTAGTTGATCACCCATCATGTAATGCGTTTTTGTAGCTGTATGCTGGGCTTTTTTTCCTGCAGCAGGATACTGTGAGAAATAGTATCTAAAGCTTTGCTGAAATCCAAAAAAATCATGTCTATTGGCTTCCCTTGGTCAACTAGGTGGACAACCTTGTCATAAAAGGAAATTAAGTTCATTAAACAAGACTTTCCCCTCATGAACCCATGTCAGCCATGACCAATGATTGTGTTGTCTTTCAGGTGTGTGTTTTTTTCAGTAACTCCCAGAATTAACTTCTCCATAATTTTACCAGGCACTGAAGTGAGACTGACAGATCTGTAATTACCAGTGTCTTCTTTCTTGCATTTCCTGAAAACTGAAACAGTGTTTGCTAGCTTCCAATCAACTGGGACTTCTCAAGATTCCCAAGAGTACCGAAAAATAATTGAGGGAGGTCTTGCAATATCAGACAGCTCTTTCAGTACCATGGGATGAATCCCATTAGTCCCATAGACTTATGGATATCCAACCGGAGCAGCTAATCCTGCACAAGTTCAGAGTTGGCTGAGATCTTGCCATTCCCTCAGTCACAGTCCTACATCTTAGAGTCCATCATTTCTGTTGAAAGGCAGGGGCAAAGAAAGCCTTAAACTTCTCTATTTTGACTACATCCCTATTTGTGAGATGACTATCTTCATCAAATACCAGATCAATGCTTTCTCTGGTCCTCCCTTTGCAGTTAACGTATTTTAAAAATCTCTTTTTATTGTCCCTCACAGTACTGGCCAGCTTCAAAAGCAGTTGAGCTTTGGCCAGGATTTTCCTCTATGATGATGAACTGTAGTTCATCTCTGTAGTCCTCACATGTTGCCTGACCTCACTTCCAGTGGCTATATACTTTCTTTTTCTACCTAAGATCTAGCAGAAGATTTCTGCTCAACTAAATTGGCTTTCTACTCCAAGGGGAGCACTTTTCCCAGTTAGCTGCCTTAGAAACTGTACCAGGAAGCTATTATCAAGGTGTTTTAGGTATCTTCTGCACCTGTTTCTATCAGCTGTGTAGTACTCACAGCTGACATCTGGCAAGTTGAAATCATCCATAAGGACAGAAGTCTTAAATTCCTTAAAGAACTGCACCGGCACCAGCAGGCCTGGTGTTGTGTATACCATCCCATGATCAAGAAACCAAAAATTCTGCCTTTGACACCAGTCTTGGAGTCATGTATTGATCAGCTAGTTCTGCCTGTTCCTTTCAATATTGCTTCCTGCTACTGGGGGGATAGAGAAAGCAACTTCCCATGCCCCTGATCCTTTAACCAATTGCCCCAAGACCCTGAAGTCCCTTTTGATTTCCTGTGTACTTCTCTTTGCTACTTCATTGCTTCCAACATTAATAAATAAATAAATAAATAAATAAATAAAGTAAGAGATAATTACAGGGCTGTACCAGGCTAGTGAGTTTTCTAGTAACATCTCTTACCCAAACCCCACCAAGGTAGCAGATTTCCCTATGGTTTCAGTCTGGATGGCAGATTGGGCCCTCATTTCCCCTCAGATGGGAGCCACCTATGATGAGAACCCTTCTATTTTTGTGACAGAGGTAGTGGAGCTACAGTGGGTAAGCTGACTTGCCACAGATGACCCCCCCAACCTTGATGGACCTTCATCCACATGACTGTTTGCCTTTCTGTCAAGTTCCAGAGCCTCATACCTGTTGTGTAGGGGCACCTGGGAAGATGAGGTAGACAGAGAGGGAATTCACCTGCCACCACCAGCAGAAACATACTTCCATTCCTCCTGTCTCTTAGGTCCCCTCCTTCTGCCTGGTGGCAAGAGCGTAGGGACCCTTCATTTCTTGTGTTGTGGCTGGCTGATGCATCTGTCTCATGGATGGAAGAGTATGATTCCACCAGTCAATCTTTCTCCAGTTCCTCAGCCTGCCCCCTCCTACTAAAACTCTTTCACCAGGCTGAGCAGTTCTACCTGGGCACACCTCCCACACATGAATTCACTGCTGCCATCAGTCACTGGCAGAAAATTCAGGCACATCCTGCAGCCTGAGACCCAGACATGTTCACTTGGGAGTACTGTTTGGCTGGCTGTGCTGGTTCTCATGGCTGGAGAGGCCACAGCAGACACAGAGGGTATAGCTTTCTGCCAGGTGGATACTGTAACCGGAACTCCTTGCAAGCTGGTTACAACCACCATTTCCAGTGCCAGAGTAACAGCACCTTGTACAGCCATAGTATCTTTAAGTCTTACAAATGCACATAATTATGGAAATCTCATCTATTGTTACTAGAATAGAAAGTGTTTGCTCCTTATCCAGTTGCAGCCCATGGGAGCTCAAATTTCAGCCTCATTGTAACATTTCTGTAAAAGTGTATCTTGATGTTTTAAATAAGGAGGGTGTGATCAGACTCCCCAGTTTGTTTTAGTTAGTCTGATGGTTTAAATTGATAACCATAACTAAACCTGGTAACAGGAGTTTGATATATTCCTTGGGGCAATTCCTTAATGCTTTATTTTACTAATTTATGTTAAAGTGATACCTTGTGGAAATTTCTGTGAATTTGGCTGGATGATGATTGGACAAGGTAGAGCAGGAGGCTGAAATTACATCTTTCAAGGGTTTAGAGGTTTTGATCGGTTGCTTTTTTTTCATCAATAGAAGCAAACAATATTAACACACTCTTTTCCTGCATATTCTGCTTGTATTTTGCTGTTTTGTTATGAAGGTCAATATCACACAAACACCTCTTGCCCTTCCAGTGATACAACAGCTATTTGTCATGAATGAAACAAACAATTGCTTTTGAAGTGCCTGGTGTGATCTCATTTAGAAATATGTGAGGGGGAGACCACAGCAAAGTATGTCCTCTCTTCCTCCTCATCATGCCAAGTTTGCTTTCAAGTACCATGCACTATTCCTCAGAAAGATATTGGAGTACATTATAAATAGTTCCACTAGTGTCCAAATGAATTACTATGCAATGCTCAGATTTCCACCATTCAGTGCCTGTGCTCAAAATTATATATATATATATATATATATATATATATAATTGATGATTCCATTACAATTCCTCAACCCAAATTCATTTCATTTCATCACTTTTTATTTTCTTTCATTAATGTCAATTAATTCCAGTGTTTTCTAAAAGTTCTTTTAGACTTGCAGCAGTCTGAATGAGAGATGGAATAAGTCAGGCTTTAAATCAGTTGAACTGAGAGTGGAATCTGTCTTGGTATCATTGGAGCAAGGTGGGCTGTATTTCATTACAAAGATTCTTCTTAATATTTTTTACATGTTGTTTTTCCCTACCTCCCCTCATACTAGTTTAAATTTGCTTTATTCACCCTCTTTTGTACTCTCCCTCAATTTAAGTAAAAGATGTTCTGAAACATGTTTTACTATGTTTCCTCTGCCACATTTTAGATTTATTTTTTCAATCCTCCTACCTTTGCTGTAAGACTTGTTACTACTATCCCACTACACCAATATCTACTGTCTGTTATCTCTTAGGCACCCACTCCATCTTATCAAATCTCGTTCATTTGTTTTGTCAGAAAATATGCTCTCCCACTACGATCAGCTGTGGTGCACAAGTTCATCTCACACACTTTTACTGTCTTCTTAATGCAACAGTAATCAGATTTTTTCAAGATGTTCCAGGCTGTCGTGGTTCCGCTCGAGTGGGCAGCCGAGCTCCACCACAGCCGCTCTCTACTCCATGGGCTGCAGGGGGACATCCTGCTTCACCATGGTCCTCACCACAGGCTGCAGGGGACTTCTGCTCCGGCATCTGGAGCACCTCTCCGCCTCCCTCTACACTGACCTTGGAACCTGCATGGCTGTTCTCTCACTCCTGGCTGCTGTGTGGTGCAGCGTTTTTTCCCTGTCTTAAATATGCTCTCACAGAGGCGCAAAACAACATTGCTTATTAGCTCAGCTCTGGAAAACAATGGGGCCCTTCCCAAACATGGGGCAGCTTCTAGATCTTTCTCACAGAAACCACCCCTATGGCTCCCTGCTACCAAAACCTTGCCATGTAAACCCACTACACAGGCAAGAGAGCAGAAGTTCACCAACAGCCCATAGTGAGGACCATGATGGAACAGGCTGTCTTCCACCTGAATCCTATAGTATACCACAGCAGAACAGATTTCCACACTGTAGTGGGTTTACGTTGCAACATTTTGGTAGCAGGGGGCCTGTCATGGTTTAACCCGGCCAGCAGCTAAACACCACATAGCCATTCGCTCACCCTACCCCCACCCTCCCTAGGATGGGGGAGAGAAATGGGAAAATGAAGCCCATGAATTGAGATAAAGATAGCTTAATAAGACAGGAAAATAATAATAATAATAGTAATAATAATAACAACAACAATAATAATAATAATAATAGTACTACTACTACTAATAATAATGTGTACAAACAAGTGATACACAATGCAATTGCTCACCACCCGCTGACCGATGCCCAGCCTAACCCCAAGCAGTACGGCCCCCCTCCCCCGCCTAGCCACCCTTATATATTGTTTAGCATGATGTCAGATGGTGTGGAATACCCCTTTGGCTAGTTCGGTTCACCTGTCCCCTCCCAGCTCTTGCTGCACCCTCAGCCTGCCCGTTGGCAGGACAGAGCAAGAAGCTGAGACGTCCTTGGCTTGGTGTAAGCACTGCTCTGCAACAATTAAAACATCGGGGTGTAATCAGCACTCTTCTCATCCTAAGCCAAAGCATTCTACCAGCTACGAGGAAGAAAATTAACTCTGTCCTAACTAAAACCAGGACAGGGACATAGGGGTAGCTTCTGTGAGAAAGATCTAAAAACTGCCCCATGTTTGGGAAGGGCCCCACTGCTGACCAGAGCTGAGCCAATAAGCAATGTTGTTTTGCGCCTCTGTGAGAGCATATTTAAGACAGGGGAAAAAAGATGCTGTGCGATACAGCGGCTGGGAGAGTGAGAGGAGAGAGAAACAGCCTTGCAGGTGCCAAGATCAGTGAAGAGGGAGGGGGAGAGGTGCTCCAGGCGCCAAAGCAGAAGTCCCCTGCAGCCTGTGGTGAGGACCATGGCGAAGCAGGATGTCCCCCTGCTGCCCATGGAGAACCATGGTGGAGCAGGGTTCCACGCTGCAGCCCGTGGAGAGGAGACCACACAAGAGCAGATGACCTGGCAGGAGCTGCTGCCCGTAGGGGAGCCAGGTTGGAGCAGTTTTCTCCTGAGGGATGGACCCCGTGGTACAGACCCATCTCTGAAGCAGTTCTGGAAGAGCTGCTGCCTGTGGGAAGCCCACGCCGGATCAGTTCATCAAGGACTGCATCCTGTGGGAGGGACCCCACAGCACAGGGGACGAGAGTGACTGAGAAGGAGTGGAAGAGAAGAAGTGCTGTAGACTGACCATAACCCCCATTTCCCCATTCCCCTGCGCCGCTCGGGGGGACGAGGTGGAAGAGGGTGCATGGGGGGGGTGGGGAGAAGGTGCTTTTGGTCTCTTTCCTTTGTTTCTCACTTCTCTAGCTTGTTAATAATAATCAATAAATCTTTACTGTCTCCCTCTGCCAAGTCTGTTTTGCCTGTTACAATAATTACTGCTTGATCTCCTTGTCCTTATCTCAACCTGTGAGCCCTTTTCTTTCTATTTTCTCCCCATTCCTCTTTGAGGAGGGGGAGTGAGAGAGCGGCTGTGGTGGAGCTCAGCTGCCCACTCGAGTGGAACTATCACACACACTGCATCACTAAGATGATCCCATAGAATCACAGAATGGCTGAGGTTGGAAGGAACCTCTGAAGATCACTTAGTCTAACCCCCCTGCTAGGCAGGACCATCTAAAGCACGTTGTACAGGATGGTAGCCAGGTGGGTTTTGAGTATGTCCAGAGGAGACTCCACAACCTCTCTGGGCAACCTGTGCCAGTGCTCTGCAACCCCACAGTAAAGTGTCCCCTCATATTCAGCCGGAACTTCCTGTACTTCAGTTTGTGTCTGTTGGCTCTCGCCTTGTTGCTGGGCACAACTGATAAGAGACTGACTCCATCCTCTTGACACCCTCCATTCAGATACTTATATACATTGAGGTCTCCCCTCATCTTCTCTTTTCCAGGCTAATCAGGTCCAGCTCTCTCAGCCTGTCCTCATATGACAAGTGCTCCCATTCTCTAATCATCTTTGTAGCCCTCCTTTGGACTTGCTCCAGTAGCTCCATGTCCCTCTTGTACTGGGGAACCCAGAATTGGACACAATACTCCAGGTGTGGCCTCGCCAGGACTGAGTAGAGGGGGGGATAGCTCCCTTGACCTCCTGGCAATGCTCATCCTAATGCACCCCAGGATAACATTGGCCTTCTTGGCCACTAGGTCACATTGCTGGCTCATGTTTAACCTGCTGTCCATCATGACTCCCATGTTCCTCTCTGCAAAGCTGCTTTCCAGCAGGTCAACCCCCAACCTGTACTAATGCTTGGGATTACTCTTCCCTACGTGTAGGAACCTTCACTTGCTCTTGTTGAACTTGACGAGGTTCCTCTCAGCCCAACCCTCCAGCCTGTCAAGGACCCTCTGAATGGCAGCACAGCCCTCTAGGGTATCAGCCACTCCTCCAAGTTTTGTATTGTCAGCAAACTTGCTGAGGGCGCTTTCTGTTTCATCATCCAGATCGTTGATGAATAAGTTGAACAACACTGGACCCACTGGACCCCTGGGAGACACCACTACAGGCCTCCCACTAGATTCTGCACCACTAAGCACAACCCTCTGAGCCCTGCTGTCCAGCCAATTGCCAATCCACCTTACCGTCCACTCAAGTAGGCTGGACTTTCTGAGCTTGTCTATGAGGATGTTACGGGAGACAGAATTAAAAGCCTTGGTGAAGTCAAAGTAGACCACATGCACCACTCTCCCTTCATCCACCCAGCTAGTCACCTTATCATAAAATGCTATCAGATTGGTTAAGCATGATTTCCCCTTGGTGAATCCATGCTGATTCCTCCTGATCACCTTCTTATCCTCCACATGATTAGAGATGACCTCCAATATGAAGAATACAGTGGAGCAAGTCGATATGGACTAAAAGAGGCTGCAGCCTATGGAGAGCCCCTGAAGTGGGGGTGAGCTGACACCGGGCTGGAACTGAAGCCCATGGAAAGTAGCCTTTGGTGGAGAAGGAGGTCTGGTGGTCCCCCCCACCTGTGGGGGACCCATGCTGGAGCAGTTTTTTCCTGAATTACTGTAACCCATGTTATGGACCAAAGTTGGAGCAGTTCTTGAAGAACTGCAACCTATGGGAAGCCCACCTAGGATCAGTTTGTGTAGGACTGCATCCTGTAGGAGGGACCCCACACTGGAGCATAGGAATAAAGTTTCAAGGAAGGAACAGAAGAAATAAAACATTAAGGACTGACTGCAGCTGCAATTCCCCATTCCTTTCCAGAGCTTTGGGAGAACAATTAGAAGAAGGTAGATGAGGGGAAGGTTTTTTCAATTTGCTTTTAGTTTGCACTGATCTGATCTGCTATCAATAGACAATAAACTACTTTAATCTCCCTTACATTGAGTATATATTTGGCTATGACAGTAATCAGTGATCTTCCTGTCCTTATGTCAACATGGAGACAATTTTTTCTTTGTATTTTGTCCCCCTGCCCCATTGAGGAGGAGGAGTTAGAGAGCAGCATGATCATGCTTAGCTACCGATTTCTGTTAAATCATCACAACCTGTAACAGTTGCACCAATCAGTAGAGAGGGATTACACAGAATCATAGAATGGTAGAACGGTAAAACACAGAACACAGAACTGTATAATTCACACATATCTTTTGCCTGAGTCTTGTTATGAACATGTAAGCATGACCTATATCTGGCAAGAACTTGGAGCAGATCCCCCCAGAAACTATGCTAAGGCATGTGGAAAATAAGGAGGTGATTGGTGATAGCCAACATCGATTCACTAAAAGCAGATTGTGCCTGACAAATCTGGTGGCCCTCTACAATGGGGTTACAGCATTGATGGATAGGAGAAGAGCAACTGATATTATCTACCTAGACAATGCCATCCTGTGCAGACTACATGAAGCTCAACATGGCCAATTGCAAGGTCCTGCATCTGGACTGGGACAATCCCAAGGACAACTATAGGCTGGTGGGAGAATGGATTGAAATCAGCCATGATGAGAAACACCTGGGGTTGTTGATTGATGAGAAGCCCAACATGAGCCAGCCACATGCACTTGCAGTCCAGAAAGCCGAGCATATGCATTAAAAGAAGCATGGCCAGTGTGTGGAGGGATGTGATTCTCCTCCTCTACTCTGCTCTTCTGAGACCCTACCTGGAGTCCTGCATTCAGCTCTGGGGCCTACAGTCCAGAGGATGGACACAAAGATGAGCAAGGGTCTGGAGCACACCTCCTACAAAGAAAGGCTGAGAGAGCTGGATAGGGTTTCTCAGCCTGAAGAAGAGCAGGCTCCAGGGAGACCTTGTAACAACTTTCTAACACCTACAGGAAAGATGGAGAGGGACTCTTTATCAGGGAGTGTAGTGACAGGACAAAGAGTAATGACTTCAACCTAAAAGAAGGGAGATTGGAATTAGATATTCAAAAGAAATTCTTTACTCAAAGTGTTTTGAGGCGCTGGAACAAGTTTCCCAGAGAAGCACTGGATGCCCCATCCCTCAAAGTGTTTAAGCCAGGTTGGATGGGGCTTTGAGCAACCTGGTCTAGTGGGAGGTGTCCCTGCCTATGGCAGGGGGGTTGGCATGATGTGATCTTTAAGGTCGTCTTTAAGGTCTCTTCAAATCCAATCTATTCTATCAAATCTAATCCATTCAGAGGTTGGACTCGATGATCTTGAGGTCTCTTCCAACCCAGACAATTCTGTGATTCTGTGATTCTATGGTTCTATGAATTTACACTACATAAGTAATTTGAAGTTTATTGAACAGGCCATGACTGTATGATTTTGTATACTTTTATTTCTCAGTAAAGTCTGATCTTTTTAACTAATACTTGGTTAACTGCTTTCCTGTGTGATTTGTTTTACCTGTGCTTAGATTTGACCAAGAAAAAACCTAGTGGTGATTCTTACAGGTGGTTCTCACAGTCTCTTTTTCCTGATTGATCCCACAGATCACTGAAAAGATAATAAGGTCATTCATGTGAATTTTAAAACAAATTCTTCTTCTGAAACAGACACCCCTGTTTCGAAAAGCTGTTTAACCTAAACTAAAACGCTTAAGGGAGACTCCATCATCATGAGTGAGAATATCTACATAACTGCTGTAGAAGTCAAGAAAGACAAGCATACTTCCTTCCAAAGAATATTTTGCTCTATTTAACTGAATTTTAAGGAGACATTCATATATTTGTTGATAACCACTTGCTCTGGAACTCTAGGAAGCTCTGTGTTCTGGGATTTGCCTAGGTCTGAAATTAATTTATGTAGAGAAAAAGTTTATTGAGGAAGAGAAAACTTCTTAGATGCTTGATTTAGATAATGTTCCAAGAAAGCAAGCATTTAATAAATATGCTCTTGACAGAAAAGGCTGTGGAAAAACTGAGGAAGAACTGTCTTCTAAAAGCTCTAACATAATTTTGGAAACCACGAACAAGGCAGAAAATTGAGGAGAGGCCACACTAAGAGAACTTTCCAGAAATACTCTTTACTCCAAGAGGATGCTAACAGCCAAAATTACTTCAGGTAACTGTATGTCAGGTAGAAGTTTCAGTACACGATAAAACCCTTAGTGCTAGCCACTCAATCAGCACACTAGTAGCTTCTCAATTTTCTCAATTTGCCTGAAACACCTCATCTTCCACACTGTATTCCCTATTATGAAACTTACAAGAATTCCAAGTTCCCTTGCAGCCAGTTTCCCTCATGCTACTGTCGGAAAAAAAAAAAAAAAGAAAAATAAATCTGCAAATGATTCTTACCCCTTTACTCATTTTCTTAATCTCACTCTCCCTTTTGTCATGTGGGAACAAAAAAGGTTTTTTTATTTTTATTTTTATTTTTATTTTTATTTTTATTTTTATTTTTATTTTTATTTTTATTTTTATTTTTATTTTTATTTTTATTTTTATTTTTATTTTATTTTTATTTTTATTTTTATTTTATGTTTATTGTTGGTAATGCAGCTGAAACAATTAAAGTGAATTTTGGAGAACTACAAATCTTTGTAACCCTTGCAAACATGAGGAAAGGCAGAAATCATTATTTCCTATGTGATGTTTTAGGGATATAGGGATGGTGTATATTAATTGCCTAGTTCTTACTCCAGTAAAAGACCTTATCTATGTTAGTGGAATCATCTACACTTCAAAACAACCACCAATAAAAAAGTTTTCCTGCACAATTTTGACATCAAACAAAGCTCGAGATAACCTCTGTTCAGTATGGCCACACAAGCATGTGTTGCAAGTGATCAGCAGCAAGCAGAGTAATAGACTCATGGCTCAGTTCTGGGCCCAGTTTTGATCTCAACCACACTAGGTTGTGCTTTCAGTTGTTATTCATGACGGTATCCATGCTTAATTAGATGTCTGATTTAACAGCAAGATGGAAGAGCAGAACTGTCTGAGTGCTTCAATGACATTCCAATTTCATGACCTGCACTTTTATGAAATTGAACCTCATTAAATCAAAGGTCCTTTTCTATGTTACATTGTTACAAATCCACTCCCTTCCCTGCAGACACTATCATTTGATGTTACTTTCATTCCATTTTAATGCACTCTGAGTGTCACAGTAGGCCTGCCATCTGACATTATTTTTGACAAAGTTTCATTTTATCATTTACAAATTCTTGGTATGTTAAAAATTTCCATTGATTAAACATCCCAAAGGATAGGAGGCAGGTAAAATTGAAGAGAGTGAGAAGATGAGATATGGAAATCCTGACACTCATGTTTATTTCACAGATTAATTTTTGAAAGTAATTTGATTTCCAAGTCTTTATGAGGTCAGCTGTATTTGCTGCATTTCATTTAGGATATAGCTGCCAGACCTCAAATAGACATCATCCCTGCCTAACATTCTACCTTCTACCTTGCCCTTATTTATTTTTCTTTTTCATGTGTGAAATATTTTGACACAAAATCCTCTTTATTTATTTGTTTGTTAATTTATAGAGAGGGCATTGTAAAGTTTTATAGTTTTCCCCTGAGTACAGGGGAAGAATCTCCTTCTTCGACTTGCTCACACTACTGTGCTTAATGCAGTCTATGATACCCTTGGTCTTTTTGTTCACAAAGGTTCTTTACTGGGTCATTGTCAACTAGGTATCCACCAAGACCACATCCTTTTCTGACAGGCTTGTTGACCCTATTGTCTCCTGAAGTGTGGCATTATTCTTTCCAAGGTATAGGGCTTTATACTTGCCTTATTTAAAGTTCACGAGCTTGCTGTCAGCACATTTCTGCAGCTTGTCCAGGTGCCTCAGAGTGGTAGCACAACTTTCTGGCCTATCAATTACTCTTGTCAGGTTTGAACCCCCACAAACTCGCTGAAGGAACACACTGTCCCATTCAAGTCATCAATGAAGATATTAAACAGTATTGATCCCCGTATTGATTTTGGGTTTGCAAAACTGGTAATTGGGCTCTAGCTGAATTTTTTATCACTGATCACACTTTGAGAATGTCAATTCTGCCAGTTTTCAGTCCACCTCATTGACAATATTAGAATCATATGATCACAGAATGGGTTGGGGTCGAAGCAACGTTAAAGTCCATCTGTTCCCAGCCCCAATTGATGTGGGTATCCACTTGCTGTCTCCTTTCTGTCTGCCTACCACCAAGAAAAAACTTTGAAAAAATTTTCATCCTTGTTGATCTTAATGGAATTCATACTTAGAGAGTAAAACTTATTGTCCATGTATCTGTCTCATTTTTCATCAGTTTATTGGCGAGAATGAAATGGAAGACAGACTTAAAGCCTTGCTAAAGACAAGATCAACAGTATCCAGTGGTCTATTCTTATCCACCAAGAGTCACCTAATTGTAGAAGGCTATAAGGTTGATCTGGTATGATTTCCACTTCTCAAATCCCTGATGACTACTCCCAGTCACCTTTTTATTCTTCGTGTGTTGAGAAATGCTTTCAAAGAGTATTTACTATACCTCTGTCCATGGGATACAAGACTAGGTTTATTGATATGTGTCTCTCGGGATCCTCCTTCTTGACCTTCGTGAAGATAGGCACATGCTTTCTTCCGGTAATGGAGGAGGTGATCCATGAAAATCAACCAGTTCTTTTGGACTCCTCTTCTCCAGGCCTGTATCCCAAAGTATTCTTCAAAACAGATTTCTGAAGAGGCTGAGGTTTGTTCTCCTACAGCCCGGGCTGTGATCCTGCTATATGCTCTATTCCTTTCTTTCAGAATCCTTAACATCATCTCATGAACACCACAGCCAAGGTAGTCCCTGACATTTGCATCCCTGACCTGTTCTTTCTTGTTTGTATGAAGTCCAGCAGACCATCTCCCCTCATTGGATCCTTGATTGCTTGTGTCAGGAAGCAGCTATCAAAGCATTGCTTATGCACTTTTATAGTATCTTTCCAGCATATATTGGGGTGAATCAAATTCCCCATGAAATGCAGGGCCCATGAACATGATTTCTTTTTGAGTCGTAGCCCTCATCTACTTTTCCATGACTAATTGTTCATGAGGATTTGAGTTACATAGGCAACCTGGTCCTGCTCTTACGTTCCTTGTGTCTTGCATTGTGTTTTGCATTGCTTCCTTTTAGTTTCTAATCTTTGGGGTGGGAAAAAAAAAGTATCTTCAGAAATGGCAAATCAACGTAGCAAAACTTCTGATACCATATCTTTACCATATAATAGTGAAGCAGTTTTCTTAACTTAGAGAATAGTTTAATTTCAATGTAACTTAAAACACACCAAGAGTCCTCCAAATTTAAATATCTGCATAATGCAGAAGGAATGTACATTCACAAATAGCACATACTGCACTGAGTATAAATGTCACACTAGAAAGAAATACAGAAATGAACTTGCAGTGGAGAATTCATAAGGCCTAAATGTTTGCTATCACTTATATTGCTCTTCCCAAATAACAAAGTCAGAAGACAAAAATTGTGTTATACCTTTGAGGTATGGTTCTAACTACACACAATGCATCATTCAGAATAAATTATGAACATACATGATTTTATTCTATCTAATCCTTTGTATATTTGACATTACATTTTATAATTAATATGGTAGCCTAACACTTGAAAAAGAATAGGGAGAGACCAAGAAAGGAAGACATAGAACAACTGGGAAAGTCATGTTTGCAAAGAAATGTTATGACTCCATTTAAATTAATAATTTGTAAACCTTAGAAAAAAAAAATACACCTATTTGCATGTCATGGTCTAGAATAAGTAACATCTGGAGATTCCACACAGCAGTGCAACACTGCAAATCGAAAATATTTATTCTGCACAATAGCTCTTCCAGTTGACCCATCAAAATTGTACTCACATCAAGGAAAAGACATTCCTTTCTTCCCAATCTCAGAAAGAACCTTGAGAGATCACAGAGGCCATTTTAAAGAGTAGTTATAAGGGACCTTAAAAAAGCATATCTAGGAGAGAGGGGAACATCTAATGTGGCATATTGGATGGGTGGTCTGTGAGATGGGTAGGAAATTGGCTAACCCTCAAAGGGTGCATCAATTATTTTTACTCGGGTTGGCAGTCTGTCACAGGTGGTGTCCTCCAGGTATTGATATGGAGCATTACACTGTTCAATGTCTTTATAAGTAATTTGGATAATGGGATCAAAAACACCCTTACCAAGTTTGCTGTTGACACTTAACTGGATGGTGAAGTGCACATGTCAGGTGGTAGAGCTGTCTTACAGAGAGTCTTGGACAGACTGGAAGAGTGAGCAAGCAAGAATAGCATGAAGTTTAACCAAGACAAATGGAAGGTCATGCACCTAGAATGACACAAGCAATAAGCCCTGTATGGGCTAGGATCTGTGTGGTAAGGGAACTGTCTTGCTAAACGGGACCAGGGGGTCATGAAGGACAATGATCTGAACATGGGTCAGCAGCGCACCACTACATCAATGAAGGTTAATCAGATCTTGGACTGCATCCACAGTGTTATTACTAACAAAGATAGATATGTAATCATCCCACTCTGCTCAGTGCTTGTCAGGACACATCTGGAGTGCTGTGTCCAGTTCTGGTCCTCACAGCTGGTCCCCCACAAAAAGATGTGGACAGACTGGAGAGGGTTCTAACAAGGGCCAAGAAGATGATCAGAGGGCTGGAGAATATCCTGTGTGAAGAAAGAATGGAGGAGTTGGAACTTTTCACTCTGGCTCAGACAGCTCCTTATTCCTGTATAACAATACTTAGAAAGTGGCAACAAAGACACAGGCTGTCTCCTTAAAAGAAGCCACATGGAGAAGCCAATGGATAATGGGTACAAGTTGAACCAGGTGAGGTTTCATCTTGACATGAGAAACAAAGTTTTTACAGTGAGAAAAATCGATTGATATTTCAGAAAGCTAACCTGAGCTGTTCTAAGATTCTACAGCTCAGAAAAGACTCTCAGAATGCTACCAACTCTTGTCTAAGGGAATGCATGTACAGTTTAGTGTAGTGCCTTCATTAAAAAGCTTTGTCCCCCTTACAGCAGTTCCAGTTTAAGAGGCAATCAGATTATTCGGGATGTGAAGGAGAAAGATAGGTTAGTTGCAATATACCTAGCACATCTCTGCTACTTCCTGTACCCATACTAGCTAGGCTGTCTGTAAGGCATGAAAAGTAACAGTTAGATACCTAAGCCTAATGCTGTCTTTGGCTTTGAAGCTACAAGCAGAAAGAAGTGGTGTAAGGTCAGATGGGGATGTTTTCCAAAACCCTGGGGATCTGCTCATGTTCACAATTTCTAGGGAAGGGGGGGAGGGGGGGGGGTACAGCAGATTAAGCATATTGCCCTTACAGCAGTTCTTCACAGTACAGGGAGCCTTTTCAGCCCTTAGCAGAAAATGAGAAGTTTGAATGAGAAGATGAGGGCAAAGAAAGCAGCTGCAAGAACTGAGCCCAAAGGCAGAAGGTCTGCTAGTGACAGAAGGTAGTGACCAAAAACACTGCTAGAAGGAGAAAACATATGTAATTTATTTTAATTTTTAATTTTTATTTTATTTTATTTTATTTTCAGGCTTAACAGCTACTGTGTGTGCTCCTAATAAACTTCTGACCAAGGTTCCTTTGGCTATGGTTTTAATGATGCCTACCCAGCTACACACTTTCATTACTATATTGAGTCTGGTGTATGGAAATCCTCCTTAGTTAAAGCCGTTGAATATTATCTTGTGTCCAAATGGGTGAAGGCAGATTATTTTATTATTTTTAGCAACGCAATGGAAATGCCTTAAGCTCTGAATCTCTGGCAAGGGGTTAGTTGATTACTAAAAAGAATAACATGAGTGTTGCTTCTTTTCCCAGTATTGTATAAATTGCACATTGTGCATCTTGTGTAAGAAAAGAAAATTCTTACACAATAGCCATTCTTCTCCTGGGAGCAAGCATTTAAAATGCCAGCATGCCATACCTAACATGCATACTATTTTTTGGCTTAGTTCTATACTGCTTTCTTGCTTTTGTAATCTATCTTTCAATTACCTCCTTTCCTGTGAGGAATCTGAAACCAACATTACTAAGAATAAGAAAAAGGTAATTGGTGGATTGGTAGACTTTGAGAAAATAATATTGCTACCTCAGGAAATAATGAGAGTATTTAATCTTTAAATTGTTCCTTCTCCTCCAGTGCTCACTGGAGATAGATTTACTTACAGGCCCAACCCCAGAAATGCTGTATCTAAGTGGTGGACATGGCAACCATTTAAAGCATGCAAACTCAACAGGAGTTCTCAGTGGGAATTCAGAATAGCTTTGCAATTCAAATGACAGGTATATTTCACAATGGCAGAATGTAATTTCACTGTCTGGAATTTGGCCAAGATATCAGGTCATGCTCTTATCCTTACAAAAAGAGTCTTGGGATGTTTAATCATCTCAAGCGGTTGGGGGCTTGGTTTTATTCCTGAATTAAATTTAAACACTTCCCTCAGGACCTTAAGACAATGCTGAAGCACCTGTTCAGTAAAGGCTGAGGTGAACAAGCATGTCATCTGTTTCTAACACTACCTTCATTTCCTGAATTTATATGCATGATGCCATTTCCTTTCCAAATCATTACGAGGTGTAGCCATATATGTATCTCTGTGTATGAGATCTAATGGTAGCAGACCCACATATCTGTATGCAGAAAAAGTACATGCTGGTGATTTCACTGCCTTTCACAACTATCTAAACTTCCAGACTGAGAAAACATTATTAGCAAGATTTTTTAAAATAAATAAATAAATAAAATAAATAAATAAAAAATAAATAAAAATAAAAAAGCTCTCAACTTCTAATTTGGCTAATCAATAGTAGCATATATGTATCTCTGTGTATGAGATCTAATGGTAGCAGACCCACATATCTGTATGCAGAAAAAGTACATGCTGGTGATTTCACTGCCTTTCACAACTATCTAAACTTCCAGACTGAGAAAACATTATTAGCAAGATTTTTTAAAATAAATAAATAAATAAAATAAATAAATAAATAAATAAATAAATAAAATAAATAAAAAATAAAAATAAAAAAGCTCTCAACTTCTAATTTGGCTAATCAATAGTAGCATAAACAAAGTAACAGTGCAGTCAGGCAGAGCAGAAACAAGAAAGCACATGCAGTTTAATGCTGACAAATAGCGCAGCATATCTTAGGGCAAAGAATAGAAAGAAGAAATATTTGTCAAATGGAGAGTATCTTCAGCATACTGAATAAGAACCCTTTTGCAGTAATACAAAGAAAGGCCCCCAAGCCATCAGCACAATGTGCAGCTGTAAGATGAAGGGAAACAGAAGGGTGGGTTGTACTGCTGGAGGAATACATTATCAATCAAAGCAAGGGCAAATTCAGGACACCTTCTGGGGAAGTACAAGTAGAAAGAAAATTCTCCTCCCTTTTCCTCAAGCTTCCCACCTACTTCACTCACAAAATCCTTTATTAAAACCTCCATTTTTGGCCAGTTCTTTCTTTCTAGTAAGAATGGAGGTCAACTCATAGTTAACACCCAACTTCACCTCTGCTGCTAACCAGAGAGATAGAGATGGATTTTGGGGCGTCCATTGCTAAACCTTTGTGGTATTGGTGAAGGGATGGAAAACACTTTCATCTGGTTTTAAAATATATTAAACTAAGCCAATTTCAAACTCAGCCTAGTTCCATGCCCTGAAGAAAAGCTTTGAGTAAAGGGATTGGGGAGGTGGAAACAAAAGTGATTGTTGGCACTTCTTAAGTTAGCTATATAGCTGCATGAGTGATTGAAGAGGCTGCCTGCCTTCATCTGCAATGTGGGAAAAGAAACCCTTTGATCATAACTTGAAGGAAATGGTAATGTGTAGTAAGGGAAAATGGTTGCACACATTTTTCTCAGAGGTCAGGAGATAGCAACTTCATTGAGTAAAGATAGGCAGGAAGGAAAAAATTAGTCCAGTTTAGTACAAACATTTTGTCTGATCTATCAAAAAGACACCTCCTTGCTGGTGTACATTAGATCCATTATGAAAGGCACTTAGATATTCATCTCTCTGGTATCCTCTTAGCCTCCCAAAAGCAAGGAGAGTAAGAAGATGTATTACTTATTTTAGACTGTAAAGAGCAAATGAAGAGTAAATATATGTATGCTGATCAACTGAGTCCCCACAGTAAATCCCAGAAGAAAAGAGTTGAAATGGGAAAAAGAAAACGGCACCAATGAGGAAAAATTACATTGTACATCATGCTTAGACTGAGGTCCTAAATCTTGGGCACCTGATACATTGGAGCAAAGCTACTAAGTAACCTGATTTACTTTGGGCTCAGAGATTACTCTGCAAAACATGAAGTTAATGAAAGTCTGATAGGGGAAAATCACATATAATAATGCTCAACAGAGCCTTACTGGAGTGATCTTGCACTTCAGTGATGCATCCAAATAAACATTTATACAGTGGTAGCAAATATAGATATATGCTATACATGGATATATGCAATAGATAGATAGATGGACAGATGGATGGATAGACAGTATCTGTACTGTGCAAAAAACTTGACATTATGCATATGCATTCATCAGGATAAAAGAAGGAGAAATGCAACACTGTCTCCAGATTTTTTTTTCTTATTTTATTTATTTATTTTATTTATTTCATTTATTTATTTATGTATTCATTATTGCAGGAAAAAATGGACAAAGAACCCTAGAATAATAACATGGACAGATGGATTTTTAAGGTCTCATCCAACCCAGAACAATCTATGAGTCTAGGATTATTTCTACCCACTGGGTAAAAGGACACTGTTGGGAAGGTCGCCTAGTTGTAACATAGATATTTCCTATTATGCGAACCAAGCAAGTAAATTACTCAAAGTATTTCTGAGGAGATCAGCAGTCTGAAAATTGCCATTAGAGAATAAATTAATGAACTCCAAATGATGGTATTGACTATTTTTATTGTTTTTATTGCTACAAACATCAAACATCTTTATGAAAGTCATATCGGTGAAGATAGAAAGATTAAAAATGATGGCTCAGCTACTTTTCTTTAGATGAGCAAAGAGGACAAATCCCAACTTTGCCCCAACCTTCCAGAACCTTCCAATGTTTTTTTTTTTTCTTTTTGGAAGACTGGAAGAATGAATGAAGGGTAACAGTTCTAGTCTGGTGATTGTGTCTGGGAATGTGGCCATGGGGGTTGACAAGCCCCACGGCTGGTGATAACATCAGACTCTTAACAATAAGGCCATCAGGAATGTAAAGAGTTTAGAGGGAACAAAGAGGAGTGATTCAGGAGATGCCTTGCCCTTTCAGGTTGCCTATTCTCTGGCCATTGGGGCATGGGGGTTGCTGGTTGTTTGCGGTTGATGGGCAAAGTTGTTGACCAATGAATGGTTAGGGAAATGGACTGCTGTGGGGTGAATGGTATAAAAAGGGAGCCTGTCCTCGATAAGGAAGATATATATAATGAAGTTATGTCATCAATAATGTAGCAGCAGTTATTGATCCTAGAAGAACCCTAGTGTTCTTGTGGTCATTACGCCACAAATGGCACCTGAACAGGGACCTAAAGAAAATGAACAGGGACCTGAACAACAGGAACAAGGACAGGCTAGCAGAACAGGGACAAAAACAAAAAAGGAATAAATTGGGACAGGCTAACAGAACGGGTACCAGGACAGGAACAGGGACGTTGATCGCATTATGAAGATAGGTTCGGCAAAATTCAGCAAACTGCTCAAAGAAGCTTGTTTGTTAAACTCTTGCCAGAATTCGGAAAACTTTGCTATGTTAATATTTCAAATGATACCTTTTCTGATTGTATTTTTGTGTCTGTTCACGTGGGAGAAAAGGACGTGTGTAAACACCTTCTGTCAGCTTTTGCAAAATTAGGAGTTCCAAAAATGATTAAAACAGATAATGGGCCAGGATATGGGGCCCATGCAACCCACTTTTTTTCAACAGTGGGATAATCAACATCTGACAAGTATACCTCATTCTCCCCACGGGTCAAGCAATTATGGAATAGGCCCATGGTACCCTAAAAGTACACCCTCACTCATGTGTTGCAATGGAACAGACTCAATAGGAAGGACAGGGTGGGAAGACAAGGAAGGGGATATTCCCAACGTGTAAGAGAGCATCTGGAATACATAGAGCTCTAACTGGGAATGGATCAGGAGCCAACTGAGAGTTTATGAGTTAGGGATTAAAGGGAGTACAGGAAAAGGTGACATTATATTGGGTATCTGCTACAGGGAGACAGCCTAGGTAGAAAAAGGAGATGAGACCCTTTACAAACACATAGTAGTGGTCTCAACTTCACATGCCCTGGTCCTCATGAACAAATTCAACTGCCCTAATATACGTTGAGGGACAACGCAGCAGACCACAGACAATCCACAAGATTCCTGGAATGTGTTGATGATACATTCCTTATTCAAATGATAGAGGAGTCAATGAGAAGAGCTGGACCTCATTCTCTACAGCCAGAAGGGGCTTGTGAAGAATGTGAATATCAAAGGCAGCCTTGGCTGCAGTGACCATGAAACTGTGAGATTAAAGATCCTTGGAGCAGCTAGGAAGGCACACAGGCAAGAAAAGGACTTGAGGGTTCTGGTGGACACACAGTTGAACACAAACCAGCAGTGTGCCCTTGCCACTAAGAAAACTAATTGTATTCTTGGCTTATTTAGAGAAAGTGTTGCCACCAGGACAAGAGAGATGAACCTTCTCTCTGTTCTGCACTGATGAGGCCACACTTGGAGTTCTCTGCCCACTTCTGGGCTCCCCAAGACACAAGAGACACAGACACTACAAGGGGCCACTCAGAGGACCAAGGGACTAGAGCATCTCTCCTTTGAGGAAAAGTTGACAAAGTGGGGACTGTTCACTGTGGAGAAGAGGGGGCTCAGGGAGCATAGTGTTTTCACACCAATGGCCAGCTAAGCTCCACCACAGCACTCTCTCACTTCCCTTCCTCAAAGGAAAAGGGACGGGAGAAACTATGATGGAAAAAAAATAAATAAAGGCTAACATGCAGAGATAAGGATAATCAAAAAAGCAAAAAAAAAAAAAAAAAAAAAAAAAATGCACAAGAACAATCAAAAGGTGTGTGGAAGCAAAGAGAGTAAAGGCATCTGTTTTATACCTCTCACTGACATTTTTTATGAAGCATGGCCTCAGTGTATGAGTAGCGGTTGTTCAGGAGGACAGAGGTTTTCATAACAGGAGCCCCCCGCCTTTCCCAGCTTTTATTACCCAGTGTGACATCACAGAATCACAGAATCACAGAACCACAGAATTTTCTAGGTTGGAAGAGACCTCAAGGTCATCGAGTCCAACATCTGACCTAACGCTAACAGCCCTCCACTAAACCATATCCCTAAGCTCTACATCTAAACGTCTTTTGAAGACTTCCAGGGATGGTGACTCCACCACTTCCCTGGGCAGCCTGTTCCAGTGCCTCACAACCCTTTCAGTGAAAATCATATGGGATGGGATGTAACTGTGGTCAGTTTAGGCCAACTGCCCTAGCAATGACCCTTCCCCACTTCCCCACTTCTTGCCCACCTCCAGCCCACTGGCCCTGGGGGAGTTTGAAGAGAGTCTTGATGCTATGCCAGCACTGCTCAGCAATAGACAAAACATCAGTGTGATATCAGGGCTGTTCTAGTTACAAGTGCCGAGCACAACACCATAAGGACTTCCTGGGAAAAGGTAACTCCATCCCAGCCAAATGCAGTACAGGATGATCTCACCAAGGTGTATGAATCTGGCTATCGGGGGAGGTCCCAGTTGACTGGTGGCTAGCAAACGTGACGCCCATCTACAAGAAGGGCAGGAGGGCAGACCCGGGAAACTACAGGCCTGTCAGTTTGACCTCAGTGCCAGGGAAGCTCATGGAGCAGATTCTCTTGAGAGTCATCATGCAGCACTTGCAGGGCAAGCCGGCGATCAGGCCCAGTCAGCATGGGTTTATGAAAGGCAGGTCCTGCTTGATGAACCTGATCTCCTTCTGTGACAAAGTGACGCGCTGGGTGGATGAGGGAAAGACTGTGTATGTGGTCTACCTTGACTTCAGCAAGGCTTTTGACACCGTCTCCCACAGCATTCTCCTCAAGAAACTGGCTGCTCTTGGCTTGGACTGGCGCACGCTTCGTTGGGTTAGAAACTGGCTGGATAGCCGGGCCCAAAGAGTCGTGGTGAATGGAGTCAAGTCCAGCTGGAGGCCAGTTACTAGTGGCATTCCCCAGGGCTCGGTACTGGGGCCAGTCCTCTTTAATATCTTCATCAGTGATCTGGATGAGGGCATTGAGTGCACCCTCAGTAAGTTCGCAGATGACACCAAGCTAGGTGCGTGTGTCAATCTGCTTGAGGGTAGGAAGGCTCTGCAGGAGGACCTGGATAGGCTGGACCGATGGGCTGAGGTCAACTGCATGAAGTTCAACAAGGCCAAGTGCCGGGTCCTGCACCTGGGGTGCAATAACCCCAAGCAGAGCTACAGGCTGGGAGAGGAATGGTTGGAAAGCTGCCTGGCAGAGAAGGACCTGGGATGGTTGATAGTTAGCTGAATATGAGCCAGCAGTGTGCTGAGGTGGCCAAGAAGGCCAACAGCATCCTGGCTTGCATAATAAACAGTGTGACCAGCAGGGCTAGGGAAGTGATCGTCCCCCTGTACTCAGCTCTGGTGAGGCCGCACCTCAAGTACTGTGTTCAGTTTTGGGCCCCTCGCTACAAGAAGGACATTGAGGTGCTCGAGCAAGTCCAGAGAAGGGCAACGAAGCTGGTGAGGGGCCTGGAGAACAAGTCCTACGAGGAGCAGCTGAGGGAGCTGGGCTTGTTCAGCCTGGAGAAGAGGAGGCTCAGGGGCGACATTATTGCTCTCTACAGATACCTTAAAGGAGGCTGTAGAGAGGTGATGGTTGGTCTGTTCTCCCACGTGACTGGTGACAGGACGAGGGGGAATGGGCTTAAGTTGAGCCAGGGGAGTTCTAGGTTGGATGTTAGGAAGGACTTCTTTACCGAAAGGTTTGTTAGACATTGGAACAGGCTGCCCAGGGAAGTGGTGGAGTCACCATCACTGGAAGTCTTTAAAAGACGTTTAGATGTAGAGCTTAGGGATATGGTTTAGTGGGGACTGTTAGTGTTAGGTCAGAGGTTGGACTTGATGATCTTGAGGTCTCTTCCAACCTAGAAATTCTGTGATTCTGTGTGATACTCTGTGATTCTCTGAATACCTGAAGGGAGGGTACAAAGAAGATGGAGACAGTTCCAGTGGTGTCCAGTGCCAGGACAACAGGGAACAAACTAGAAGAGGTTCAGGTTCCATCTAACTATCAGGCAGCACTTGTTTGTTGTGAGGGTGACCAAACACTGGCATGGGTTACCATGGTAGATTTCAAGTCTGCCTTCTTGGAGACCTTCAAAAGCCATCAGGACATGGTCCTGGGCAACCTGCTCTGGGTGTTCCTGCTTGAGTGGGGGGATGGACAAGATAACCTCCAGAGGCACCCTGCCAACCTAAATTGTTCAGTGATTTGTTTCCTCATTTTGACCAGCTTCCTAAAAAGATCTATAGATGGTTGTATGCCAGGCCATAACTTGGTTTGGCACTTGAGTACATATGGTCTATCACTATTATAGAGCTAATCATGAGGAGCTCACTTGGTATTAGTGGATATAACAGGGTGTATATTTCCATGTGAGTTACTCATTTGTCTTCCTGGTTGGCATCTTTGAAATTCTTTGTGCCATGCATTTATTGTGTATCCTGGTAGTCCTGAATATAAATAGAGACTTCTCTGTTAAAAACACACGTGTACGCATACACATCCATCCCCACACACACATATATCTAAACACAAAATATATGGACATGCACACACACACATTCAGAGAAGAAGGGAAAAAGAAAAAAAAAAAAAAAAAAAAAAAGAAGAAAAAAAAAAGGTGGCATGGCTTATTTTTCACTCCTATAAATAGTTATTTTTTACCTTCAGACCCAATAACGGACACCAAGCTGCTGCCCACTTCATGATCCATTCATGAATTAAAGGAAGGAAGCAGGCAAGTACAAAAACACCACACTCCCTTGGAAGACTTTGCTATTTAATAGCTTTTTTTTTTTTTTTTTTTTTTAAATCTCAGAGAGAAACGATTTGCCTAGGAATGGAGTGACGATTTCTCTCTTTTCAATAGCTCCACAGGCTCTTCTTTTTACAGTGTCAAACATGCATTGTCTGCTTCCTGTTCAGTAATTCTCAGTGTCCTACCAACTTACTGATAGGAGGTATGTGTATCAGTAGATCATATCTCACCCAGCCTTGTCCAGATCTCTTACTTTACAGGTACTACATTTTGAAATAAACATTTGCAGACTTTTTTTTTTCAAGCTGTTCCTCACATTCAGGAGGACTTTTTCCATAAACATTCGTAATGCTGTTTCCTCATCACATTTCAGCCATGCTCAGACACATGGCCTTGAAACTTTCTTGTCTTTTCCCACCCATCAGAACAACAACAAAACACTAAAAAAAGAGTTTTGCACTGCAGATCTGTTGTGACTATTGCCACTTATCTTCATCTTGTTATTACTTCCTTGTGTTCCTCTTATCTTTTTATATTTATCCAGATTTTTTTTTTTTTTTTTTTTTTTTTTTTTTTTTTTTTTTTAGGCAGAAACTATCCTTTTGGTTTTGTTTGTACAGTGTCTGAAATAGTTGGGCTTTAGTCAGTGACAGTAGGATAACATTATGAAGCAAATAAATAATGACAATTTAAGAGATGTGTAAATCACTTTGTCGTGTGGTTGTACATGCTCTAATGTTCTATGGGTAAGATGAGCATCAAGAGGGTCAAAGAGAGAGAGAGAGAGAAATGTCAGCAAACACTTGGATTTTTTTTTTCTTATGTTTTTATGGTGGATACTGTATGTTTCATTGTTCTTCCTTTCTGTTGTGTTCCCTGCCACCCCAGAAAGCTAAAGGTAGTGTGGAAAGATAACTTGGAATGCGTAGAGGGAAATTATATTTTTTATAGAAAGCTGCCATTTTAGCAAAGCCACTTTTCAGAGCAGATCTGCACATGACTGAAAACACTAGTTTTATATTTTGACCCATTTATCTCCTTTAGGACATAACAGGTATACAAACAACTGCTGAATCTGAAGGTAAGAAAGAGTAATTTCTGCTACAGAGGTAAGAAAGAGTAATTTCTGTTACAGGTATTATAAGTTGGTTTAAGAATGCACTTCCACAAATTTCAAATTAGCAGTTAATTAGCTATATATGTGGAAATTTCACTTTCTTCATCATTGTCAATATTTGGAAACTTCTTTTATAGATTTGTGATTAACTTCTAATTATAAACTAAGTACACTGTTTATTGTAATAGAGGACCCATGTGCATTGACAGAGAATCTATAAATGACGCCCAGGAGACAGCAGCGGATATAATATATTCCAGTCTTGCGATCTCCGTTTACTAACCAAGAATGCCTCAAGACACCTAGTGCTGGATCTTGGGAGCTATTCTTGCCACCATTAAGAAACAGAAAGTGTTTCAGCTCCCAGCAAATGACATAGGTGAACTTCCTGCTTCCTTCAAGTTTAAGCAAGGTGATAAGAGAGGAAAGAAACAGGGGGAGGGGGAAGGGAACATGACTACAATGTCACACAGCAGCAAACAGCAGCACAGATGAATTGTTGTATTATGTGGTGGGGAATGAACTCAGTGTGTCTGCCTCAAGAAAGTCATCATTCCCCCTGCCTATTTCCTAAGAAAATAAAGCTGAAAGATCAGAGAAACTGGGGATGACATTATCTCTAGCAATGGTGGCATTCAATCATAGATTTCATGCATTTATTTTTCTACTTTTTCCTTGCTACTTTACTCATTTTTATACACTGATAAATTCCCTTTTACTTTATAAGTATTTCCACCTACTGCTGTTTACTCATTTCCCTAGAACGCTTTGCTGTTCCTAAAACTTATATTTTGCTTTGTTTTAGTTAGATTAACTATAAAAACTGCAGTAGTTTGCTGCTTTCATTGGATCAGAGCACAAAATTATTGTCCTGCAGTAATGTACAGGCCGTTTACCATTTTGAACTACGCAACTGGTTTTGTTAATCTCCTATGTTTGCAAAGTGCTGATGTCATTACAGTCCTCTTCAGATTGAGACTCAGTGGTAGATGGTCAAAGAGAAGAAGCAGCAAAGAACACTAGAGATAATTATCTCGGGGACGGGAAGACCCAGAAGATATCCAATATGTTCCTAACAAGCTCTGAGGAAGTTTCATGCTGACTAGGTAATAACTATTCACCATCTTTAATTACAGCGTCTATGAAATAGCATGCACACATACTGGGGAACTGATAAGGAATATATGGAAATTAAAAATTTGGAAGTTATGTCCACAGTTTTAGGAAAAAAAGGACAATGTGACTCCTGGGAAAAAAAAAAAAAAAAAAAAGCAAAACAAACAGAAGAAAAATATATGGAGAGTTCCTACTCTCCGTTGCCTGCTCTACAAACAATATACTTCCCACATGGTAAGCTGTAGTGACATCCAGTGACATAATTAGATGCACACAATGTGTTTCATCCTACTTGTTCTGGAGATGTAGCAAGGCTCCATCTCTGTGTAACTTGCTCATCCTAAATTAGATCAGGGCTGTTCCTTGGATGCAGATTTAAAGCAAAGGGTACACATATTGTGGGGGTTTTGTTTTCAGCCTAGCACTTCATCTGTGAGATTTGAAAGAAATCCCTAATGCCTAATGGTCTCATTGTACTGAGACTCTTACACTTGGCTTACTGCTATGGTATAAAGAACAAATGCTTTGCTCTTAGTTGACAGGGAAAATGTAGTAAGGATAGTCTTGGTTCAGACATCAACAGATCTACTAGCATTGAGTGAGCAGAAATATTTCCAATTCTTTCCTCTGTGTTTTGATGACCAACAAAGAATTTCACTCCTCTGAGATATAATGTCTTGGCCTCTTTAAAAAAAGAATGCAAATGCTGTTTATCACTCATATTTAATTTAGATTAGTACTACAACTTCTTTTTCTCCAGCTGCCAAGATGAATAGTTAAACCTTTTTAAGGAAGAAAAAATAAAATAAAATAAAATAAAATAAAATAAAATAAAATAAAATAAAATAAAATAAAATAAAATAAAATAAAATAAAATAAAATAAAATATAAAATAAAATAAAATAAAATAAAATAAAATATAAAATAAAATAAAATAAAATAATAAAATAAAATAAAATAAAATAAAATAAAATAAAATAAAATAAAATAAAATAAAATAAAATAAAATAAAATAAAATAAAATAAAATAAAATAAAATAAAATAAAATAAAATAAAATAAAAATTAGCTCTGGAAGACTAGTTCAAACATATGAGGCTATGCTTGATTGTGTCTGTGAGAGAAAGTAGACTGTGAACACCTTCAGTTCAAATGCTTCAATTCTTTAATTGTATCTAACAGTCATATATGTCAAGCCTCTTGGACTTCACAGTCCCAGAGGATTCTTAGATGTTGCAGTCCAACTGCTGTACACTTCAGAGCTCACTTTGGCAATTCAGAGAGTAAGATCATGAGAAGGAAGACACTGAGATGTGTGATTTCACTAGCCCCAACTCTGTTGGCTATTGTTATTACCATCACAGTTCTATGAAATGAAGACTATTGACTATTCAGGAAGAAGCTGAAATGCAAGCAAGGGAATAGAAAAATATGTACATGTATATGTAGAAGCAGGATGTTAAAAAAAAAAAAAAAAAAAAAAAAAAAAGGCTTTTAACTGTAAAGGCCACTATGGATATTTACTTTGGCTAAAGGGAGTAGTAAAATAGCTGAAATTAAAACTAATTCTGATGAGGGCAGTCCTTGATTGTTCATCTGACTTTGCAATGACCTTCTGCTGTTTAAAATGGAACAATATTTAAAAGATGTTTAAATGCAGACAGATAATGTCACAGAGGAATTTGGGCCAGGGAATCTGCAGGAAAAGGTTTCAGAGGCATAAAACCTAAAATTTATTTTCTAAGCCACATGGGTATACAAAGCCAATTGTTATTTCTATTCTATCACTCAAAGATATACACAGATGCATGCTCTGTTCAGATCCCAGTCACCTATTGATATCACTATCTCCACCATAGCCAACATAACTAAGTAAAACCTATCCCTGACCCTGATCACCCAGTGCAGGCAAGCCTGGGTGTGCAACCTGACTTCCACATGCCCTCAAACGTATGGTCAGTCTTCAAGGAGCATGACACCCATAGACTTTTTTCACTGAGGCACCCCTGTTTCTATTTCTTTCCATTACCAACATACATTATTTCTAATTTAGATGGCCTGCATGATCCACTGATGGCCTCATAGATCACATTGTCCCAAGCTACTCCCTTTGACTTTCCACATTACTTAAGCGAATTAGTTGTTGTTACCTTCATTAATTCTTCATTAATTTTTCTAAGGATGTCGCTTCTCACTAGGATGTAAAGTTGTCAATGTTCAACTGTACCTCTTTGTTTCTCCTTGGGTTATACCTATCTATTACAAGAAAGCAAGTGTAGTCCAGAGGTTTTAGGTGAGCCTTCCCCATGAAAACTTTTGCTTGTTTTCTCTGCATGTACTGGAATCATACGAGGAGATAGCATGCTACAGGTGTTATCTGCATGGGCAGATGTTATCAAAGTCTCACATATCAGAGCAGGGCTTTTGGGTACGCTTTGTGTAGGGACAGATACATGCAGATTTTTAAAAACTGTCATCACACACTTCTACTGATACCTCACATCCATACTTTCTGTCTCTTCGTCCTCTGAGATCATATTTTTGCCATGCCAGTAGTCATGAAAATTACTCACTATTTAGAGAGGGGATGAACTGGCAGTTGGCACTTGCCCATACTGTTGATTTGCCAGAGCAGAGAAAGACAAGATGGGATCTGATTCATTCCACAGATGCTCATTTAAACTGAGTGTTGCACCTGTGACTTGAGTTAATGTGTGAGGGTAAACCTGAAGAGTAATTAAAGCATAAATCCAATTTAAACATGTCTCCAGAGCTAAATAGTCTGCTAATTTGAAGTAACAAAGTATTGGAGAGCACAAGCACCAGTTGGCATTGCACATGTATGCAAACAACATTTCAACACTCTTAACTCATATTCTTTCAAAGTCTGAAAAATTTCTATGCTGCTTCTAACAAGATATTCAGAATATACATTTATTATCCATCTGTAACTTCTAAAGCAAAAGAACTTCAGCTTTCAGTAATCACCAGTATTATATCTAAGAGAATATATTTGTCTATGCTTCTTTAGGGACCAACTCCCTCAGTCCTAAGAAACCTTGCATTTAGAATTGTCCGTCTTTTGAATGAAGTGCTCTTTCTCTAGATTGAGAAAGAGCTTCAGAAATCCTGAATTCATGTTCCCCATGACCATGGAAAACTCTGAAAGATTTGTGCTTACCTGGTGGCTTCTTTTCTTTGACAGTTTGCTATTGTAAATCTTATCTGCCTAGAAAGCTTCATTGCAATGTGTAAACACAGATCTTACTGACAACTATTTGAAGAGCTGTTTTTCAAAATGGATCATAATGTACTTGTCAACATATATCCACTATGGAAGAAGGGACACGTTGGTTTTCAAATATTTTGTTCTGGGATCTATTTTTGTCAAGGACATATTTAAGCCTCAGATGCGTAGGATAGCTCTGTAATCTGATGTATTATATATTACAGAGGGGAACAGAGAGGCACTGGTTGTTAAAGTAAAATTATTATTATTATTATTATTATTATTATTATTATTATTATTATTATTATTATTATTATTATTATTATTATATAGTGAGAGAGAGAGTTTTCATATCTAATCTCTTTTTTTTTTTCTGTGAATATTCTTTTAAAATTAAAGAAGTCTGGGGAAGAGGTTACAATATCTGATCAAAAGAGGTCCATTTACTTATAATG